>NC_141700.1:234061917-234516639 GCF_964263255.1 Lissotriton vulgaris | reverse complement strand
TGTCTCCTTGGAGACCTACTCTGCAAAAACTGCATTTTCAAAATGTCAGACAATGAAGAAGCAGCTAGGCTGGCTTCCATACTAATAGAGGAGGACTCGAGTCTCCTACAGGCAGACCCGGATGCTATTATCATCCCGGTCCAGTTAAGAAGATCTATAACTTTAAAACTTATAGAACACGGACTGACACCTCAAGGTGGTACAGTAATTTTCGTGATAGAGGCTCACGAGTATCGGCAGACAGAGGTATTCTATTCATGGATAAACTTTCCAGCGGTAAACGCTATAACACAAGAGTTTCACTATTACAAAATAGAGGAACCTCCGGGAGAGTACGCTCCTTTTGAGGAGATTGAAATCCCACTTAAATTTCAAGAGCACCTGCTCTGGTTTAATGGCGCCCTAAAACACAATGATCACATAACTAGGCTCGGTCCACTAGGTAGACCAGGAGCCACGTGGCCGGTTCTAGCCAGCTACACACCACATCCTGACATTACAAGAATGTCTAGAGAAGAGCTGTTAGCACAGCTAAACACATTAATAAAAATACATAGGCAATTAGTCCAATATGTAATACGGACTGCAACAGTCCAGCCAGCTGTTAATTCACACCAGCTGACCCCTCATCAGGGGAACACAAATAAAATTACACCACAGAACATACAGTCATGTCTTGGTAAAACACCCGTAAAACGGGAACAAATTCCTTTCTGGTTAGCCCAGAAAATCACTCAAATAGAGGCAGTATTTCCTGATACTACCCCTATTGAGAAACACAGAATCTTGACCATCTGCCTTCCTATGGGAATCGCACCACACGTGGAGGACTGCGACACTTGGGGTACAGTCTTTGCTTCCATTTACACAAAAACACACGGTGTTCCGTCTATGGCGGTAATACCAGACGTGCTAAAACAGATTCAAAATGAATTCGGTCCAGAACCAGCTTTAAATCTAGGTATGAAATTACTGAAAGACTTCAAGCAGGTCACGGCTATATTATTAGCCAATGTAAAGGGAGAAGCAGCATCTGTGGCGATTCGCCAGAAGTTGAGGGAAACAGATATAAAAGATCCTGTTGAGCTTGCCAAAATCATAGAAAAATGCTATGAAGAATTAGGTAGAGACAGCTTGGGTGGGAAACCAGTTAAGCCCCAACTGCTCGAAAATCCAGAAAAATTATTTATTAAAAATAATTTAAACACTCCTAAAAAGAGCTGGGATGGAAATAAACAATCCACTCCCAAGGAAAAAGTTTTCCAGTCCAGAGGAAGGTCTCCTCGACGGAGGGAGAGAACTCCGACTCGAGAACGCCAGTCTCCCCAGAGGGAGCCCTCTGAGAAAAGATATAACCTTAGAAATAGGGATAATATAAAAAAACCTGATAGATATCAAAGTATTGATACACGTCCCTCTCGATCTTTTCCACAGAATTCGGAAAGAAGAGGACGGTCAGACCCAGGAGAGCACACCAAGTCCAAAGACAAGGAACCTGCTCAAAATAAGAAATCTCAATTTCAGAAAAAGAAGGTAGCCAGTATTAGAGTAATCAACCATGCCGAGAATACTGAGGACACAGTTGAAAAACGGGGAGTGGGCATTGACAATGTTGGACAGTGCAGCAGAAATCAGTATAGCGCGCAAGATCTTGATGAGTCATCTGGAGACAGTGGACACGAATGAATACATTCAGGTTGAAACTGCCGACGCCAGACTTAGCGAGCCCCATAAAATATACGAAATAACATTGCGTATAGAGGGTGATAAGACTAGGAAAATTAGGGGTCTATTTTGGGATAAGCTCTCAAAAGGCTATGATATTCTGTTAGCTGAAAAAGATTGGCCCCCGGAGTTTGTCAGGGAGTGCCCTCGTGGCGAAGAAGTGATTATGCCTGCCTTCTCGAATCACATACCGATTCACAAAAAATACACATATGCAAGGAAATGGGCTGTAGCCCAGGCACCTGCATTGTATAAAAATCATGTAGGATGGGATGAGGATTCACCTCCTCACAAAATCCAACTAAAAAGTGAACCAACTGCCCAACGGCAGTATCCCATAAAGCAAGAAGCTAAAAAACAGGTCAGGGAGATCTTAGATCAACTTGAGTACCAGGGGGTGATTGAAACATGCACCTCTCAAATGAACAATCCTTTGTTTCCTGTCTCCAAGCCAGACAATTCATATCGTCTAGTGTTGGACTACAGACATCTTAATACATGTTGCAAAACCTTTGCAGTACAAAACTCGCATAGTACAGCCCTAATGAATAACATAGTTAGGAAAAAATACAAAACGACATTAGACATTTCTAATGGTTTCTTTTGTCAAAACATTGCACCAGAAAGCAGATACTTGACCGCTTTCTCCGCATTTGGGTCACAGAAAAAATTCTGTCGACTCCCACAGGGGTTCAAGAACAGCCCAGGACTATTCTCAGCTAGGGTAACAGAGTTACTACAAATCTATGATGATGAGGCATTATCTTACGTAGATGATATTTATCTCACAGACGACGACTTGGATACTCACTTGAAAAGAGTGAACACCATTATACTTGGGTTCGCAGCAGAGGGTTACAAATTCAACTTTAAAAAGTCCCGAATTGCCCATCTGACAGTACTATTTTTAGGGTACGAATTATCAAGTGAAGGGAAAAGCCTAGCGGACAACTTCTTAGAGAAGTGCGCTGTACTCCAAGCTCCAAAAACGCTGAAGAATTTACAATCCATACTAGGTTTTCTGAATTTCGGAAGAACTTACATCCTAAATTACGCAGAGAGGGTTAAACCTCTCTACGAACTAATTAAACCTGATTTAAAACAAATCAATTGGACTCAAAAACACACAGAAATTTTGAGATCACTGCAAACAGACATGTTAGCAAAAACTAAATTAGATACACGTGACAACACGATCGATCTTGTAATCCGAGTCATCCCAGGAAGATGCGGATTCACGTACCTAACCTCTAATGAGGGAGAAAAGGTACCAATTTCAATTAAATCTCACTTGTACACACAAGCAGAAAAAACATTCAGTCGCACAGAAAAAACTGTGAACGCAGTGCAAATCGCATTAGCAAATGAACGAGAACTAGCACAAGGCAAACGGATTAATATCCTTACAGCGGAATCCGCCTTCGAGGCGCTATTCAGCCCAGTAAACCTGCCTACAGTGTCACTGGATCCAAAATGGATACAGTGCATAGATTCTCTAGGAGCGGAAGACGTGAAATACTATTTCGCCCCGCAATACGAAGAACTGAATGATTTAGAATATGAAGAAGAATATCCTCTGCCAATCGAAATCCTGCCTCTCCCACAATACGCATGTATGATCTATACAGATAGCTTTGTACAGCATTTCAACGTAGAGAGAAAATCCTACGATGCAGCATGTGCGATTATTAAAGGTCGTTGGCTGTGCGGTAAATTCAGACCGAAAGTAACAAAAACTGAATCAGTAAAGTACTGTTCGGTTCAAAGAACTGAAATCAGGTCTTTAAAGATGGCGCTCGAAAATGCAGAACGCGAATTCCCCACACTTATAGTGTGCGATTCTCATTTTTGCGTCAACTCTTACAACAATAAACTGCAGAGTTGGATCGAAAACGACTACAAAGATGACACAGGTGCCACAATAAAGCATAAATTGCTCTGGAACGAGGTAGCTCTTTTACACAAAGAACTACAAAAGACTCACGTGATTCACGCACAGAGTCTTCAGCGTGATGGCGTTCACGTTGCAGGGAATTCATTGGCTAATACAGCCACCGCGGAAGCAACTAACCCGGCTTCCGTAGCCACAAAAAAGCGTACAGATAAGTACATAGACGGGGAAACCATGCTGGCAGTAAAAACGACCGTAAAAGGCGACTGTGCAGCACTACCCGTAAACTATCCACTCAATTATGCATACATCATCGATGCAAACTCCGTTCCTTTTGCTCGAATCCCTGGAGTGGGGGACAGAGTAATTCCAAACATGAACAGGAGAATATTTTTAATAGCAGACGCACACATGGGTTTGGGTCTACGGCACAGAGAGATCAAGGAATCACTGACTGAATTACAATCAGTATTCTGGTGGCCGGGAATGAGTGTAGAACACCAAATATATGCAAACAACTGTGAAAACTGCAATAGGAATCGCAGTAACGAACCTTGCTACCGGCTACCAGTCAGAAAGAGCGTAACGCTGCCTACACCCCATCCTGCGTCCTATTAATAGTTAAGACGAAATACACTTAAAAAAATGAGGCCTCCAGCACTCGGCTGACGCTAGAACGGTTATAAAAGATTTGCGAGTCTTTATCGGCACATACGCAATTACCACGTTCCATTCTGACCAGGGTCCTGCTTTCAGCTCTCGAGCCTATAAGGAGGCCATGGCCAGCATGGGAATTGGGTTGCGGTATTCTTGTCCGTCGCACCCCGAAGGGAATAGTGTGGTAGAAAGAAAAAACCGTGACATAAAGCAATCTATAACAGCGAAGGTATTAGGTTCAGGCGCTGGGTGGGTCAAACATTTAATAAGTGTCCAGACTAGTCTTAACAACATGCCAAGAAATTCTCTAAAAGGTTTCAGCCCATACGAACTATTGTTCGGAATTAGAATGAACGTTCAGGACCTCGATAGTCAGATGTCAGTGGTACAAGCAGAAACAAAGCAGTTTGAAGTAAAAGACCGTTTGGCTGTTTTACAGGAACTGAATGAAACAAGAAAATCATTAAGCAACATAAAGTTAAAGCAACAGCCAAATACCACTGACGAGGCACCACCCGCAACAGCCCCAGCAAGGCCTGTCTGGATTCCAAAGATTGGGGATCTAGTCAGAGAAAAGATCGCGGTTAAGAAGGAATTTGGGCCTTCTTACAGAAAAGCAGTACCTGTCTTAGCAGTCACCGGAACAAGATCAGTTGTGCTACCGCCCCTTGCTGGTAAAAAGGAGAACAGAGTCGTGTCCATCGACCTGGTAAAACCACAAGCATGTGGCCTATAATCAACAGTAGGCCCAGTGGACTCCCAAGAAACAACAGAATACCCAAACTTGCAACAATCCAAGAGGTTCAAACCGAAAGACTCATCACATTCGATCAGCCTGCAGTGCACAATGAAGGACTATGCAATAATGCCATGGAACTCGTGCCTCTTGAAACAGAGATTGAAACAGTTCGTCAAGAAACAACACCAGTCTACAATGATGTGGCATCAGAAAGTGCTACCGAGAGACAGATTGAAAGAACAATCCCATCAATTGACAGAACTGCCTCTGGTTATTTCATCAACTTCGACAACTTCTCTGAAGATTTAAACGACCCCGAAGTGATGCCAGAAACAAAAAAGTATTCTGAAGAAAACACAACAGGACTCCTTCAACAAATCAAAGAACTATATCTGGATTCACCGTTGATTGAGCATTGGATTATCTCAGGGGTATTCATACTCCTACTATGCCTAATTTTAGTTTTAATTTTAGGGAAGTTCATTACAATTGAATGGACACAGCAAGTCAGAACATCAACCTAGTCCTGAAACCACACAGATCATCCCACGTGAAGAAAAGAGAACTGTCAACAGTAAATGTCACAGCAATTCCAATACCTGGTGGGGTAGTATGGGAGAAAACAGACTATGAGATCTATGGTCCGGTCGAAATCCTGAAGTATCCTCATCAACTAAAGGTTTCCTTAAGTGACTTTGTGACACCAAGTACATTCTCTGATGATTGGGACTTTAACAGTATTAATGACATGATGTCTGATTTAGTAATGTCAGCTAGATTCACAGATCATGATTATTTACAAGGTTCATCTAGTTATGAGCAGTTATTCTGTTACACCCACTATGGGGATCATTACTTGCATAAATCTGCACAGCCTAGAAATGTTTTTATGTATAATCAATGGGAACATTGTTCTACACCACCTAAAAGCAGTTCTAAAGCATTTTTTGAGAAATTCAAATATTTTTCAGGGTTTAACACCAGTGATGCAGAAACGTTTTATTATAAACTGTTAGATAAAACAGGAATGAAAACAATGCTGACAAATTCTAAATTGATATATTCAGAAGCATTTTATGACAAAATGATGACATTTGGTTTTGATTATTGGAAAAATAATATTGAAACGAAATCAATTTGGGGTACAAAAGATTGGCAGGTGCAAGGCATAGAAGCACTATTTAGAACCTGCATGATACCAGAACAAATGTTATTTCTAAATGACACTGTACACCAAACATCTTGTCTTGGCCTAGCTAAGAACAAAGACCTTAAAACACCGTCTATACCAAAGCCAATAGCTGAGAATACAACTGCAGATAATGAGTTAGACGTGTTACACATTTTACATTTCAACAGAACACATCCTGATTGGAAAAAGTGGTTAATCTGGCCTACAGACACAAATAGCTGTCAAGATAGATTCCTGAATAAAACACAGGGTTTAAAAATGACCAGATTAGACTCGAGATATTCCCAGAGACAACATCCAGGAATTATAACCACATACAGTGTAGGGAAACTCTGCCTAGAATGGCTAACTACATCCACACTGGCTGAAATTAAGCAACACTTGTCTTTATTAAAAGATGGTGCTGATTTGCGCGATTTCATTCTTGGACCACGCAAACAGCGTCAAAAGCGTTTCATAGCGACCAGCATCTATGCTGCTTACAACGAGGCTTGGAAAGTAAAGCAAATTGAAACTGCTGAAAAGATACGAGAAATTGATCGTATTAATTTGGAAAAATCACTTTCTGTGGTAGACAATGGGTTAATGACTCTGTCTTCCAGAATATATTCTTTGGACAATATTGTATCCTCTGCCTTTGATGTGATAGACAGAGATTTGCTAATGTTACAACATGGCCAGTCTCAATTACGCTCTATTATAGAATTAGGCTGGACGCTGCAAAATCTTCGTTCAGGCTATGTGCCTTGGCGTTTAATCAACACAACGTCATTATTTTCCATTTTTAACCTTACTGATAAACAGATCAGTTTGGCACAGAAAGGAGCAGACTATACAATCTTGAGCATCGAGAAACTCGAGAGATTACCATTGACAATGTCAGAGAGCCCTGTCATTGAATGGATAATACACGGAATTATCACAATTCCGATAACAACTTTCCGCTTTAAAAAATGCCTTGAATACATACCTGCTGGCCAGTATGAACAATTGGGTAAGGGTTATGTAAAATCCGAATGGAAATTACCATACACTCATTCTTGCTATAGTGACAGCGACAAAAATGTATTTCTTAGTGGTGAAAATTGTAAACACTCACTAAGCGGTATACTTTTGTGTCAGGGTATTAATTTACACGGAGCATGTGATGGCAATTCAAACAACCTTTCATGCCACCAGCTAGTCACACCTGCAACTCAGATAGAGCCCTTCTTTATGCAACTCGCAAACGGGAGTTACATTCTTAGAACGGATCACAGGTGCTGTGGCCTCGCGCCCGGAAAAAGTTATCTAGTACAAGTAACGTCCATGGTCAAATGTTGCATGCAAGCATTGTTCCCGAGCGGGCCTCCAGACTTAGTGACTCCCCTCTGGCCTCGTCTGAATCTCTATTCTATACGAATTGATACATTAAGCAAAATGAAATCTGTGCTTTTACAGACAACAGTGCCTATAACGTCATCTAAAGAGACGTATGATCTTCTAGTCGCAAGGACGGCTACTGAGGTCCATGACCTTTTATCAACAAATTGCCCCGTGCATTTCGTACAAATGCTCGACCAACTCCTTAACATGTCTAGTGCTACAAGCATCCCAGGCATATTTAAGACAGTCTTTACGGGACTGCTAACACCCTTCCAGGCAATTTTGGGAATCTTTCCTAATTTTGTGCACTCCATCTTTGGTGGTATTCCACTATTTTTTTGGACTCATCGCAGGGATTCTATTTTTGACCCTTCTGCTACGTTATGGCAAGCCTCGGCTCAGACATAGCTCCCATGGGAATGGAAGAGACAATCCTAGCAATGCGCTACAGGGACAGGATAACTAACGTCCTCGGATTGGCCAGGCTGAGAGATCTAAACATGACCTGGTTCCTTTCATTCAGACCAATATGGCAAAATTGCATTTTACCTGTGCTACGGTGTATGCTTTGCGGCGATGAATGCGTGTTGGACATCTGTCTTTCACTTCCATCAGCAGTACCAATGGACGTCGATACTTTGCTAAGTCCAATAACGGCTCATGCATTGTGTTGTCCCCAGCGGCTACCAATCCTGATGACGGCATTCGTGGAGACTCCTGTACTACAGCCAAGTGGTAACAGTGGAGCGAGTGACAAAAGCAACATCATCCAGGTACAACGTTCTGTGAGCAGGGCTGGTCCTGTCTTCGATGACAGCAATCATTCTCACACCTGCCAAGTTTCAGCGCTATCTAATTTGGTTGAACTATCACCTGATTTTGTAGACCAATTCTTTGCGAGCCTGTCTGATACGATGTTCTCACCAACAGAGAAACAATAACTTTTGAATAGCTTTCCGACACACGGCGTTCCCATGAACTCTGAATTCGGCCTTCAGTTTTGATCAACATAAAACTGCCAGGAGCTTTGGTAAACTGATTTTTTCTTTGAATTGGACAATTTTTAAAAAAATATTGACCCTCTCCTTTTGGCACGAACAATTCTTTGCTTAACGTAAAAACTATTCTTAGAGAACAGAAGCTTCACACTTCTATTTCTAAAAACACATCTAGAGACATAACAACATAACACCAGCCTCTAGCACACATATTATTACAATGCATTTTTATGTGATGATTTATCTCGCATTTCTACTGTCAGAGATACTTCATGTGTAATTCTTTATGCATAATCGTTCATTGATTTCATATGCAATAATTTTTGAATGATTACTATGCTTTTAAAACTACGTACAGTACCTAAATTCCATGTATTACAAGTACGCCTATTTCGAATGCATTTATGTATTTTGGGGTGGGCTATGTTACACCATGTTACACATGCATCTAATTGCTTAGTTTTAGTAATTTTGATGGACATGAATTCGTGGAGTGGGTGTCATGTGCTTATCTAGGTTCCTGATCGATACTGTGACCTTATGCCCCTATTCGGCTATAAATCCATTTATTCCCTATATTGGCATAACCGTTCAAGTGCGATTTTCTGTAAAGTCATCTCTGGCCTCACACGAGCAGAGCCACAGAGCCACATTCCAGCATGACTCTCTGCTACTTCCTTTGCGACCAATTAGTGCAATGACAGAGCAGCAGTCACTATCTGATATTCCTAGATAACACTCCGAGTTCTTCAACAAGATAAAAACTTAGCAAACCTGGAAATCCCCGCTTGCTATGTTTTGATTAGTAATGGAACTCTAATGAGCAACTGATAACTATCACTTCCTAGTGACATCTTTAATTGACGTCTTATGTCCAGCAAACTTGCGTCAAACCCGGCACCTGTCAGGTATAAATATTACCAACGTTGCCTTAAGCAATGAGCGAACATGTTGCTGATGCCAGCTGCCTGCATGACCCCGTGTTGGTAAAAACTAGCACTCTGTCGCTGCAGCCTGCTATCCTGTGGTGGTGAAGCTACTGATTACCATTATCGCCGCTACAGCGCGACCTATGGTGCAGTACGCTTGAGGAGCCGTGCAGCCGTCCTCTGCGAAGACATCCAGCCCAGCTGCCCGCAGACGCTGTCACCCCTCCTTCCTCGACGCGCTGAGAGAAGCCGCTGCCTTTCTCGTGCAGAGAAATCCAGTCCCGGCGCTTCCAGTTTACCCTCGCAGGTGACTGGGATATCGAGAGAGACCCCTGAAGGAGATACCAATCCTCCATCATTCTATTCAGAGGTATGGTGTTGACTAAACCCTTAGACGAGAATTCTTGAAACAAACCTTGGCAAAACCAACTTAACTTAAGCTACTTACTTACTCCCCCTTCTCACGTGTTAGGCTTAGGTCAGGCACACTGGGGTAGGCTTAGTTAGAAGCACCAGTTGAGTATGTTAGCCTAATGTATATATGACTGTATATATGTTTTATTACTTTTAAACCATTGTATGGCTAAGAAACCATATCAATGCTTTTACAGTTCTATTTCGCAATACTTATCTTACTGTACGTACTTTTTATAATAACAGTTATTGCAATTGTGGCAATACATTTCTCTTGTATGAGAAGAAAGACTGTTCAATAAATGTTAACCTTTATTGATACACGCCCGTCTCTCTATTCTCTACATACTGTGAAAGTAAACTGCACTAGACTGACTGAGTGAAATCTATGTCTATTGTTTCACACGACCCTAGAGATCGACTCTTGATCTGAGGAGCAAAGTTGTCATGTTGCACGGTTGTTGGAAAACTGAATCCCTTCTTGTCTGTGCCAAGGAAGCTGATCACTTCCTATGCAGAGAAGAAAGTTTCCAGTGACCTCTGAGCTAGTTGGTAACACAACCCAATTAAGTTTAGCATAGTCAGTGGAGGCCTGGAATATAAGCAGTTCCACGTCGATACTACTGTTTATGTTATTCCAATGCGCAGGGCCTAGTGGGAAACTAGGAACTACACTACAGAATGAGGGGAGAGATACCTTGTTAGACATGCCTGTTGCGGATAGGATGTCGTATGCTCATATGAAGGATGCTTTAATGTTGCGGTATGGCCTAACCCCCGAGAAGTACAGACAAGCTTTTAGAGAATGTAAGAAGTTGCCTGGTACGACGTGGGTTGAATATGTGTCTTATTTTTGCAGAGCCATGGATGGTTGGGTAAAGGGCAGCAAAGTGGAAAGTTATGAAGCTCTTTATGATTTGTTTGCTTGGGAGCACTTGTCGAATAACTGTTTTCCAGAGCTGCGCCAGCACCTGATTGATAGCAAGATATCTAACCCTAGAAAACTTGCTGAGGAGGCGGACCGCTGGGTCAGTACCAGGGTCCACAAGGGTCCAGTGGGAGACTCAGCCAAAGGTGGGCAGGGTCCCCAGCAGAAGAGTGGGGGGGACAAGGGTAAACAGAAGGAGTCTCAGAAAGGGCCCCAAAGTAATCCCCAAGGGAACCAAGGGAAAGGTTCCCAGCCTCCCCCTGAGAAGAAGCCAGGGGCCCGACGGGTAAACCTGTTCATAGGGGCCCCCTAACCTGCTACGGTTGCCGGCAGGTGGGACACCGGTTTTATGACCCCCAGTGTCCCAAGAAGGATTCGAATGCACCGCCGCGTGCACCCCCGTCAGTTGGCGAGCGTAGCCCTGGGAGGGGAGGAGATGGTTGTCCATGGTGGGAGGGGTCCCGCAGAGATGTCCCTGGTCTCGCTAGGAGACATGCAAATGGTCCCTCCACCCCCTCTGCCTAGTAACACTAGTAAATATAGGCAGTGGGTGACCATTAATGGCCATAGAGTGGAAGCTCTCAGAGACACCGGAGCGAGTGTGACAGCTGTCAAGTGTCACTTAGTGTCCCGAGAGCAGGTGGTTCCCCACGCATTCTACCCCGTGATAGCTGCCGACAACTCCCAGAAAGAGTGTGAGGTGGCTCAGGTTTCCTTTGAATGGGGGGGAGTTTCAGGTACTCTTCAGGTTGCTGTGAGGCCTGCCATGCCTGTCGATTGTCTCCTGGGCAATGATTTGGAAGACTCCCCTTGGGCGAAGGTGGAGAGGGAGGCGCACTTGAAAATGTTGGGTGTGCCAGAGTGGGTGTGTGCAACCACTCGTTCGATGACAGCGAGTAAGGGTGTTGATGGGGTCCCGGAGCCTGAAAGTACGGCCCAGGACCCAGCTGTGAAGAGAAGAGGCAGGAGGCGCGGGAAACCGGCCCCCGTAGTTCCCGTGGTCCAGGAGGAGGTAGACCCTGAGGGGGATGCCCTGGAGCCCACAGGGGAACAAATTGCCGAACTGGGAGACCTGCCCGAGCTGACCCACTGGCAGCAGGATGGTGGACCCTCCAGGGAGGAATTCTGTGCGGAACAGAAAGTGTGCCCTTCTCTTGTGGGCATGAGGCAGCAGGCCTCAGCCCAATCCTCAGGTGATCAGTCAGGGTCACATTTTGTGTACTGGGAGAACGACCTTCTGTATAGCGAGCCTAAGGCTGCTGAGCCTGGGTCAGCCCATGTGCTGGTGGTACCCCAGCACTTCAGAGCCTTCCTACTGGGTTTGGCTCATGACGTTCCGTTAGCTGGACATCTGGGGCAGGACAAGACCTATGACAGGCTTGTCACCCATTTTTATTGGCCTCAGATGCGAAGGGATGTAGACATCCATTGCAAGACTTGTCGCACTTGCCAGGCAAGTGGGAAAAGCGGAAGGAAGCAGACGGCTCCCCTCCAACCTTTTCCAGTGGTCAGTACCCCCTTTGACCGGGTGGGTATTGACATTGTTGGGCCCCTGGACCCCAAGACAGCCCTGGGCAACAGGTTCATCCTGGTCTTGGTGGACCATGCCACACGGTACCCGGAAGCCATCCCTCTCAGAACAGTGACGGCCCCCGTGGTGGGATGGGCACTGATGGGTGTTTTCTCCCGGATGGGGTTCCCCAGAGAGGTGGTGTCAGACCGGGGCACCAACTTCATTTCGAACTATATGAAGTCTCTGTGGAAGGAGTGTGGGGTAACCTACAAGTTCACCACTCCTTACCACCCTCAAGGAAATGGGCTGGTTGAGAGATTCAACCGGACCATGAAAGGCATGATCATGGGTCTTGAAGAACCAATGAGGCGGAAATGGGACGTCCTCTTGCCATGCCTGTTGTTTGCTTACCGAGAGGTGCCGCAGAAGTCTCTAGGGTTCAGCCCCTTCGAGCTCTTATACGGTCACCCGGTAAGAGGGCCTTTGAGTCTGGTCAAGGAAGGCTGGGAGCAATCTCCCAGGAAACCTCCCCAGGATGTATACAGCTACATGCTGGCCTTTCGGAACCAGACTCGGCGCTTCAGAGAACTTGCTCAGGCAAATCTGGAGGCCAGCCAGGAGGAGATGAAGCGATGGTACGACCGGAATGCCACTCTGGTAGAGCTTCAGCCTGGTCAGGAAGTGTGGGTCATGTCCCCTGTGGAACCTTGTGCGCTCAAGGACAGGTGGACTGGACCGTTTAAGGTTGTGGAGAAGAAGAGCGATGTCACCTACTTGGTGGACTTGAAATCTCCTAGGAACCCCTTGCGGTTCCTGCATGTCAACCGTTTAAAGCCCCACTTAGAGAGGTCCGAAGTGGGCATGCTCCTAGCTACAGATGCTGGAATGGAGGAGGAGAGTGAGCCTCTTCCTGACCTCCTGTGTGCTAAAGAGCAAGACGGGTCAGTGGATGGTGTGGTCCTCTCTGACACACTGACCCTTGAGCAGAAACAGGATTGTCGCCACCTGTTGGGACAATTCCCGGATCTGTTTTCCTTGGTTCCGGGTGTCACTCATTGGTGTGTCCATGACGTTGACACCGGAGACAGCCCTCCTGTGAAGCACAAGGCTTACAGGGTGACTGACAAGGTTCGAGCATACATTAAGGAGGAGGTCTCCAAAATGTTTGCGTTAGGGGTGATTGAGTCCTCTAGCAGTCCTTGGGCCAGCCCAGAGGTCTTGGTCCCGAAGGCTGCAGCGCCTGGTGCTTCACCGGAACTCCGGTTCTGCGTGGATTACCGAGGACTCAATTCGGTCACGAAGACTGACGCGCACCCCATCCCCAGAGCTGAGGAGCTCATCGATCGGTTGGGGGCTGCCCGGTACCTTAGTACGTTTGATCTAACGTCTGGGTACTGGCAGATCGCCTTGACTGATGGGGCAAAGGAGAGGTCCGCATTCTCCACACCAGATGGGCTATACCAGTTCCGGGTAATGCCCTTTGGGATGAAGAATGCCCCTGCCACCTTCCAGAGGTTGGTCAACCAGGTCTTGGCTGGACTGGAGGATTTCAGTGCCGCCTACCTGGACGACATCGCAGTGTTCAGCGCCAGCTGGGAGGAACACTTGCGCCACCTCCAGGAAGTGTTGTTGGCCCTGCGCGGAGCAGGCCTCACAATCAAAGCCAGTAAGTGCCAGATTGGGCAGGGTTGGGTGGTGTACTTGGGGCACCAAGTAGGGAGCGGCAAGGTTGCCCCCCTGCAACCCAAGATTGATACCATCCTGGCTTGGGCGCCGTCCAAAACCCAAACGCAGGTGAGAGCCTTCTTAGGACTCACGGGTTATTACAGGAGGTTTGTCAAGGATTAAGGCAACATTGTGCACCCCTTGACTTCGCTGACTTCCAGAAAGCAGCCACGAAACGTGATCTGGACTGATGCCTGTCAAACGGCCTTCGACACCCTGAAAACTGCAATGTGCACAGCACCTATACTCAAGGCACCCGACTTTTCAAAAGAATTCATTGTCCAGACGGACGCTTCAGAGCATGGCGTAGGGGCTGTTCTAGCTCAGGTAAATGAAGAGGGCCGAGACTTGCCTGTAGCCTTCATCAGTCGGAGGTTACTTCCCAGGGAAACGAGGTGGAGTGCGATAGAGAGAGAAGCATTTGCTGTGGTCTGGGCGCTGAAGAAGCTAAGACCCTACCTGTTTGGGACTCACTTCCGGGTTCAGACAGACCACAGGCCCCTCAGATGGCTGATGCAGATGAGGGGTGAGAATCCGAAACTGTTGAGGTGGTCCATTTCCCTACAGGGGATGGACTTTACGGTGGAACACCGCCCTGGTACCGATCACGCCAATGCTGATGGTCTGTCCAGATTTTTCCGCCTTAGTGATGAGGACTCCCTAGGTCAAGGGTAGTTCTCCCCACATTTCAGCTGGAGGGGACACGTGTTAGACCTGACATCATTGGCTTGAGTCTCTCCTCCATTTTTTCTGTTTTGCCTCTACTGTTTTACGATGTTTTGCTGGTATATGCTTTGGGCGCGGTGTCACTGCTGATCAGTGCCACAGCGCAAGTGCTTCCTATGTTAAATTGATGTATCTATTGTATCCATGTTTGGCTTATTTAGTTTACTGTCAGTCCCTAGTCTAGCGCACCAGGAGTGCCGGGGCTTGTAAATACAAATGCCGCTCGTGGGCTTGCAGCACGTGTTGTGCCACCCACAGGAGCGGCCTCGTAAAAGAATGTCTACGGGTCGGTCATTGCGAGACCCACGTGCAGCCTAGTGCTGTCACGCAGGCTGCGCAAGTATACCTACTTGCCAGCCCTCAAACCTTCCCTTGACTTTATGTTAGTCACCCCTATGGTAGGCCCACGGGCAGGGTGCATTGTAAGTGTAAGGTAGGACACGCCTGACCAAGTTGGCATGTCCTAATAGTGAATTACCGCCATCTTCGTTCTTCACTATTGCGAGGTAACCTGCTCTCCATTGATTAGAATGGGCCGCCGGGATTATTAATGCTATGATCCTAGCTGGCTCGGGGAGCATGGTGCAATGTCGAGTTTGGTATCCCTGAGCTCGGGGTTTAATTACGCATCCGTTGGTGTGGATGGTTTTTGGACTCTGGGTTCGAAAATAGCACTTTTAGAAAGTGTCTATTTTCTTGTCTAACCATATCTGGTTTCTGCTGGTCTTGCGTGTGTGTGACAGGATCTGGGTGGCTCCACAGGTCTGGATGAGTCAGTGTGGGATGAGTGGGACATTACGTTGAGAGTAGGGGGAGAGTAGTTGTTGATAGCCTGCCCGGCCTGATACAATGCCGGCTCCACCTCTTGCCAAGCGGCTGATGGCTCTGTGCCTGCCATGGACGATCCTAGCCCCACCTCCTGCCAGGAGGCCGATAGCTCTGCTCCTGCCAGTGTCAATGCTGGCTCCACCTCCTGCTGGGCGTCTGAGGACCCAGCCCTGCTCAGTGAATAGGCCAGGTGCTACTGCCGGGCTCCACCCACAACAGACCCAGGATGTTGGGAAATTCCCCTGCATGGACAAAGGGATCAAAGCCGAAAAGGGGTATAAGAGAAGGACCCCTGAACCCAGAATTTAGATCACTTCTGACAAGGAACCCTGTAACCAAGGACAAGAGGCCGGCTGATCTAAGGACTTGCCTACCCCTTCTGCCAGTGTGCTGTTGTTGGGGGAATCCTGCAGTGCTTCTTTATTTTTGCCAAGGAACCAGGAGAGAGGAACTAGGTGTGTACTCTCACGCTTGCTAAGAAAATCTCCAAGGACTGGAAGAGTGCCAGTCTCCTGCTGAAGTCACAGGGCTAAAGGACTTCACCTGCTAAAGTGCTATTTGCTGGAATCGTGAATCCAGCACCTCTGAAGGAACCAGCAATCTCGCCGCCGACGGACGTCGCCGAATCCAGCTCGACGCAGTGGGTAACGGCCCGTGTCCCGCTTCCTTGACGACCGGCCGCCGGGCCCGACCGATGCCAGCAGCAACACCAGTGAGTGGGAGTACGGCTCTAGCTCCAGAGGACCTCGTGTCTGCACCGCTGCTGATCGCATCAACTGTGTGCCTTCCTCGACGCCGTGAGCGCTGCTCATTCTGTGCAACCGCATCATCGACGACGCCTGCTGAGGCCTGATCGACACCGAAGACGCAACGCCGGATTGCTCGACGCCGCTGATCATCGTGTGCTTCATTTTCCTAAAGGTACTGTGTTGTTGGGGGTCCGTGTGACTCCGGGCTCGACGTAGCGCTCCTCGCGGTCGACGCCGAACCTTTGGAATAACTACCTCGACGTTGTGTAGCCCCCGTGTGGGTTACCCTGTTGCTAAGAACTGTATTGCCAAGAAGAAGATTTGCTTTGATACTAAAGACTTTTGTGCTAAAGAAGAACCTACCTTTGAATTATCCCTTTTCCCTTCCCCGAGTATTTATTGCGATTGTGTACAGTTTTGTCGTTATTTGGTCTTGTGCTAAGCCTTATATAAAAATACTTATTTTTATAATACTACGGTGTCGTGTCCATTTGTAGTGCCTTCACTGTATTACTGTATGTGGTCATAATTGCTTAACACACAGCCTCTGAGATAAGCCTGTCTGCTCTGCCAAGCTACCAAGGGGGTGAGCAGGGGTTATCGAAGGGTGTGATCCCCTTGCCCTGACTAGAAAAGGTGTGTCCCTATTTGTCAGAAGTGTATACCTCTGCCAACTAGAGACAGCCGGTTCTAACAGAAGGCAAACACCATGTGTCAAATCTTTTACTTTCGCCTACAGTTTTATAAAGTACTTTACTTTCGAGCCAGAAGTCACATTTTTATAGGCAGGGAGCAATCCTGGGGCATATTTACAAAGAAATGATGCAATGTGGCGCTATCAGCAATTTAGCAGAGCCGTGCTGTGTAATTTCAAAAACCCAGATATGTGCTGTATTCACAAGAATACAGTGCACCCCTGTGTTTTCCCTTGTGCTGGTGCTAAAAAAAGGTGCCTAGCGCCAACTTTGACACCTTTGCGACATGATTTTTTCTTTTTTACATATTTTTATCGGCATTTGCATGACAACGTTTCCTGTAAACAGTTATATCACATCAATTACATTATTCTCTGAGAAAAACAGTCATAACATAGGATCAAACGGCATAGAATGATAACTGTATTTTACATAGTTCTAACCACCTTTGCACCATGATGCAAAGGCGCCTGCTTTGCAGGGAGGATTGGTTATGTGCAGGAAGGGACACTTTCCGGCACAAAAGCAATCATTAAAGGCAATTTGCTCCTTCCATGAGTGCTGCCGAATGGAGCACGCATAGGAAGAGCAAAACATGAGGAGAAATAAAAGGATTTCTCCTCGTTGCACCACTCTAACGCCTGCTTTTCAATGGCGTTAGTTTTTGGCGCTGCCTCGGATTTACAGATCCTTGTAAATCCGAGGACGCATCAAAAAGCAATGGGTGTGGTGGTGGAACACCCACAACAACACCCATTGCGCGTCCCTTTGATGCAGAAAATGATGTGAAAGGGTACGATATTTACAATGCAGCGTTAAGCCAAGCACAGTAAAAAGTGACGGTCCAGTGGCGCAATGACCTTGTAAATATGCCCCTAAGTACCCATAATCACAGCGTGGCAAGTCGAGGCCGGGTGGTTTGAACATGGTTCCCCAAATCTAAAGTCAGCAGCTCTAGCCGTTATCCCACGTGTTCCCTGGTAAACTAACCCCACGGAAAAGACCTGGGAGGGTGACTTTTGTCTGCGCGTGACACCCAGTGTAAAGTATCATGTTTTAAGCACCACGCAGCTCAGACAATGCCCATTCTACACTCAGCTTTCGCCGCAGCCTTCTGGGAACCATGCCTGATTTAGGAATTCACCCGAAATAGAACATGGAGTCGGCAGATGGAACGCATGACTTCTGCTCAAACCACATGCTTGACGCCTCGCCAGGTGCTTCCCAAAGACAAATCAATCCGGATGGTGATGCCTAGCTGTCAATCACACCAAAATAAGTTTCAAGCTCTGTGACGTCGCTGTGGTGGCGTTCTCTCTGGGCCTCTCCCTTAAAAGCTGAACAGCTGAGTTGTGCTTTAAGTTGACCCATCACAACCCACCCCCAGCAGAATATATAAGGATTATTTCTAAATGTACCTGCCTGTTCAACTGATCTTGCAGGACTCTAGGCTGTTACGTTACAAATAACAAAGTGAACAACTAGGATGCATAAACAAAACCTATGGATAAATGAGAGAATGAATTGGGTTTATGCATTGCTACGTCACTGCAGGTCTAGAGAGCCTCGAATTGAGACTAAACATAATAGTCGAAAATGGAGAGCAGTCTATTGACAGCCTCATTCAGCCTACCGCCATTCTAGCAATAACTTGCAGTATTGGTGTAACCTTGCATTTTTTAACAACCCCAGAATTACTTCACTGTCATTGGATGAATTGGTTTGTTAAAAACAGAAGGCCAGTGGAAGCCACATCAGGAGTAAATACAAAGTATCAGCGGCGGCTCCTCGCTAAGGTGGAGGAGCGTTGCCCCACAGGAAAAAAGCAAATGATAATAAACTCCATGTTCTTAGAATTTTATTTGTCAGTACTTGCTCTGCAGGTGCGGTGTGTTGGTGTGCACTTTCTAAGTGCGCATGACGGTTTAGCAGGCCCTCTTGTGCCTGCCAAAGCTACAAGCCCACGTAGCATGTTCTCCACCCAGCTATATTGCACAGCCGGGTGGAAAACATGCCCAGGCTCCCACTACCTCTCTGAGCGCCCAACCAGGCCGTTCAGACCAATTCCGTCGCTGCTATCATGCCGATGACAGCAGCATTGCGATTGGCTTAGGGGAGTCTGGGAGCCGGTGTGCTTCCTGCATTGACTGAAGAGAAAGGAGGAAAGGCAATGTCCGACAGGTAAGTGAAACATTTATTTTTTCTCCCTTTTATTTATTTCTTTAACTCCCTCCACCCCACCACTACTGCTCCATAGCAGCCGTTACAGCAAAATATGTGAGGTGACTGCCCCTTGCTCAAAACGTCAGCTTCCTTCGGTCTAGCAGGAGCAAGTGGATTGTGGCTAGTCTTAATTTCTCTTCCATATTCTTTCTCCTTCATGGGATGTATTTCTTCAGCAGTTGACAGTGTCTCTGCCTTTAATAAATAAATACAATGGTGCATGGCTACTGATTATGTCACCTGGTCCCGTTCTTGCCCTTTTGGTGTGTTTTTTACTCATTCAACAGCATCTCTGCTTGGTGCATGTCGCTTTATGGATTATTGGGTCTTCTCTGATAACCCCCCTTTTTGGTGTACAGCCGCACGCCTAAGTATCAGATTTGAATGTATGACTTTTGTAGATATCCGTGGGTATTCCTGAAGGCTTTCATGTATCATAACATAACAGTATGTGTATTTGTAAAGCGCACATTCACCCAGAGGGGCATCCTGGCGCTGTATAACAGATGTTTATTGTTTCCTAACTCATTGGTACTCATTTTATCATTAAATATTCATATGAAAATTATAGGTGTAAGTTGATGACACATAAAGTTGAAAATGTTCTTCTGAATCAGTCCTAATAGAGTTGTACTTCTAGAATTTTGAAATGCCATCTATTCCTGCCTTCTATCCACATTATACAAATACATGTTATTACAGTGCCAGTCACAACCATGACCTTTCTCTAATCTCTCTTCATCTGTCACGAATTCCACCCACAGAAGAAACCTCTTTGAGCACCTGTTCAGTGGTGATTTAACTTCTCTTTTAATTCTTACTGAACTCTTGTTCAATATTTCTGTAACTCTCTCCACTACATTGTCTCTGTTCAAACGCTTTGATTTACTTTTATTTCAGATCAAACTTCCTCCTCAATGTGAGGGTCATAAATTGCACCCAACCCACTTTTTACCAGCCTTCTTCTGAATTTCACTGCTCTGAATGCTTAACTTTGCATTTGTCTGTAATGTATCCTAGTTGCCAGGTACCTAGCCACTCGTACGGTGCTCTAAAGTCCTCAACATTTCCACTTCATGTTAGAAATCCTACGTCTTCTAAATGTTAGTTTCAGATTTAAATAAGCAGGACATTAATCCAGTCAATTGGCCAGGAGTGGGCTCTTTCTTTCTTGTTATGCAGTCTCTTTGGAATGCACCAAATTGAGAATCACAATTGTTTCAGAAAGACACTTACGATGTGTGTATTCTGCTCAGTCTGTCTATGACACTGTGCCTTTTTAGCTATAGCACCATGAAGCCTCTGGGCAGAAGTTCATGTTTTATAAATTGTTTTCATTCACTCTTTCATTCATTCTTAGTAAGGGTGGGCGTAGTTCGCGAAGTAGCGCTACGCGAAGTGCACTTCGCACTACACGAACTTCACTTCGCACTACGCGAGCTGCGTAGTAGCATGCTCGCACTGTGCAAGATGTGTTTTCAATGATTGCACAGTGCGGACAAGCATCCAGCACTGTGCAATCATTGAAAACGGCATCTTGCACAGTGCGAGCTGTAGTTTTCTGCTGCTCGAGTAGATTATTACTCGAGCTGCAGCTTTCTCAACGCGAACTGGTAGTTTCTCATTGAGAGCGGTCGCGAGCATGCGCAACCACTCACAATGAGAAACCTTACCTTCCCGCGTTGAGAATCTCGCCGGGATGTCATTTTGCTTGCTCGCGGTCGCGAACATGACGTTCAGGACCGCGAACCAGCAGAAAATGAGCGCTGCACTACGCTACGCTGCACGACGCGTGTTCGCACTGTGCTACGTGCAGCTCATGTAGTGTGAAGTTGCGCAAACTTCGCAAACTCCGCGAACGTAGCGCAGTGCTTCGCCCAGGGTTAATTCTTAGCGTCAGCTTCAAATATGCCTTTCTCAGTCCAGTTATCCTGCTGTGCAGAAAAGTATCAAGGCTGTCATGGGTGGGCTTTAATGCAGGCAAGGAAAATGGCCTCCTTAAGCCTGACTGGATAGTAGAAAACAGCCATTAATAGGACGAAGAAGGCCCCTCACATGACAGGGCAGTGGTGTCACTTCACCTGCTGCATTATCGATGGCTACATTCCTGCTGTATTGTCATTAATTAAGCAGCATTGCTCATACATGAATGAATGAATGAATTTGTAAAGCGCAAATGCTACTTCATATATCTGGGCAATACTAGCCGCTAATTACCCTGTCTAAAATTAAGACCCCAAGCAGACAAGATATCCCCGCAGATGAGGGCAATAAGGCTGCTAGCGCTGGTCCCCCCCCCCCCCTCCACCCCCGCAGGAGCCATAAGTCACCAGGAGCTCTTAAGAAACTGTTCCTCAGCCCAGCAGCACTCTTTTGCCTCTGCACTACTAGAGGGGCTAGGGTGTTTACATTGTCTGAAGGCCTCAACAGTGCACTATTACAGACAAACAGTGTACAAATAATTATCAGTTTTCGTTCTCTGGAAAGGATGACAGTATAAATTACAGCCTCCCTATGTGGACATGAAGTTCATTAACTTACACATTCAATCGGGCACTGCATGCTGTTCTTGATGTGCTACATAATATATGCACCAATCAGACAATCCAATTTCAAAAAGGCATGTCAATTTACGAATTTTTCTAGGTTTGGCATTATTAATGCTGCATTCTTTGTCCGATTGCTTCAGGGGGATACAGGGAAATGGGCAGCCATGTGTTGCGAGTGGAATTGTAGGCTTAGTGATTTGTTTTGCTGCTAATCCCTGCTTCAGAAATGGATTCTGTCTTCCTCACAAAGCCCTTTTAGTAACATCTGCTGTTTTTTTACTGTAAGAACGATAAGGATTGTTTTGTTCCATAAGTTTAGTGGAACTGTCCATGGCCTAGTTCTAGGAAGAACAAAATGGAAGAGTGGGAGGTGCACAGCACGATAGAAAGTGATGTTGAATGTTTGTTTGAAACAAGGATGGGTGCACTCCAGGGTGGCGTTTTCCGTCTAGCGCCTAGAGATATGAGATTAGTAGGTGTACGCAAAGATTTGCAAATACATCCCCTGTAGGAGGCACTCCTTAAATGTTCATCGAAATGATTCCAAAGTTCAGATGTAAAGATTTATTAGTCAATCTTCATTCATAAGGGTAAGTATTTCAATGATATTATCATCATATCACTGCGGTAAGCAAACAGTGTACCATGCACGTGGTAACCGCAAACTCCAATGCATTTCGGGCTGCACGCCCTTTGTCAAGGAGAGCTAGAAAAAAGACGAAACAAGCCCAAATCAGGGAAGAAAGGAATGTGCGGATACGCTAATAGCAGGTAATTATATGTAAAGCAGGTGATTATTTTTATTTTTAAAGTGCCGATCAATATGGTGCTGGGGTCGTGTCCATAAATAAATAAGATAAGGTCATGTGCCAAAGTTCAGAAAAGAGGTCGTGTCCCAAGATTAAGAGGTCGTGTCCCAAGATTGAAAAATGCTAATGTATAACATGCGGGTCGTTAAACCTGAACACGAAAGGTAAGCCGGATAAACACGAGTGAACAATGAGAGTCACCGTGGGTGAACGTGGTGAATTGAGCGGGTAGTAAAGTCGCGGTTCCCTAATGAGAACCTACGTGCGGTTACAGCACTTACTTCATGGCAATAGCCATGTGAATCGCTGCGACATTGCTGCGGTCCAAGTGTTGAGAGTCGATTCATGCGGCCAACGTGGGGGTGTGTAAATAAGGAAACTAACGATCAAGGGATAAAGGAAGGACTCATTGGAAAGTGCATGCGGGGCCATCTTGGAGTGGGTGGAGGAGGTGAAGAAGGGAAGTCAAGAAAGGACTAGCTGAAAAGTGAGCGCGGGTGCCATCTTGGGGTGGGTTGGAAAGAAGTAAACATAAAGGGCTGGGGTGTACAGAGGAGAGAAGAACTAAAATGTACAAAAGAATAAAAGAATAAAGTGCAATGCAGTTATTTCTAACGATTAACAATTAAAGATAACAACTGTATTCCACACGATCATTCAAACCATGTGGTTTGAGTGTCTGCAGGCGATATATCCATTCCAGTTCTTTTTGAAGTAGAGATTTGCGATTGTCTATGCCTTCAGTGCGAGTGATGGTTTCCAAAACTATAAATTGAAGTTGTGCTATGGTGTGGTGAGATTCCTGGAAGTGCATGGCAACGTTTGATTTTTCTTGCTTGGTGCGAATGTTAGATGTATGTTCATTTATGCGAACTTTAATTTTCTTTCGGTTTTGCCGACATACAGTTTTCCGCAAGGGCATTTCAAAGCGTAGATCAGGTTCATAGAGTCACATGTCGCGTTAACTTGTAATTTGATGGAATAGCCTTTCATAGGATGTTTGATGTGGTTGCCTCTAATGATACAATTGCAGTTACTGCAGTTTAAGCACGGTTGGGTTCCTTTATAGTTTTGACTGGTTGGTGTTTGGGTAAAGAGGATTTCTTTAATGTTTTTGCCACGGGTGTGAGCGAACAGTGGAGGGGTGTGAAAAATGTCACGAAAATCTGGTTCCAATTGTAAGATGGGCCAATGTTTGAGGATAATTTTCTTGAATTTGTTACTGGCCGTGGAAAATTTGGATACCAGGACCATGCGTTCGTTAGATGGTTTTGATCTTTTTGAGAGGCTTTGTTGTCTGGTGATGTTGGCTACTCGTGTTTCTGCTGCGTTAAGGATGTTTTCAGGGTAGCCTCAATCTAGGAAGCGTTGATGCATTTCCTTGATGCGGGTGTTATAAGTCTGTTCATCTGATACAATCCGTTTGACGCGTAACATTTGCGAAAAGGGCAAGTGCTTCTTAAGTGATCCCTGGTGGAAGCTGGTGAAATGCAATGTGTTATTGCGGTCGGTGGTTTTTCGATGTAAATCGGTTGTAATTCCATTTTCTGTGATCTTGATGAGAACATCAAGAAATGAAATTTCTGTGTCACTCGTTTGCCATGAAAGCCTGATGCGTTCATCTTTAGTGTTGAGTTCTGTTAATGCTTTGTTGAGTTACTCTTGTGAGTCGGTCCACATAATAAATAAATCGTCTATGTATCGCACATACATTTTTATTTTGTCATAGAAGGTGTCATTGGCGTATATATATGTTTTTTCAAAATTCGCCATGTAAATGTTGGCATATGTGGGAGCCGCACAATTTCCCATCGCCATTCCAGATAGCTGAAGGTACCATTTGTCGTTCTCTTGAAAGTAGCTATGGTATAGCGTGTACACCATAAGTTCCATGATGAAAGTTTGCATGAGGGGGTCAATGCTGCTCTCAAGAAGGGCTCGTTCGACAGCTTCAATTCCTCCCTGATGGGGTATGGAAGTGTACAGTGAACTGACGTCAGCTGTACACAAAATCAATGAGTCGTTGGCATTGACTTAGATTTGGGCCAATTTGGTGAGAAATTCTGTGGTGTCTTTAATGTAACTGGTGGATTTGGTGACCATAGGTTGAATGTATTTGTCTATATATTTACCCGTAGGTTCGTGTATTGATCCTTTGGTTGACACAATGGGTCGGAAAGGTGGATCGAGGAGATTTTTGTGTATCTTTGGGCTCATTTGGATTCTAGGGCTTCTATGAAGTAAGTGCTGTAACCGCACGTAGGTTCTCATTAGGGAACCGCGACTTTATTACCCGCTCAATTCACCACGTTCACCCACGGTGACTCTCATTGTTCACTCGTGTTTATCCGGCTTACCTTTCGTGTACAGGTTTAACGACCCGCATGTTATACATTTGCATTTTTCAATCTAGGGACACGACCTCTTAATCTTGGGATACGACTTCTTTTCTGAACTTTGGCACATGACCTTATCTTATTTATTTAGGGACACGACCCCAGCACCATATTGATCGGCACTTTAAAAATAAAAATAATCACCTGCTTTACATATAATTACCTGCTATTAGCGTATCCGCACATTCCTTTCTTCCCTGATTTGGGCTTGTTTCTTCTTTTTTCTAGCTCTCCTTGACAAAGGGCGTGCAGCCCGAAATGCATTGGAGTTTGCGTTTACCACGTACATGGTACACTGTTTGCTTACCGCAGTGATATGATGATAATATCATTGAAATACTTACCCTTATGAATGAAGATCGACTAATAAATCTTTAAAGATTGACTAATAAATCTTTACATCTGAACTTTGTATAGGCATTTATATAGCGCACTACTTACCCGTAGGGTCCCAAGGCGCTTCGACCGCTGCGAAACCCTTCCTGGCTTCCCTGAGAGATGGTCCCTTAATGGGTATCTCCAGGGTGAGACCAGGCATCCCCAGCAGTCTGGTGGGGCCGTTAGTGAAGATGAGGCAAGCTAATGCCCAGAGTTGCCGAGTGTGATCGCTGATCAGAGTGGGCACCGAGGCGAGAGAATTATCGAGTCCGCTGACCCTAGTCCAGAAACCTGCCGCGCCGGGAATCGAACCCTGGTCCCGGGCCGTCCTCTGCTCTCGGGTCTGCCGCCTCTAACCAGTGAGCCACACTACTTCACTTTGGAATCATTTCGATGAACATTTAAGGAGTGCCTCCTACAGGGGATGTATTTGCAAATCTTTGCGTACACCTACTAATCTCTAATTCTAGGAAGCTCATTTTTGGATGGTGCTTGGACAGTAAGTGACTCTCCTTCTTAGTTGTAGAAATATACTTTTGAAATAAAGAGGAATCAGAACGCCCAAGTGCTTTAACAGAAATATTGCTCCAGATGTTTTTTAAAGAATAATTATAAGCATTTCTTCTATTTATAGTTATACCAGGTTATCCAAATAGAATCCATAAAGGGCCCAACTTTTAATGTTCTGCTGACACGTGTTTTGCCCAGGGCCCTAAAGCCATTCAGCTTTTCAAGGCATGTATAATTCGATCTCAATGTTGTTATTAAAAGATAGTGACTTTTCTTTTCAAAACAAAAGTCTCCATCAGTCAGAGAATGTGTCACCAGAGAGACAGGATGAGATGTTTTGTCAGACTAATTTTAATCCACAAGGACTCATTTCCATGGTGGCGTCTTTTTGGATTGAAAGAGACTTAGATTTTTTTTTTCTTTGGTTTAATACATTTTTAATAAAATAGTGAAAACCGAAAATATGGAATAACAATTTCAACATAATGCTCAACATACCACAAGCTACACAACCAGTTGTAGAAATAAAGAGCAACATGTAAAAAGCAAACGAAAGTGCATATCTTCAATATATATTTTGAGAAAAAATTATTAGAAAAGAGAGTAGAAAGGAAAGAAGACCAAGGTGCAGCTCCCGAAATATCACTTGGGGTTCGGAGCTCCAATGTTCAAAGCACTGCTCAAATAGCCAACTCTCTAGCTATCTTGATGCAACCTAATGGAGGTGTGATCTGGGTCAGAGTCAAGTTTTCTGCACCTCAGGCGAAAGCTGCTCTAATCAGGTTTGATGCGCCCGTGTCCTCCAACAGTCAGCCTCCCTCGGGTTGCATTTAAGAGTCTTCGTAGAGTGCTACGATTCTCCTCTAATATACCACCATACGCGCCAGAGATCTTACTGCGCTCCATACGTGCTTTCAGAAGGACTGTTGGCCATGAGAGCGTGGAGCTCTGGGACTCCTTGGGAGTGGGAACCCTGGGAGAATTATTCCAGAATGGAGCTCTCATCCCATTTCACCTGATGGCAGAACAAACAGGACTCCCAGTGAGTCAGTTCCTGACATACAAGAGTCTCAACACGGAATTTGAGCAGTTATGGGGCATCACCTCTTTCCACCCCCTGATGCAGGTGATCTACACAATGGGCACTGGGTGGAGACTCATGTCCTAGCCTACCAAGGCCATCTCCCATAGAACCGTAGACCAGTTGCCTCCCCTCCAACATACATGAGAACATGACATTGGCCGTACACTGACCTCCAAAGAACAAAGTAGGGTTTAGTATATCCGCGTAATGTCTCCTGCAATGCACGCTTCTAATATATACAGCCTTCTCTTTTCCAGAGAGATTATCTATAACTGGTCAAACTGCACTAATATGCCCTACAGTATTGCCAGAATTACCTAGATGCCGTGCTCCTACAGGTCGCATAATACATATGTTTTAGGACTATCCCGATCATCCACACGCTCTGGACAGAAGTCTGTACAACACCCCTTACATATCTCACAGGTCAGCAGGATCTTGACTGCATGGACTGCTGGGCCTTTAAAAGTGATGCAAAGCAGGCAGGCATCTGACTTCTTTATCATCCTGGCCTTGCTAATTGCCTGACAAGTGATTGCAATCCAATGGAAGTCCCGATGGTGTAAAGTACTGATTGTTGTCAGAACATGATCAGCCAATGGGGCAAAGCAGACTCTGCAGCGCTCTTCAGTGAAGAAATACAAGGGTTAAGAAAGCGTCCAATAGCGACGACATAGGATGAACTACTCTTCGCTTTTTGTCACTGGTAAAAGGTCATCATAATGTACTATTTCTATTCTTGCTGTTTTGATCCAAAGCAAAACAGGATCAATTCTATGGCAACAGCATATATGATTCCATCTAGAAAAGAAGGATGATTTAGAAACATCTTTCCAACAAGATGTTATTGGCCTAAAGGCAATACCAATAAAAAGATGTAACAACTTTACTTCATAATTAGATGTGCAACTAAAAATGGATAGCAATCTGGTTCCCATTTTTTACAAAATGCCCCCCTCCCATGACTGACGACACTAGATGCCCAACATCTGGACCACCCCATCACACGAGAAGAAAATGAGGACGCAATCTCACTGCTCATGTCCAAGAAAACACCTGACCCAGACGGGTTCCTGGCGGAGTACTATAAGGCATTTAGAGAAGCCCTAGTAACCTGTCTTCATGCTCTGTACGACAAGATGAGCAAGAATGGTACCATCCCCCAGAAATCGATATAGCCACCATTGTGGTCATTCCTAAAACACACCCCTCATCGGCCAGCTTCTCAGACTATTGCCTAATTTCCCTCATTAATACTGAAGTCAAAATGTACGCAACAATCCTGGCCACAAGTGTTAAACCAATACTTGGCGCCCTCATACATCCCGACCAATGCAGATCCATGCCGCATCGTAGTACGAGGCACTACCTAAGACGCCTACATGTGGCACTTCCCCACCACCACCTTCTCTTTCTATACCTCGCCTTATTGTTGATCAACTTCAAAAAAGCCTTTGATACGGTCGACTGGTGGTACTTGGAGTGTGTGCTGGAGTGCGTTGGATTTGGTCCATGTTTCCGAAAGCTTGTATGGGTACTTTACTCTAACCCAACAGCCAGGGTCCTTACAAACCCGTTTCGGAGATCTTCCCCATTAGAAGAGGAACGAGAAAGGGCTGCTCCCTGTCCCCCCTCCTTTTCACTCTGGCAATAGAGCCATTTGCCCGGTTCCTCCATGCTGATGCACAAATACAGGGTTGGAGATGGCAGGGAACCTATGAAGAACGTATTGCTCTATATGCGGAGGATGTGCTACTCTTCCTTACTGACCCGGCACGCTCTGGTCCCTGATGACTCCATGCCCTCTGATGGATTGAAGCGGCATCCAGCCTCGCCTGAACCCAGCCAAGTCAATACTGGTGCTCCTTCTCATGTCAAGGGAATGTATAGAATGACAAACAAATATCCCCATAAGGCTGCTCACCTTTAAATTCCTGGGTATTTGGGTTGCACTTCTGCCAGAACTCACCTGGTCACTCAATATTAACACTCTCAACAAGAGAACAAAAGGGCTGTATGACGTTACAACGCATACTTTTACAACGCATACCTTTACAACGCAATTTTTACACCGCAACATCCATTACAACGCATACCATTTCAACGCATGCCATTACAACAAATTCTTTGAAACTACCTTTACAACGCATTCCACTACAACGCATACTACATTTACAACGTATACCATTACAAAGCATAACATTACATTGCATGTAAGGTAAGTATTGGATAGTGTAGGGGTAAAAATTACTATTCTAACTCCAGGGGGTGCAACAGTAGGGTAAGTGTTGGATGGTGTAGGGGTTAAAATTACTATTCTAACTCCAGGGGGTACAACAGTAGGGTAAGTGTTGGATAGTGTAGGGGTAAAAATTACTATTCTAACTCCAGGGGGTGCAACAGTAGGGTAAGTGTTGGATAGTGTAAGGGTACTATGTGTTGTAATGCTATGCGTTGTAATGGTATGCATTTTAATGACTGCGTTGTAATGGCATACGTTGTAGTGGTGTGCGTTGTAGTTGCATGCATTGTAATGGTTGCGTTGTAAATGCATGCCTTGTAATGGATGTTGCGTTGTAAAAGTTTCGTTGTAATGGTAGTGCAGTGTAAAAGTTGCGTTGTAAAGGTTGTTTCCCGAACAAAAGAGGACCTCCTGGCATTGGCAGTCCCTTCCCCTTAAACCCCTGGGTAAGATCGGCCTGTGCAAAATGATGGTGCTCCCTCAGTTCCTATACATAATCCAGAATCTCCCACTCCACCTTCCCTGCCAATGATTCAGTGAATTAGCTAGAATGATTCCTAGGGGGGAGTCTGAGGCCATGTATGGCCCTCACGCACTGTTAGAGGGCCCAACAACAGGGCAATGGGAATGACAAACCTCTTCCCGTAATATATGGCCACTTGCCTCCTCGTAATACATGATTGGTTTACTGAAATATGGTCTGACCCAGCCCACCAACTGGAATTGAAGAGCCTCTGGTTCTCCCGGATCCTGGCCATGCTTTATGGAGACCCGATCCCTCACAGTCTCCCAAGATGACTCGGGCGGCTCAACTAGCAGGGTGTTATGCGTGGCGCTATACTCGCTGGAAGGATAAATTGACGCTACAGACTCCCCTGTGGCATGGAAAATGGGTTCGGGAAGTGGGAATGCTGGAGGGGTTTCAGAAATGGGATCTAATCGGAATCACATACCGAGGAGACATATGGACAGGGGGACAGATGCTCTCCTTCCAAGAACTGCAAAGCATGTAGTCACTACAATCCACCCACTTTTATAAATACCTATAGCTCTGACCCACCATAGCCCACCTAGTACCAGGGGGCACCACATTTCCAGAGTTAAGCCTGCTAGAAGCCAAAATCCTAATGGGAAACCTGGGTAAGGGAGGGGTGCCTCAGATTTATTGCTCACTGGTTAACATCTGCCCTTCCAACTTAGATTTTATGAGGACTCAATGGAAATACAACCTGGGACTGCTGGAGGATGAGGCCTGGAAAAATGCCCTGATGGCTTCCTGAACAATCACTATTTCTGTACGGCTTCACCTAATATAGATATTCTACCTTCACTGGGTTTACCTCACCTCCGTCCATTTGTATAGAGCTGGCTTTCTTCCTGCCCCTAGATGTCTGCGCTGTGCGACAGAACCCGCAGATTTTTACCACATGGTCTAGACTGGTACTGCTCTTACCCAATACTGGTCAGCAATAGCGACGGAGTTGAGTGCCATACTGAGCAAGGAGGTCCCACTTATTCCAGTAGTCCTGATATTGGGGTTGTAGAGGGGCTGGTTGGTTCCCGAGCTGACAAAACATTCCTGGGGGTGGCCACCTTGGTAGGAAAGCAAGACATATTGGCCAACTGGAAGGACCCGACCCCCCATCAGTCTCTGAATGGCACTGAAGAGTGGATTGGTGTGCCATGCAGGAAAAACCAGTGTATGTGGCGAGAGGATGACCTACCAAGTATGATCGTTTATGGGACAAATGGTTGGGATTGGCGAAATGAAGGGACCCTACCCGAATGGAGATGGACAGTAGGGCTTGTGTGGCAAGCACACCGAGATTCTGTCTATTGGGTAATAACTTGGAAGAACTTGGGAATGTGCTACATGATATATATTGTAATGAATTATTGTGCTCTTGTTTTTCAAAACCAATAAAATTTGATTATATAAAAAAATGGGATAACAAAACTAGAAATATTTCACAAAAGATAATGGTATGTTAATGTTAAATATCTCAGAACATTTAAATCTCAACAAATTCCAATATGCATTGTTGTATGGTGTTTTAGGATCCAAGTGAATTTTCCTGATTCATGCCCCTATATAGGTACAATTCACATTGCCCTAATAAAGGCATAGAAATCATTCCCTTATTTAGACATAGCCCATGCAGTCCAAATACAGGCATGGCTACTTCCACCCATACCAAAATGTCACAACGATTTATTGGAAAATCGGCTTAAGCAGTAAGGGACCTCCCCTTGCTTGAATATCGATTTGTCCAAGGACTCATGTACTTTACAAAGAACTACTATTCCCTTGGGGTTCCTTACTGACGTTATTATGCCCGACTTTACGTCAAACTAAGCAGCTTAAAGGTATAAATATGCCTTCACTTGCTCTAGCAAGAAACAATGGTTTGGAGCAGTTCAACTATCTACTTGCCCGACGCAGCTCGCTACAGCAAGTGCCGAAGGAAGCCGACCCTCCAGCTGACACACTGATTGAGAAGCTGTCCTTTCTCTCGGTGGGAATCCAGCTCCAGTGTTTAAAAGCTCCCCTTGTGGGGTGTTGGGAAATCGAGTCCCGAGACAGAGACACCAGACCTCCTTCATTCTAAACTAAGGTATGGAGCTGATTAGAACCTAAGAGAAATCTTGGATAGATTCTTGGCAAAGAAAACTAAACCTATGCTACACCACACTTACTTCTTCCCTCGTACTAGACTTAGGTTAGGTACACTGGGGTAGGTGTATTTTAGAAGCACCAGTTGAGTACTTTTAGTCATTATTATTTATGTAAGTATTTTTATATGGCTTAGAAACCATACAATACTCTTACTGTATTATTTTATAATATTGTTCTCGCTGTATGCATTATACTTTGCACCCTGCATTACGATTGTAGCAGTTCAACTTACTTGCATGAGAAAGAAGACTGTTCAATAAATCCTTTTATTGAAAACGCCTGTCTCTCTATTTCTTTGCACATCTGTTTAAACGAAGCATGCACGATTGACTGAGTGAAATACTTATCTATTGACTCTAGAGATACATTTCTTATTCTTGGGAAACAAAGTTGTCATGTTTATGCGGTTGTCAGAAACAAATCTCTTCTTGTGTATTCGAGAAAGTTTCCAGTGTCCTCTGAGCTAGCTGACACTCACTATTAAGTTTAATATATTCGATAGAGACCTAGACGACCGCAGTCCTACGACTGATCTCTAGGATATATTATTCCAATGCGCAGAGCCTATTGGGAATATAGGAACTACACTACAGCATTAATACTGTGACAGTAAAATAGCACACAAAGCAGTGCCCAATTTTTATTTGTACATGACCAACATAGTTTAGAAATGGTTATAAAAACCTATTGGTGTGACCAGTAATCTATTATATATAAAGAGGAATGATTGAGTAACACTTGCAGACCTTGAATGCTGAAACAATCTAAGTCAGAGTTTGCTCCAAGTTTGAATATTAAATGTTTCTTGAATAGCTTGTTCCCAAAAGAGCTCTCGTGAAGACTTTGGGGGCATATTATCAAGGGCAGTATCGCCGCTTTAGCTGCACTTTTTACAGCTAAAACAGCGATAATCTTATTGCTCTATTAAAAAGGTGGCGCTAAAATGCATCAGCGCATGTTAGCAGCCAATGTTCTAATGCTACGCATCTTAGCGATATACATCATAATGAGATGCAAAGTAGGCGTTCCCTAACTAAACTACATTAAAAATATTGCTATCTGTCCTTTGCGGTATTTACAAGCCTGCCCAGGACACCCATAGCGATATGAAAAGCCACGCTAACCGCGGTTATCGCCGGTTATTCACGTCTGTATAAATCCTGACCATCCTATATTTGACATGGGAGGTGGACTGAACGGCTAAATCCACTTATCCCTATCACTAAGGATTCCTCTATCGCTGGATTCCCAGCGATAATCCTGCATTTTGCTGCTATCGCCGGATTTTACATCGCCGTGGAGATAACCGTTGTAAATAACGCAATATCTCAGCGATCTAATCTGGTGATAGCTGGCGTTAAACAAAAGCACGCTAAGCGTGCTCTGCGATAGTTATCACAGTTCGTTGCTGATATGCCCCATGGTCTCTCTAAATTAGGTAGATTAAGTGTTTTTGTAAACAACGGCTGCCTTAGGAATAGTACTTTTCTGAAACAAAGCATTGAAAGTTCCTAAGTACCTGCAAAGTGGGATTCAACTGAGATAGTAGGAAAATAACATGTGGAAAATGTATTAAATTATATTCATTAACAAATTCATTAGGCAATACATAATACTAGAAATTATACAATATAAACACCATTTCATTCCTGATTAACCAAGGAAACCCAGGAAATTCCTTTATCCTTCCAATGTTTTCAGCAACAGAGGCTTTGCAAAAAAGAGGGACTGATTACATGTAAAATGCTTGAGATATAAATAAAGCAACAAGGTAACTTGTTGTGTTGATCAAACATGCACTTCGGTGATTGTTTTCATAGTGACCCCTGACTAAGAGCGTTTGGCCCGAAATGCATTGTGTTTTTATTGAATAAAATGTTGTCCGAGATTAACTTTTATTTCAGCCGTGTTCTGAAGTTGGATGGACACAGTGGGAACAATAGAAAATATGAAAATGGCATTTCACGTCCTGCGTGTGGATTCAGAAAGTGGTCAAAGGAAAGTTGATAAAATTTGTGATGAATGAATAGGATGAAATAAGAGGAATAAAAGGATTACCATGAAGAAATATTATCGCCAAAGTGGCGTATTTTAGCTGTGCAATTGGTTGGGATGTAATGACGTCCCACTTCTAAGTTGTTAATAACTTACTATTCCCACTCCACCAAGTATAACAGTAGGGAAAGTGTTAGATAGCATAGGGGATTCATTTAGTATTCCCACTCCTGCAATATAATGAACATTAATTAACAACTAATTAATAAAAACATTTTTTTCCTCCCACCATACTCCCCTATAAACGTCACCACCAATATTGTAAAATATAAATGAAAAAACATACTAATGATCAATTAATTAACTAATAACAATTAACAATAACATTAATAACCATCAAATATAAATCAATTCACACAATTAACACTATAAAATAACTTTAAATAAATATTATATAAAAAATATTAACATTTTTCATACAAAATATTTTACTTCCCACCCTACTCCCCTATCAACCCTCAACCCACTCCTAAAAAAGTACATAATTAACATATTGACAAATTAATTATTAATAATTATTATCAAATTAATAACTAATTAATACTTTTTAAACAAAATTAACGCTCACCAATAAACTATTAAATATTATTAACCAATTTATAATTATTTAATAATTAATTAATTAACGCAATTAACAATATAAAATATTAAATACAAAAATAACAATTAATTAATTAATTAAAATTAAATTTAAATTACTTCCCACCCTATTCCCCTATAAACCCACAACCCGATACGGAATAAAATTACACAAAAATGAATTAACATATAGTTAATTAATTCAATAATTATTATTATTTTTTAAATATTTTTATTCACATCCCCCCCCCCCCCTTTTGTTGTACAGGGCACAGATATTCATTCAGGATTAAAATGCAAGGTTATAACAAATCATACAAAACACGACTACAAAATATACAAATAAAATAGCGATGCAAGGAGACAACAAAGCAAGAAAATAAATTAAATCCTACACACATTAATTTTCAATACCTCCTACCCCGGATCTCTCTCCTTCCATCTTTGTATATGTTCCCATATTTCTTTTCCTAATTTCTTGCCTCTTCTACCCCTCCTTGCATAAATTGCTTTCTCAAGGTTGTAAGTAGCTAATAGTTTCGTTAGCCATTGGTGGAATGTGGTGGTAGACGGTCCAGCCAAGCTGTGGCAATGCACAGTCTCAAGACAACCATAGCCATAAAGATAAAGTACTCATGCTGTGTCTGGATAGCATTATCCACTACTCCGAGGAGTACCAGTGCTGGCGTTAGGGTAATCTCTATCCTTAATGACCTCTTAAGGAATACTTCCACTTCATCCCGGGTAGTTTTTAAATGGGTGCATGTAGCAAGCATATGGACTAAATCAGCCTCAGCACTATCACATCTTGGGCACGTGACACCAGCTACCCCTCCCCATTGTGCTATCCTGGCGGGCGTATGATACAGAAAGTACAATGTCTTATAATGTTGTGCCTGAAGTGGTGGTAAACACAAACGTTTCTGACCTAATTCCAATGGCCTATGAAAAAGTTCCTTCTCTACCCCCAGCTTCTGCATCCATTTATTTTCATATTTTTCCAGATCATCTACTTGGTGCTCTATTAATTCAGAGTAAAATCTTTTAATTGTACAGACAATTCAATTCAATTCAATTCAATTAAATTCTTAATGAATATATTATAATTAAATTACTTCCCACCCTATTCCCCTATAAACCCACAACCCGCTACAGAACTAAAATATGCAAAAATAAGTTAACATAAAATTCATTACTTTTAAATAAATCAAACATACATTACAAAAATAATATATACTTTTAACACATATACTAACATTTAAAACACTAACAAAATCGATAATTTTAACAACAATATTATGACTGACAATATTACTAACTTCGATATTATAAAAAAGCTTATTTCTTACCTGCCTATCGATTTTCTGCACAACTAAATTTTTGAAAGTCGATATTGTGTCCTCTTGATATTTAAAACTCAATATTTTACCATATCGATATTTCAAATTCAATATTTTGACTGTTTACCCTGCTAAATACATATTTTTTCTACGTTTAGCCTGGCTGCAATGCGCCATAGCTATCATGAGTTGAGCCCAGGTTTATTTAGTAAAAATTCTTGTTTATCCTGATTTTGGACTTATTACTGGGGTAGGACTCACATGCTACAACCTGAGAACCCATTTTCTTAAAAATAAAATATGTATATGTTGAGAGTATTTTGTTTTGCTGCATATGCATTCTGATGCAATTATTTCCTTCTATTTGCAAAGTATGCAACTTTTTAATTTTCTATTTTTATTTCTTTGCATCTTTCTGTACTATATTGGAACTTTCCTATAAATACCCCAAATATTGAAAAACAGAAAGCTGTTTTATGGAGTCAGTGGATTACATATCATAGAAGAGCCAAGTTTCTTTAAACAAATGTGACAGCTATCAATTATATTTGCTCTCTTAAATGGTCACCACTTTATAAATGTATTATAATCTTCCGCATTTGGTTAGTTCTTCTGTGTGAGGCCTATATGTATGTGTACATGTGTGAATTACTCACAGAATATTTCATGTTTACTCCTATGACATATGAGTGCAAATGTCTGCTTTTTTCCACCTTAATAAAAAAAAAAGAATGTTGTAGATACCTGCAAAACTTTGTGTGCACTGCAAAAGCCTTTTTCATTTTTTTGCAAATATTGGATTGGAAAGATTGGATCCTGCCATGTTTTTTCATAGCACAAGGCAGTGAACCAGCTAGAAAGCTTATCTCTAAATTATGTTTATCTTCATTGGAAAAAGGGCCGTAACAGCATATTTGGATTAGAGGCAAATGTTTGCTTAATTAGAGACAAGTGAATAGTGTCAGATTTCCATTCTAGAATTGAGGAGTACACCTTGTTATATTAATTTCTGGCGTTCGTCGATATGTATGCTCATGTTGAAAATGAAAGGACGTGATAGTGCACTGGCTAGGCCCTTTAATGTTCGGAGGTAATTAGGACAAAGGGGATTCCTGGGATGATAGCAGGACCCTTGACCCCACTTCCTGTGGGTAGGTGGGGCACGGCAGAAACTGAAGGGAAGAAAGGTAATTTCAGCAAGGGACATCATAGGGACAGCATGTTTGACAGGGGCGGATTGGCACTGCGGGCATTCGGGCATGGGCCGAAGGGCCGGTGTCTCCATGCCCTGTGTGGGCCGTTTTTTTTCTCCCCTTTTCCAGTCCACAGAGTGTGCTCACTGTGGACTAGGAAAGGAGAGGGAAAAAACGGCCCACAGAGGGCACAGAGACAGAGAAATGAATACAGCTTCACTGTGTGGCCCTACAGCGATTATCCGCTATGGCCTCTTCTTCACCCCCTGCCCTGCAAAGCAATCACCCTGGGGGTGGGCTGAGGAGATATGATTGTTTGCAAAACTTGGCCTCCCTGGGGGCCAGCTGTTGCTCAGGCCTCTGAGCTATTTTCACCTCGGCACCCCTGAGGCCCACGCAGCCCAGAAACAGTGTTAGTTGTAACACCTCGCCCACAGCCCTTCACATTCAGGGCATAGTGGGCAGGAAGAATGGGCCTCGCTGTGCGGGCCAGGTGATCTTTGGAACTTGCACCATCTTCACCTCAGCCTCCCCCTGGCTTATGTGGATGACCCAGCAGCTGTGTTTTGTGCTCCCCTGCCCGGACATTGCCCTGAGGCCTCGAGGGCTGGGGAGGGCTGATTAATTTACTAATTGCAAGGGCCTCACTGCAGTTCATGTGCTCCTGAGCTGAAGGTCTGGGGAGGGCTGAGTAGGTTAATAATAGCAGGGGATTCCTGCTTATTAGGTGCTCCTTTGCTGGAGGGCTGGAATAATTATGTGACAGAAAGTGGCCTTGCTGTTTTTTAGTTGCTCAGCATGTAGGCCATTGTCACCTTGGCCCTGTGTCCTGGGTAAGAACAGTATCCTCCCACTTTCATTCCTTGTCTGTGCCAGGAACATCTTACGGATTTTGGGGGCCCTGGGTCAAACATATTTTTGGGGCCCCTGTTCGGAACAGATATGAATTTATGATCCAATTTCAGCTCTTTGGTGCCCTCTTTCAGCTGGTCACTGGACAGTGCGCTCCGATACTTGTCCAAATTCTTAATGTATTTATATCTAATATTCAAGGACATTGACGTGTGTTTTCAATATTAGAACACAGTAGCAGTTCACTAAAATTACTTAAAATAATCACAGTGACATCCTCCCATTTCTCATGTGTGATGGCCTGTTTGATCTCAAAGACATGTTTTTATGGATGTTGCATGAAACGTAAACCAATTTTTCTGAAAAATCTCTGTAATAGGTTCTTACTCATCGCCCATATTAAAAATATATTTTAAAAAATTGTATTTAAAACAATCTGTTTAAGGAGTATACATGGTCATTAGGGCAAGATTCTATACAGAACAGAGCTGGCTCTATTAGGGGGCTCCCTGAAAGGCTGGGGTCCTGGGCCAGAGCCCACATTGCCCATGCCTTAAAATGTCTCTGGTCTGTGCTTAGGCATATGTTTCCTGAAGCCAGAGTTGCAGAGATGGGGATTCAAGTTTGAGTCCCAGCGTCTGCTCAACAACCTGTGATTCTGGGCTTAATTTACTAAACATTTCTCTACCAATTAGACCTCAAAGAGTAACCAAATGGTGTTTCATGAAAGGGCATGCCCCTTGAATGTGGGCCACGCCCCTTAAATGTGCCCCATGCCCCTTGAATGTGGGCCACTTTTTTCGTCAGTGCCCGGGCCAAATTGTGATCCCAATCCGACCCTGATTTTTGAATATTATCTCCCACTAGTCAGGGCCTGACTAGGAACACTAACCAGCCCTAGAAATCAAGTCGGACTGCTCCCAGAGGGAGGGGGTCTGGTGGGAAACACTGCTGCTACTTTTGTTACAGGGAGCTGCAAAACCGACCCTCAGTAACAGAAACAGTACCCACCAGTCCAAAACTGGCCCCCACCATTCTGGCCCTCCGGGGAAACGCCCGGTGCCCGCTACGGCCAGTCAGGCCCTGCCACTAGTAGAAGAACTGATGTAGTAGGGAGGGCACCTGTAATAAAGAAAATACTTACAAGGCCTACGCGGCTGTCTTTATCTACACACCTTGCTAACCTGACACAACAAGCCCCTTAAGCCAAATCCCTTAAAACAGATGTGTTTTTGACACCTACTGTAGTGAGGGTGCCATGGGCTCTGATGATAGCAAGGAAGAACCCTCTATACCCAAGTTGAGTAATACGAAACATCCTTATTTTGGCCACGATTGGCCCTTCACACCCTTGGGCCCCTGTGCCACTGCACCAGCCATCCTAATCATAACTCCGCCCACAGGATGGAGATAATATGAGCTCAAGTGACCCTATTCCAGGCTGAAAAATCAGTTACTTAAAATGCTGGAGCCGGCCGTCTTTGAAAGTCACATTTTAGAAATATCATGGATATTACGGATATCCCTGAATCCTCAGATGTCTACAATGTGGCAGCCTGATGTGATGACTGACCCAAGAAAAGTGCCTGGAAAAAACTGTTGAGTCTAAATGATTTTGCTCCTCTCATGCCTACGTTTTCCCTAAAACATAAATCATTACGTAAATCTTTTACATCTGTTCTTTTTCGATAGAAGTTCTGACATCTCTGTCCTAAGTGAAGTCAATTGGTGCTCCAATTTGAATTTATGGGCTCACAATGGCATTTATTATGTGGTATTTGGCCGAATGGCAATATTCAGCGTAACTTTGTATTTTCAACAATATTTTGATGACTCCATGCATAATGATCATGTGTTTCCTGCATAACGATGATACATACGTTAAGCATTCCAACGTGGTATGCATCACGTAGATGATAGTACTCAAGAGTATATTCCTTGACTCTATTTTTGTCATTTCATCATACATGTAGTGAAATGATGTGAGCATCCAGACTTGCTACTCTTTGATCATGCTTGGGTCATTTTCATTTTTGTTTAGAGACTGATTTCCCCTTTTCAAAATCAACAGGTCTAACTGATACGTCCTTCTTAGTCCTTATAAGACCTGAAGGTGTTTGCCAATATTGTTGAAATGTCAACTGTTGCCCAAGTGGACTGAATGCTGACAAGACTGATTTAGAGCCCATTGCAACATTTATATCTTGAACTCTATTACTGTGAAATATATGATGGAGCTCTCTTATACCACACACTGCACTACACCACCAGAACAACTTGCATTTGTGTTCACAATTTAAAAAACATTTTTCTGTCTGCTTGTCTTCAATCAATCAATCAGTGTTTTATAGAGCGCGCTACTCACCCGTGAGGGTCTCAAGGCACTGGGGGGGGGGAGGTGAGGGGGGGGGGGTAGCAGGTCTGGGTCAGTCGAAAAGCCAGGTCTTGAGGTCCTTCCTAAACATGTGAAGGGTAGGGGAGTGTCTGATGTTGACCGGGAGCCTGTTCCAGGTCTTGGCTGAGATGTAGGAGAAGTTTCTCCTGCCGGTTCTGTTTCTGCGGATGCGGGGGACCTCTGCCAGGGCGAGGTCGGAGGAGCGGAGGTCCCTCTTGGGTACGTGGAAACATACTTGCTCTTTGAGGTATTTGTGTCCGATGCTGTTAAGGGATTTGTATTCCTCCATCATATGCTCTGCAGTTATCTTACTTTGCTTTAAGAGGATTTTTTTCAGTTTCTATAGTTTGACCTACAGAAAATTTACAGAAAATCAGCTTGTCTTCCTGAACATTTCACAATGATGTTGCTTGCTCAATATGAGGACTTCAATCACAGTACTTTCATGTATTTGTTTACAAGGTTTCTTTTATAAATTGTGTCTCTAATCGACCTAGGAAGTACCCTGGTGAACTCTATTGTGTATTTATTGGTCTGAAATGGGTTAATGAAATCAGGCACATAATTCCATTATGTGCACCAGTGCCTACTGGTGGCAGGACTGTGAACTGCATGTACGTACCTGGTGAGAGCTGCGCTGCTCAGCCTAGCATGCTCTTGTTCACTACAGCACTTGGCTCACCCTCTTACGTTGGTGGTCTTAACAACCAACCTGTGAGTGCATGCTCTTCTCCCACACTGACTTTTGTGGGCGCATATAAGTGTACCCATATTTGTGGGTGCAGGCCATAAGGCTACCCATGATTGTGGCAGCATTCATGGAAGCCCCTAAAGCCAGGCCAATGTGCATGTACGAATCTAAACTGCATGACCCTGCATAAATGACCCCAGGGTCTAGCATTGGGAGAAGCCTCCCTTAAATTGTTCTCTCCCACAGCCAGAAACATAAAATGTCTGGCACTTCAAATTCTCTAATTTCCTGCAGGGTTAGTTTATCAGAATAATTACATTTTTCAAATCAAATGCAGTGTTGGATGGACTGACATACCAAATAAACAGACTGTGCTAACAGATGCAGAAATTCCCAAAAAGTGCGGCCATTAGTTTGCCCCAGCATATTTAGTGCTAGGTTCCTTGTGAGGAGGGTGGACAGCACATGGTGCAAAACTCATTTTTGAACAGGGGCTTACATTATGCTTAAGTATACTTGGAGTAAAACTTAAAAAAGGTCTCTATTCAGAGTGTGGAATGTTCTGAGCTTGAATTATTACAAAGCAGGAACTTCTCAGCAGCATGTATGGTAGAAACCTGTTAATTTTCTTGATACAGACCCAAAAGTTGTGTCAACTATCATCTATGATTTATTGTTTGCCTAAAAATGGCTATGAAGCGAGTTTAAATCTACAAAAGTTTATACTATCAAAGCTTTCCTTTCAAATAATGTTTCTAATTTTCATCAACACATTTATCTCTCTTAGGTTTTTCAAGTAGTCTTCATCTGCGCCGTCATAGACATTAACGTCAAACATGCGCCATGCAATGCGAACGTTTATTTTAACCCTGTCACAAAACTACAGACCATTAAGAATAAACAAAATGTGTTCCTTAATACCAAATAAGTAATGTGTGTGCCATTGAATAGGAAAAACCTAAAATACATGGAGCAACTAAAAATCTCAACACACTATAATTATTACATTACTTCTAGCCAGTGCTTAGTTTGTAAAAGAATTAAGGCAATATTTATCAAATTGGTCCGCAGCGCTGCAAGTCACCTGGCTGTGCTGCATTACGGGGAAAGGACAGGAATGCTGCATATTTATTACAATACGGAGCATTCCTGCCTTGTTCCAGCACTGGTGCGCAATGCACTGCCTAGAGCCAACGCAGGCACCCTTGCACCATGGTGCAAGGCTGCCAGCGTTGCAAGCAGGATTGTTTTTGTGCAGGAAGGGTCACCTTCCTGCACAAAAAAATCCACTGAGCCATTTTCCTCTTCCTATGTGGGCTGCAGCACCCATAGAAAGAGAAAGGAAAGGAGGAGAAATAAAGATATTTCTGCTTGTCACTTGTCACGCCTCCCCTGGGAAGGTGTAGTATTTTTTCTTTAGTTGAAATAGCTTTATTGAAGCAAATAGGTAAATGGTACAACAATATAACAATAATCATATAAAAAATAGCAGGAAAAAGTAGCTAACAGAACATACAGTGTAGAGGAATAAGCAACATTAAGATAACTACCAATGATAAATGAATACATCCAAAGTTAAATGCAATAATACAAAGTTATACCTTAAAACAAAGTAGCATTTTACAGTTTTCAGAAAAAAGGGAAAGAAAGGGTAAAAGAAAAAGAGAGAAAGAGAAATGAAAGAGGAGAGAGAAAAGAAAGAAAGAAGAAAGAAAAAGATAGGAAGAAGGAAAATATAGTAATATCCTTATCTAATGTGATACTTAAATTTTCCTCAGTACAATCATTAAATCTCTTGTTATCACAGAAGCAAGGTTAGAAGCAAACATTGACTTATGAGAAGTACATAAGAAAAAGATGGAGATAAATATAATACTTATGGTGGTTGATAAACGAAGGAATAGTCCTTATTCCGAAGTGCAGCTGTGGATAACTAGTTAGCGAGAGGGGACCAAAAGGCTTCCTTTCGGACAAGTTGCTGAGACGTACAAACAAATGCTCTGTCTAGTCTGTGATGATAACAAAGAAGATTCCACCACGCAGTAAAAGAGACCTTGGTGGCATCTTTCCAATTAGAAGCAATAACCTGAAAGGCAACAGCAATTAGCAGATCCACAAACTTGCCCACTCGACGAGAACCATACCAATTAGAAGAATTACTCCCCAGGAATATAGAGTAAATATCAAAGGGAAATTTAATAGAACAAATCGAGGAGATTGACTCACATACTTTAATCCAAAAGCATGAGGTGTTAGGACGAAGAAAAAAGAAGTGTATTAATGAGCCAGGGTTATGTTGACAAGACCGGCAATAAGGGGCTTGATCTAAGCCATACTTGGAGAGAGACAAGGGAGTTAAAAATAATATTTGATAAAAGTAATAAAAGGTTTGAGTGGTGCTTGCATCACAGGAGGTATGATGTAAGCGTGCCCAAATGGAGTCCTATGTATGAATAGATAGGGTACGTTGCAACTCTGATTCCCATAAGAGTTCGACCTTGCTTTTAGGGCGGTTAGGAGTGGAAAAATGGAGATATTTGTAAATGTGAGATGCCCGGGTTGAGAAAGAGGTGGGTAAAGGTTCTGGCATTGGGTTTGAAGAAGAAGTGGAAGAGTCAGAGAGGGAAGAGAATTGGTTAGTTAAAAGCAACCGCGGAGAGTCATATCTAAGTAGTGAAGAGGTAGGTAAGTAGCACTTAGATTGAACCTCGCGAGAGGAAAGAAAAAGCATACCATTTAGTAAGTGTTTAACCAGGAAAATCCCTTTTTCAGTTCATTTGTTCCAAAACATAGTACAATTTGATAAATTTGTTATGCCAAAGAGGTGAGTCTAAGAATATCTGCAGAGGAGTAAGAGATTTACGCTTAATTGGATGATAGGTAGAAATAAAGTTAGAAATTGTCGGATAAATAAAGGAATGAGGAGAGTGAGTAAAATTAGCTAACAAAGAATATGGAAAAGGGTGGATCAAGGATTCTTCCAATTTGTGCCAGACCGAAGTGGAAATTCCCTCAGAGGAAGAAAGATATGATAGCACTTGACAAATTAAAAAGGAGGAGTGATATTGTCGGAAATCGGGAAAGTGAACCCCATCCCCGATCTTTAGGAGCAGACAAAAGAATCAAGGAAATGCGGACCTTTCGACCATTCCAGAAAAGTTTACTCAAAACCCCATTAAGGGTCTTACATTTTTTTAAAGGAAGTCTCACTGGTAACACAGACAAATAAAAATTAATAACAGGGAGCAGCATCATCTTGATTGTATCCAATCTACCTCACCAAGATAAGAAAAGGGGGGACCATTTACTTATCATGTTATTTACTTTTAAAAGAACCTCTTCTAAATTAAGTTCAATAATTTTTGCAATAGAAGAAGAAGAATTAATTCCCAAACAAGTGATACTGCTGGTATTCAACTTAAAATCAGACCCGTCGAACATACTCTTTAAACAATATTTATTTAGTGGAAGCATTTCTGATTAGGAGAAATTTAATTTGTACCCGGATAAGGAGGCATAGGAGGAAAGAAGATCTGAAAAAGCAGGTAAGGAGGTACAGGGATCTGAAATATATAACACGATGTCATCCGCATAGGCAGTAAATTTGATTTCAATGGTCTTATGTTTGAAGCCCTGAAAGACGGGAGAGTGACGCAAGAAATGAAGAAAAGGCTCAAGAGAAAGAATAAAAAGCAAGGGTGAAAGAGGATGACCCTGTCGAGTGCCTCGTTTTAAAGGAAAATAAGAAGATTGAGAGCCATTAGCAAATACGGAGGTAGTGGGGGAAGAATATAACAAATTAATAAGGACCAGAATAGGAGGGCCAAAACCATGACATTTAAGGGCGAGCATCATAAAAAGCCAATGATTGCGGTCAAAAGCTTTCTCCGCATCAGTAGTATTTTGGGGCATTCCCAGGTCTACTAGTAATGGTAAATCTGGGAATGCGTCAAAATCCATGGGTGTTGAATGGGATAACCTACGCAACACACATAGAATGCCTCTCTGGGGCAGAGCAAAGCAACACAGCGATTTGCGCTACATTACGTTACTCCAAATTCATCAAGCCACTCAAGGCCATGCAAGGTGGCCTTGAGTGGCTTGATAAATTACATTTCAAGGGGTGCTCACTTTTGCACCATGCAACACAACCCTTTATAAATATAGCCCTCAAGGTTGGCTTCAGAATCCGGTGACCACCACTATGAATGGTTGGGCTGTCGAATTCCAAGGGTGTGTGGTCTTGATACCACCTTGTGTTGTATTTACAAAAAGTAGGCCTCTCGCTCCGAGTAGCCAGTAGACACTGTGCTACATTTATAACTGACAAATACAGACTTTTTTTTTTAAAGGAAAGAATTTAAATTGGAGAAAAATATTTATATGAAACACTAAGGGCCTCATCACAATGTCAGTCAGAAAGCCTCCAACCGACAATCGGATTCCCCTAGATCGATTTGGAACCCATCTGCCCGAGTCAGTCCGAATCCAATCCGGCCGACAGATTACGATGTTGAATTCTGACAACCTTTCTGACTCGGTCCGTCTGACTCAAAAAGGCTGTCGGGAACTGACTTTGGGGGCCCCTAGTAGGCCCCCTTCATTCTGAATCCTCTGGTTTGGGGACAATAGGGTACCCAAGGGACCACCCTGTAAAACCATCCACAGTGTGGCAGGCACCATGGGGGGCCTGTGACAGGGTGTAAGGTTTTCTACAGACACCCATTTTCCCCATAGGAGCCTGTTTTGTCGGTCGGAACACAGGCTCCCATAGATGTCAATGGGAGTCCTTCCTAACAGTGTTCAGACACATCGTAATCAGTCGGTGGAGCCACCGACTGTGAGTAAGTCAGATCCTGAATCCGAGACGTTGTCGGGCGGAACGTTTCCCCTTGACATCGTACTGAGGCCTTAAGTCTTAATATTTTTCCCCACTTTCAATCGACCCAAATTATGTCTTAATGTTTTATGAAGCAAGTTTCTTCACTTTCAATTCCCCCTGTTTAAACACATGTTTCTGTCATAAATATGGCACTTTGTCTATGGGCCACTGAGAGCAAGATGCCTGCTGTTTGTAAATGTGACACTTGGAAATAGAAGTGCATTTAAATGATGAGTTTTATGGAATCCATGTAAATTATAAAGTTAACTCTTCAACTGTATTTTCTCCCATTTCAAAATGTCACCTTTACACACAGCAGGCTTCTTGCTCCTAGTTTGCTGGTAGACACGGTGCCGTCTGTATTACTGAAAAATACAGCTATTGTTTTAAGTGGGAGAAATGTGAAGTGCTATATAATGTTCCTATACCCATATTATGAAAATGTTTGCAGAACATTTTTTTGCACTTCAAATTTCTCCCATTTACAAAAATGGTAAGATGTTTGTGTTATACATGTACTGGTGTGACATTGGCAAAAGGTTTGCCATATGCCAAGAGTGGATACATCAGCTTTCACATACACAAATACCCATTTATACGCACACATGATCATTCATTCCCAAATACAATGCTCTTACTGATGCACACTGCAGCCCTACCATAGTGCCCCTAATCAAAGTATTTTGTGCAAACCATAGTATCAGGCTCTATGGACATTAGGCTTAGGTCAGTGAAGTTGGGCTAGGGGAGTATCTGGTAACAATGCATGAGTTGCCTAACCTTCAGTAGTTCACGATAATTTTCACTGATCAGAAGTAGCTCTCACTACAGAAAAAGTTGGAGACTCATGACGTAGGACATTTGGGATGATGAAATTTCGTCCTAGAGTACGTGAAAAAAAACCATTCCTCCTTCAGACCCATAGGGGAACGCAGATATCATTGCCAGTGGGTGCAGTGAGGCTGGTGATTACAGCACCGTGCTGCAAAACTGGACAACCGCAGGTGGGGGAATGGAGTCACTGGACATTGGTGGAGATAGTTCAGTTCTATGAGTCGTATTGAAGACCTTTGTTTTTCTTAGCGTATATGTACTTGGGACTCAGGGAACATACATGCCCCAGGTAATTGTAGGTGCTGAAAATTACACACTTGCTGTTTAACCCCTTCCATGCTTGTGACGGAAACACGCCGTCATGAGCCACGGGTGGCTTGTGCTCATGCCGGCTTGGTTCCGTCATACCGCGGCCGCGACCGCTCCACCCACGCAGCACTGATTACCCGCCTGTGCGGGCGAATTGGTGAGTGGGCGGAGTCGTGACGGAACCATGCCATCATAAGCACAGCCCGCCCATGGCTCATGATGGCGTGGTTACGTCACAAGCATGGCGGCACAACGCGCCCCCCCTCCCCCCAGCGCCACGGCGGAATTACCGCCACGGCCAAGGGGTTAACAACCAACACAATAGGGTTCAGCCGATACCACTGATGACTACTGTCCTTTAGTACTGAGGTAGAGGAGTATCATTCTGGAGTATCACTCTGGAGACACCAGCAGGGGGCTGGAGTAAGAAGGGGGAGTGAGGTTGAAAGTCAGGATGTGTGATAGGCATTAATTGTATGGCTTTGAAATGAAATGAAATGAAAAGTAAATTTATTACAGCGTGATTGCTGCCCGGGGGCGTCCAAGCGCTAGGAACCAGAAAGAAAGGGGCAGAGCAAAGCAACACAGCGATTTGCGCTACATTACGTTACTCCAAATTCATCAAGCCACTCAAGGCCATGCAAGGTGGCCTTGAGTGGCTTGATAAATTACATTTCAAGGGGTGCTCACTTTTGCACCATGCAACACAACCCTTTATAAATATAGCCCTCAAGGTTGGCTTCAGAATCCGGTGACCACCACTATGAATGGTTGGGCTGTCGAATTCCAAGGGTGTGTGGTCTTGATACCACCTTGTGTTGTATTTACAAAAAGTAGGCCTCTCGCTCCGAGTAGCCAGTAGACACTGTGCTACATTTATAACTGACAAATACAGACTTTTTTTTTTAAAGGAAAGAATTTAAATTGGAGAAAAATATTTATATGAAACACTAAGGGCCTCATCACAATGTCAGTCAGAAAGCCTCCAACCGACAATCGGATTCCCCTAGATCGATTTGGAACCCATCTGCCCGAGTCAGTCCGAATCCAATCCGGCCGACAGATTACGATGTTGAATTCTGACAACCTTTCTGACTCGGTCCGTCTGACTCAAAAAGGCTGTCGGGAACTGACTTTGGGGGCCCCTAGTAGGCCCCCTTCATTCTGAATCCTCTGGTTTGCGGACAATAGGGTACCCAAGGGACCACCCTGTAAAACCATCCACAGTGTGGCAGGCACCATGGGGGGCCCGTGACAGGGTGCAAGGTTTTCTACAGACACCCATTTTCCCCATAGGAGCCTGTTTTGTCGGTCGGAACACAGGCTCCCATAGATGTCAATGGGAGTCCTTCCTAACAGTGTTCAGACACATCGTAATCAGTCGGTGGAGCCACCGACTGTGAGTCAGTCAGATCCTGAATCCGAGACGTTGTCGGGCGGAACGTTTCCCCTTGACATCGTACTGAGGCCTTAAGTCTTAATATTTTTCCCCACTTTCAATCGACCCAAATTATGTCTTAATGTTTTATGAAGCAAGTTTCTTCACTTTCAATTCCCCCTGTTTAAACACATGTTTCTGTCATAAATATGGCGGCACAACGCGCCCCCCCTCCCCCCAGCGCCACGGCGGAATTACCGCCATGGCCAAGGGGTTAACAACCAACACAATAGGGTTCAGCCGATACCACTGATGACTACTGTCCTTTAGTACTGAGGTAGGAACCAGAAAGAAAGAGGTAGCGAGATAGAGTAGCAGGCTAAGTTTACTGAGGGGAGTTAAACAGAAACGTCTTTAGTTGTTTTCAGAATGAGGAGAGGTTGGGGTTAGATCTGAGGTGAAGGGGAAGTAAGTTCCAGGTCTTGGCGGCATTGTAGGCGAACGTCCTTCCGCCGGACCTTGCCTTTTTTATTCTCGGGGCTATAGCCATAAAAGCCTGGCTAGATCGGAGGTTTCTACTTGGTTGGTACTGGTTTATTAGACCACGGATAATCATAGGCCCTGTGTCCCAAAAAGCCTGATGGGCAATACACATGGCCTTGAAGATGACTCTCTGACGCACTGGCAACCAATGCAGGCTAATTAGTCCAGCTTTTACTGACAGTCTGCGTGGAAGCTGTAGCAGTGTGCGGGCGGCGCAGTACTGCACTATCTGCAGTCTATGGTATCAGTTTTTTTAATGTACCTGGCAATCATTCTCAATAAAAAGATTTGATCCCAAAATAAAGCACTGGCGAACAAATTTGGAATGCTTAGACACAGCCACAAAATAGGTAAAGGAATGGACAAAGTCTGTACATCTAGTGTGAATTTGTTTCTCTCTTCATGTCATTCATGAAATTGAAAGAAATGCCGAACATGGATATTTTTTATACAAAAATTGTGTTGCACCATTATTTACAGAAATGTCGAAAGATATTTTTATACAAAAATTGTGTTGCACCATATTTAACAAAAGCCCTTCCTTTTATTAATCTATTTTTAATAACATTTATCTTATTGGTCTTTTTTCCGTAGATTAACATTTCAGAAAATTGAGGTAGACCCAGAGGAGAGCATAATTATTTCAGAAAAACTATTATATAATTGAGGACTCACACAGTTAAAGTCCTAAGCAAACTCTCAGTGACAGTGCTGATTTACAAACCCCTACAAACTCCACTGGTGTGCAAGAACATTCCATCAATGACTGTGAGTGGTCACTAAAAATCATCATCTAAAAAAGAAAGACAGGGATTATGTAGATAGTACAGAGTTAAGATAAGTATTAGTTGTATTGTTGGCCAACATTGAGGCCATGAGAATTCCTTTTTAATGGCCAATTTTACCAACAGGTGCAGGGTGTTGCGATGGGGGCCCATTTCTAACCCAGCTATGCCTGTCTCTTTATGGGCTGGTGGGAGGAACTGGTCCTCAGGCGGAAGTATGAACAGACCTGCACCCACAATATAGTCTCCTGGCTGCGTTTTATTGATGATTTATTTATTGTTTGGCGTGGGACTGAAGAGAGTGTGCTTAAATTTGTGGAGGATATTAATCACAAATGATCTTAATTTAAATTTCACTTTTAACATCAGTAGATACTCAGTAACATTTCTAGATGTACAGGTTTTAATACAAAACAACATCTTAATAACTACCCTGTTTAGAAAACCTACAGCTGGCAATACAAAAATACATGCCACAAGTGCACATCCCCCACATTTAATAAAAAGTATACCATATGGGGAGATGCTTCGCATCCGTCGTATATGTGGTTATCCACTGGTTGCGAAGGAAAGAAAGACGGAAAGCTTGGCAAGGTTTTTAAATAGATGATACAGTCGTAAGGTAGTGGAAGCAGCCATGAAGAAATCCCAATTAAAACCAAGGGAAGAACTACTTCAATACAGAGGTTACTTGAGCCAAGGAGTAGAAAGTAGAAAGGCAGAGCCGGTTCGTTTGATTTTAACATATTCCAAACAAGTAAAGGAGTTGAGGAATATTATAAGGCGCAACTGGCATTTCATCCAGGATGACCCTGTGATTGGCGACCTTATGCCTTCGAATCCGGCTATAACCTTTCGAAAATCTAAAAATATGGGCAATGCGTTGGCCATTAATAGTAAAGAGAATTTTAGAAAAGAAAGTTGGCTGTCTTCCGGAAAGGGATTTTACAAATGTTTAACCTGTCGTGCATGCCAGTTTGGTACTAACACTAAAAATTACAGGACAGCTTTCTCTGATGTTATGAGAGACATCAAACAGCATCTTACATGCTAGACTGAGTATTGTGTGTATGTCTTGGAATGTGAATGCCGTCTATAGTATATTGGCAGCACCAAACTGACTGTACACAAACATATCCTACAGTATTTGAGAGCAATTATAAATAAGGACCAGAACTACCCAGTTGCTGAACACTTTCAAACAGTCCATAACAGTGACCCCAAATTTCTTCGATATTATGCCATAGAGTCAATTCCCCCAATGAAGAGAGGAGGGGACAGAGAAGCGAGTCTTCGTAGATTGGAAACAATCTACATACTTGAGTTTGACTCTAAATGGCCAGGGGGTCTCAATGCAACTGAGGACCTTCATACTTTCTTATGAGAAAACAAATGTGGCATTGAAGTTCCCTTAACTGTAATTGTTGTCATTACACCATGAAATTGCCTCTGTAGTTGATTTAACTATGAAATGAATAGCCAGAATCGATAAAATCTGCACTTGCTATATAAGGATTCCCTGATGCAATACCAAGACTAATTTGAGGGTAAATCATGTATGCACAGGCTTTCTCGGGGCGCTGTTTTTAATGATAGGTGTTAGGATTTCATGGGTAGGTTTTATCTATGCTTATTTTTATCGATTGTTTTAAGCGTGTTACTGGGTAATGATTTGTGTATACTGGCCTTATATTTATTGTTTTAAGTATATCCTCCAATCGAATGAATAGACCATGAAGTAGTGATACGAAGTTCTGTGTTAAAATGCTCTTGCATCAAAACTCTTCGAATATATATAATTTTTTCCTGTTGACACTCTATAGGCACTAGTCACTTTAAAATTTAGCACTAAGGCACAAGTCACTTTAAAATACGTAGTACTGTAGCACCAAAGCACTTTATTAAATGAATTTTAAAATTGAATGTTTCTCTAAATTTTAGGACTGTCTATATATTTTGACAGAATTAGTGAAGATTATGGGTGCATTAAGATGAAATTTTGTTGTTGGTATTTTACCCAAAAACTTGCCAGAAGTTTAATTTGAAGAACATAAAATTTGAAATTATGTATTGCTTAATACGTAACAAAGTAATTAGGTGACTGGATGATATTGTTTTAAATTATTTTTAGTTTTAATTTCCGAGATTTATAACTGTATATTTTCTTGGACAATTTACAGTGAGCACATAGATTTAAGGATTAAGTAGTGCGCCAGGTTAGTTTAGGAGAAATGAAATGAAAAGCATGTATGCAGTAATGTTTGTAACTTGTGGGTATCAAGGACCCCCTGATAAGGATGAGACTCCTGGGTCAGGGACTACAATTTTTTGTGAAGGTAAAAACCCAGGCAGGCTAGAAGTACAAGAGCTAGCTGATTATGAAACACAATATTCAAAAAACACAAATAAAAAATGATTACTGCAATGCACTGAAATGATATCAAAAGAGATACTCTTTAATATAGATATATAAAAAAGATAAATATACATATAAAGTTAATAAATTACACAATAGACATGTTAAGTCATGAAGTTCATATGATTATTTTCAAAATATATAAAAAAGACTTCATAACATATAAAAATAATTCTTTGTCTTCAAGAGGATTCTCTAATTGTTGAGAATTAGGCTGTGGTCGTGTGTCAACGCGTTTCGACAAAAACATTTGTCTTCATCAGGACAAAACGGATGATCAGCCAATTTATTCTAAACAGAAAAATACAATGATAATAAAAATAAATTTTAAGATCACAATGCATTGCGCTCATAAGACAATAAAATCATTCCTAAATTAATCAGGTTCATCAGTCTAGCTCATGTAATCGTAATGTTTGTTTCAATAACAAAATGTTGATATGTTTATAATTACTGAAACAATTGGTTTTACGCATTTAAGCTGTTATTATATAAAAAACCTTCCTTTTCAGTTTTTAAACCAAAAAATGTATTCAAACAGTCATTGGTATGTGTTCTATTTCTATCACCAAAATGATGCACTAGCACTTTAAAATGGGTAATGTTGTATGCATGGTCAAGTGACCAAGGCCACTTGGACAGCTGAAACGCGTCATTCGTGTGTGAGAAATTAAAATAATGCTGCACAAAAGTTTGGTCTGCGCCCGTGATTCCGCGTTCTAAGCGGGGAGGATTACGAGTTGGTGCACATATAATCCTATCGAGCGAAATTAATCATATCATGTCTTATCCAGGTAATACCGAGGTGACTCCACTATTCTCTATCATGAGTGGAGGTCAATAAGAATAGTATAACCTACCTTAAATGAAACTAATAGAAACAAATACATTTTTTAGCGGCTCTTCTTTTCCTAAACAATGAATTTTTAAATTAACACTAGACACTTTATGGTTATATTTGCACTATATTTGCACAGTTGTTTTGCACTATAGGAGGAGGAACAAGTAGTTTACAGGTTGCGAGAACATTGCACAGGTACTTTATATTATCCCACTGGGGATATATTCTGCACATGTTTTTTAACTTGGAAACTAAAAACGTAAACAATATAATATGTAAATATGTTTTTAATGAATTTTTACATATGCATTTATTATTATTTGTGTATTTTGCACATATTTGTAGTATTGTATAAATTGTGTAGATGGTTGGATGTGATGTATTATGTTGTTTTTGCATCACATGCAGTTTTAATTAACATCCAGCCATAGTCTTTTTACAGTTTCCTTGTTAACCATCACTAAAGTGAACAGTAACGGAAACAGTCCGCTCTCTGTATCAACTATAAATACCTCCCCTTGTTCTAAAAAACACATCATGTGATCAAGCCTGTTAATACAGGCGAAACGCGTCATGGCAGGCAAGCTGAGCGTTTAAATGCACTAATAAAGCACCTCTGTTTTAGCACCAAGATTGGGTTTCTACTCTTCGTCATTCTTTGCCAACAGGAACGAGTTGGTGGCGCCGTGGCGTCTGGCGACAAATCTTATATATATATATATATATATATATATATATATATATATATATATATATATATATACATATATATATATATATATATATACACCAACAACATAAAGTATAATTTGAAAAAATTATATTATAAATTAAAATAATAAACTATTTAAGAATATTTAAACATTTCCCAATACAGTCAGTGCAACAGTAGGGAAAGTGTTGGATAGCGGAGGGGTAACACTTACTATTCTAACTCCACTGAGTACAACAGTAGGGAAAGTGATGGATAGCGGTGGGAGTACATTTACTATTTCCAACTCCAGTCAGTGCAACAGTGGGTAAAGTGTTGGATAGCGGAGGGGTAAAAATTACTATTCCCACTCCAGTGAGGGGAACAGAAGGGAAAGTGTTGGATAGCGGAGAGGTAAAAATGACTATTCCCACTCCAGTCAGTGCAACAGTAGGGAAAATGTTGGCTAGCAATTAAAGAAATACTTTTAATTAAACAAATATAAAACTGATAAAAATTAATTTACTTCCCACACATTAACCCTATGATCCTCACAACACAGAGCTAAAATTAAACTGTAAAAAAATCATTTACACAATTAAACCTTTTTTTTTTTTTAAAAAACTATTACTACTAAACATCTAATTTTAAAGTAAGTAAAATGTATTTAATACCCACCCTTTACCCCTTTTAAAGTAAAATCCACACACAAAAAATTAAACAATTTCCCTAAGTAAATATCAATTAAGTGAATAATATCAATTAACTACTAATTATTGATTAATTAAACACAAATCGCTTCACAACCTTTACCACTATAAATCCCACAAAAACACCTAAAAGTAATTGAATCAGATCAGGCAAGATAGCGTCCACGCTGGACGCGTGAGCAAGCTGCTCCTGCCGGACCCCACGGACATTGAGCTGCCGAGATAGGTGCGGGAGGTAGAAGGCTTCGCTGGGTTCTGCAAACGCTTTGAGATAAAAGCGGCTTTCGTTTTTTCCGGAAAAAAAGGAAATAGCTCTCTTCGGAGTGCTAATGTGCTCACCTCTCGCTGCTGCATTGATCGGAGCTCGACCGCGGAGTCTGCAGAGTCTGCGGTGGAGGCTGTGGGCAGTCCGCACAAGGAGGCTCACCTGGTGCACTGCTACTGGCGTCTTGGCCGTTTTTTGCGTTTCGGTGTTTGGAAAGTTCGTGTGCCGGATTGAAATGGCTCCTAAATATCGGAGGGGGTGCGGGCAGGGGGCTGTCGGTCCAGAGACACAAGGCAAATCTGAATCTGTGGAGAACACGACGTCTGCAATTTTGACAGGCTTCGCCCCAGCCCCAGCTTCAAGTGCAACAAAAAATGCAATCCGAGGCGAGACACGAGCCAAGGAGCCGGACAGAGAAGGGAAAGCTGCATTTCGAATGAAGGATAATATGGCACAGGAGACTGCAAAGACCGCTAAAGGTATAACAGAGTTATTCTCTACTATGAAAAATAAAGAAGCTGCTAAATTTGCTAAGTCTGCCTTGGCTAAAGACTGTGTTAAAGATTCTGCACCTATTGAATCGGTAGAGGCATTGATTGAGCCGGTTCAAAATGGGCTGGGGCAGGAAGCTCTTACAGATTGCTTGGAAGAAAGGAGACAAGTGGCTGAAAATATGAGTGGATTAGACACTGCAAATGGGTTTGCTGCGGAGACATCTAATGGCGCTCATGCGACTGAAGTAGAAGAAGAAGAAGAGATTGAGGGGAATAGGGTGAGCGCGTAGGAAAAAGAATCAGCAACAATTTTAAATGAGAGCCTAATCTCTGCCCAGGCCAAAAATATAGAAAGTACAGACTCTGTTGATTTTTACTCCTTGTCAGAACACTCAGCGTCATCAACTGAGGACCTTGTGCAGCAGTATGCCACACATATGAGTATGGAAGGAGGAAGCCTGCATAGTCTTCATAGCAGTTTTGAAGCAGAAGCAGAAGATCAGGGCTCAGATTTCTATGATGCTGGAACAGTCCGCAGATTGCGGTTAACTCAGGAGGGAGATAAACTAGAAGGAGCTAAAGGAAGGGATGCCGACACCACAGGATTGTCTTTTGCAGGAGAGGAGCAAGTTAAGGAAATCTCACTTGTTTAATATATAAGACCATGATGTTGCATAGAGATGAGCACAGGCAGGACAGTTTGAGAGTCCAGCATTCGTGTAAAAAGCTTCAAAACTCTGTTAGGCGTCTGACCAAATCACACTCTGAGTTTCTGGAGAGAGCAAATGAAGCTGAAGTACGCATTTCCACGTTGAAGGATGAGCTTCTGCGGCAGAAGAAGGCTTTGGCGGCACAACTTGCTAACAAGGATGACATTAATTGGAAGCTCATTGATTTAGAAAACCGCTCACAAAGAAATAATTTGGGGTTTCTACAAATTCCGGAGGGCAAGGAGGGGTCAGACCCCCGAGGTTTCATGATTGAGCTGCTGAAGAAATAATTTCCTGAGTCCACAAGATGGGACTGGGAGCGGGAGGTGGAAAGGGCACACCGGTTTCCTTTTAACATCAGAACAAAACAACGGGTTTGTCGCGATCAAAAACCGAGAGCAATGTTAGTGCATTTCGAATGAAGGATAATATGGCGCAGGAGACTGCAAAGACCGCTAAAGGTATAACAGAGTTATTCTCTACTATGAAAAATAAAGAAGCTGCTAAATTTGCTAAGTCTGCCTTGGCTAAAGACTGTGTTAAAGATTCTGTACCTATTGAATTGGTAGAGGCATTGATTGAGCGGGTTCAAAATGGGCTGGGGCAGGAAGCTCTTACAGATTGCTTGGAAGAAAGGAGACAAGTGGCTGAAAATATGAGTGGATTAGACACTGCAAATGGGTTTGCTGCGGAGACATCTAATGGCGCTCATGCGACTGAAGTAGAAGAAGAAGAAGAGATTGAGGGGAATAGGGTGAGCGCGTAGGAAAAAGAATCAGCAACAATTTTAAATGAGAACCCAATCTCTGCCCAGTCCAAAAATATAGAGAGTACAGACTAGCTTTCTGTCGCGTGAGGAAATATTTACCAAAGCACGACCGGATAAGAAAATTAATGCCCTTGATTGTGAGCTTTTCGTCCGCCCTGACCTTTGTAAACAATCCGTGGATCTGAGATGGCAGTTTAGACAACTGATTCCAGACTTCCAATCTAAGGGGGCCCAAGATTATTTGATGTTCCCAGCTAAAATGAAAGTTGTGTATAAAGAAAGTACCCATTTCTTTATGACGGCTGTGGCAGCTAAGGCCTTTATGGACACAATGTAATGGTTAATGTAATAGTTAATTGAAAGTGTATAAATTGGGCTATGTCTCAATAGGCCAGTAATTCATGTTATTTTGCTAGTTTATTGTTGTTTTTTTGTACCGCTCCTTCTCGGACGGCAGTGGTTTAAATATTGATTTTTTTGGACACTAAAGTGAATAACATGCCCATGGGCGAAGGCAGGTAGATGGGAGCTAGCTCGCATCAACAGGACCATAAGTCCTAAAGCCTCAATGAAGGGTTGGGGGGGAGGGAGGAGGGGGAACCAGGGTTGGGGGGCTGCAGGGTGGTGCACATGGGTGGTGTTGGAGGAAAAATGGGGAAAATATGTTCTTGAACACAGCAAACTGCGTAAAGAGTATGGTACAGAGGGATTTATAGGTTTATGTAGTTTCAGTATTCTAACATATTGGAATGGTTTGATTCTATATTCCTGCTTCTTTTTTTGTGTAGGGAGCTGTTGGTTTTGGACAAGTTAATTTATATTACATTCATGACCAATGGCTTCTAAACGATTTAAAATTTGCTCATTAAATGTATCGGGGTTAAATAATATTATAAAAAGACAGAGAGTTGCCGCTGAATTAAGATATATTGCACCACATCTATTATGTTTGCAGGAAACTCACATACCATGGGTAAAAAGAGATGTCTTAAAAGAAGTTGGATTTTCATTAGTGATTACTAGGGGGCAGTCTAGCCTGATACGTGGTGTGGCTATTATGTGTAAGGGTAACAATGTAACATCAGGAAGGACATTAGCTGATAAAAAAGGAAGATGGGCAATTGCAGAATTTTGTGTGGATGGTAAAAAGTTGACGTTATGTAATATTTATGGTGCAAATTTAGATGACCCGAAAGTCCTAGTTGAAGTGAATTTGGAATTAGCCACCTGGTCTCAGGCTGTAGTGCTTTGTGAAGATATGAATATTAATTTGACTACTAGTTCACTGAGAGATGGGTTCGCTAAGTACAAGGGCCGCAAGCCAAAAGTATATAAAGCATTATTGAATCTAAGATCACAGGAAAGTGGGTATACATTTTATTCTTATCCCCACAAAAAATTGGTCAGACTTGAATATTTTTTTGCCCCGATCTCTGTAATAGAAGGAGCGATAATTACTGTGTACCCTAGGATCTCATCAGATCATTCTCCTATAGTACTGGAGATAGGTGCGGGCTTATCCAAACCTAGACAGTTTAATTTCACATTTGATAGGAAGCTAGTGGCAAATAGTGATTTTAGGGATCATATGAGGAAGTGGATTAAGCTATTTTTTCAGGAAAATAAGGGTTCTACTACACAGGCAATTATTTGGGACACTTTCAAAGCGGCGTCCGAGGGGAATGTATCAGCTTTTCATCCAAGAAACAAAGGAAGGCGAGACAGGAGTTAGATAGACTATATCAGCAATTAAGTCAATCTGAAACATTACTGATGCTGGGGGTAGTTAGTGGGTTGAGCGACTTAAGTAAATTGGAGGACACAGTTGCAAAGGATAGAGCGAAAGTGCTAGGATTTTGGTCTGTAGATAATGCAAGGAGGTTCTTAACATCTAGGATGGAAAAGTACGAGTATGGTGAAGCAATAGGGAAAAAATTGGCGGTACAATTGCGAATAAAGGAATCAGCCAGAAATATTGTACAAATTACTGACTCTGCGGGGGTGGGTCATTCGGATCTACAAGAAATACTTAAGATCTTTCAGCAGTTTTATTCAGAGTTATATGATCAACAGAAAGATGTGGATGATGGTGGACTAGATTGGGCAGGGATGTTAGAAGAGGGTTTAAAAAGACTAGATCCAACAGAGGCACAATGGTTGGAAGATACTATCACAGGGGAAGAGGTGGAAAAAGCTGTGAAAAGTCTTGCAAATGGAAAAGCAGCTGGTTCTGATAGAATACCCAGTGAGGTCTATATACAATTTTATGATGATATTAAAGAGGAGTTATTAGAAGTTATTCAGGATGTTCAGCTTGGTTTCCCTCCAAGGTCGTGGGCCGAAGCAACTATAGCAGTTTTCTGTAAGAAGGACAAGCGGCCAGAGTTAGTAGGCTCTTATCGGCCGATATTATTGCTAAATGTGGATAATAAAATATACTCTAAAATATTAGCTAATCGGTTAACTCATTGTATGACCTCCTTAGTTTCATATCACCAACATGGTTTCATACCAAAAAGCGGGACGGTAGAACATGTTAATAAAGTCATCTCTTTATTTGATATAGCTGCTGTGAAAAGGAACGATCTTGCGCTGATTCTGCTTGACGCGGAAAAAACGTTTGATCGTGTACAGTGGGGATATTTGTGGAATTTAATGAGAGAGATGGGGTTTTACCAGAAATTTATTCATGCAATTCAATCTTTATATTTACATCCTATGGCTAAGATATCTGCTATGGGTCTACTTTCGGATACTGTTAAAATCACATGTGGTACACGACAAGGATATCCCTGATCCCCTCTTCTGTTTGCTCTTTATATTAATCCTTTTATAGAGCAATTAAGTCGGAATGTTTTGATCCCACCCTTTATAGTTGATTAATATTACTTTTCGGTTTTTGCCTATGCCGATGATATTGCCGTGACAACCACAAACCCCGGCCTGCAATAAAAGAAATTGAGTGACTGGCAAAGGTCTTTGGTACAGTAGCTGGATATAAATTGAATGAGGCTAAAACTCAAATTCTTTGCTCTGAGACTGTAGTATGGCAAGATTGTAGGGTAGTAAAGGAAGCAACGTACTTAGGTATCCTACTAAGGGCAAACATGACTGAATTAGTTGAAGTTAATTGGAATAAGCTTATGTTCAAAATTAGGCAATCTTTGGATAGATGGGAGCGCTTATATCTAACCATTATCGGACGGTCAAATGTTTTAAAAATGAATGTACTGCCAAAAGTCCTGTACCTATTTAGGTCTATACCGTTAGAAATCTCCAAAGATAAAATACAGGCATTACAGGCAAGGTGTGGGAAATTTATCTGGAGCCCAGAAAGACCTAGAAGGGCTATGAACTTCATGACTTTACCACATTTGAGGGGAGGACTGGGGGTTCCAGATTTTTATTTGTATTATGATACCTGCTTTCTTTTAAGGATGAGGGTTTTGATCACTGGCGAGTCAGGAACCCATGTGGCTAATGCCCCGAATATTTTTGACATTCAAATAGGTGCATGTGCAAAGCAATCGTTAGTTAAAGAGATTGATGGGCGTTATTACAAACTAACCAGGTTCAAGGTAGCGCTGGGGGCGTCTAAGGTTTGGAAATGGTTTGCAAAAATAATGAGGATAGGGAGACTATCGTATTATACGCCCATCAGCGCTTATAGGCTCCTACCAGGTATCTTTTCGGATACAATTGCTTTAATATGGAAGCGGAAAGGGATTAGGATCCTGGGAGATTTGATTAATGAGGAAGGGATTCATAAAACTTTTGAGGAGATGAAAGACCAGTTTTCGCTGCCCAGGAGTTTTTTTTTTTAAATACTTACAAATTCGTGATTATCTAAATCGACGAAGAGGGAAGATGGATCAAAATAAAGTCATTGTAGGTATCAGGAGATCTGTTAAAATTGGAGTGGTATATCAATTATTATTATCTGTTAAGAACGATGATATAGAAAAAGTAAAGTTAAAATGGAGAGATTCACTAGTGGACCCAGAGATAGAAATGGAAGACCTGTTAATACTATCGAAGGAGGCCTTAATGTCTGAAAATTTGAAAGCCCAGTTTTTTAAAACCTTATATGATTTATATTATACTCCTAAAAGAATGGCAAAATGGGGAGGAGGAAACGAAGGCAAGTGTTTCCGGTGTGGGGAAAATGATGCTGGGGCGATACATATCTTTTATAGCTGTGTTAAGCTTCAGGGTTATATTGGAGATCTTGAACAGTTTTTATCTTTGGTGCTCAAAACATCGGTTGTTATTACTCCAGCAATGCTGTTATTGGGCAAAATTCCAAAGGATAAGATACCGGAATCACTCTTTCAGCATCGTCATTTTATATTTTTTGCGATGACCGTCGCACGCCTGTGTATAGCTACGGAGTGGCTACAGGAAAATCCACCGGACTTTCATCAGTGGCGTGCCAGAATGTTTAGTTTATACAATTTGGAGTGGAGTCTCTTCTCTATCAAAGGACTGAGGAAAAAAAGACTGGGCATAAAAATCGTGTTTAGGGATTACTATGAGGAATGAATTATTATTTGGATGTAACAACACTGCTTTAATTTCTGTTTTCTTACATGTGTGGAAGATGATGGAATTAGGAACTGAATACCTTGTTTTCTCTGCAGTTTTGGTGTGAAAGAACAATAAAATATATTTTAAAAAACAATTAATGTAATTACAAAATTTCCATATTTATTTTAAATAAATTATTAATATCAACTAACAACTATTTATTAATTAATTAATCAAAAAAATTTACTTCCCACCCTTTACCCCTATAAACCCCCAAAAACACACCTAAAATTAATTAATTAACAATAAATTAATTCATTATTGATAAATTACTTTACACAATTAACACTATAAAATCCCAATTAAATATATATTAATAAATAAAAAATAATCATTAATTTAATATAATTAAATTACTTCCCACCCTATGTCCGTAGAAACCCAAAACATACTACGGAACTAAAAAACGCAAAATTCAATTAAAAGAAAATTACTAACTGCAAAAAATCTAACACATATATTTAAAAATATAAACAATTCTTATACAAAAATATTGCATAACATACATTTAAAATATATACTAAAATACATAGCACTAATTAAACAATCGACATTTTAAAGAACTATATTTTTGAACACTATATTAATCATATTTAAAATCTATATTTCTTACCTTAAATTGATATTCTTGACCAAAATATTCTTGCTGTCGATATTACTCACTCACGATATTTAGGACTAGATATTTCTTTAAAACTCAATATTTTGTCTGCACACCCATATGTATGTAAGAAAACACTCCAAAATGTTGTTTACATTTCATTTTGTAGATGATATCTATCTATCTATCTATCTATCTATCTATCTATCTATCTATCTATCTATCTATCTATCTATCTATCTATCTATCTATCTATCTATCTATCTATCTATCTATCTATCTATCTATCTATATAATATTTATATATATATTAGACATACGTTGATTGATATAGTCTGTTTTCCATACCCATGAATATGGAGGGGAGGAGCATAGTATGCTGTGGATAGGTACTTAAGCACTTTGGGGTCATGACATGTCATGTGATCAAGTCCGGGAGCACCGGACGAAACGCGTCATGTTTGCACTGAGAAAGTAAAAAAGCACTTAATTTCTACCTCGCGGTGTGGTCCGTTTTCCTAATTCTTGGTCGTCTTGGCGGCGAAGTTGGGAGTTCGTGTGGTAATATATATACTCACCTTGGGCCAAGAAGTCGATTGCATGAGACAGGATCGTCTTGATACGCTAAGACCAAGGACAAAGAAACCCGCAAATACCGTAACTTCAAGCGCCACCAACGCAGGAAACACAAATGCGGGGGGAAGAAAGAAAAGAAACAACAATTACTGAAAACGCAAACAAACCCAGGGGCAATAGCTGCAGCAGAGGCTTTATCAGTGGTTAATTTATCCAATATTGTACTGAGTGATGTTGATACACGCATCTTATCCTTAGGCCTATCATATAGTCCTGCCAGCAACTTCAAGTACGCACAAACAAGAGTGGAGGTGTTTCAATTTGTGCGAAAATTAAAACTAAAGAAGTTCTTAGCAACGAAACAAACCAAGGACAAACCAGCCATGAGTGACATTATGGTTATAGATGATGGACCAGGTGCCTTAGTTGCAGGAGACATGGCCCTCAGAATGGACCTTGTGGATCTACAGGGTGAAAGCACTCAATTGGCCGCCAGTGATGTGATGCAACCAACTATGGGAGCTGGCCTAACAAACTTTAAAGCCAAATCCACATTCTGCTCGATTATGGTGAAAGACAATATTGATTATTACCATGACTTGATAACCACTAACATTAAGAAATTGCAACATAAGGTGGCATGAAACAGAAACTTCTATACTAATAATGATCGGCAATACTATGATCTTGTTAAAAAACTACAAAATGATAAGACTGCGATTATTCGCCAGGCGGATAAGGGAGGTAACGTCGCTATCTGGCCCAGAGAGAAGTATATGGAGGAAGCTTGGAGGCATCTTAATGACAAGGAATGCTACAAACGTGTAGATATTGCAACTATTAAAGCATTTTGGAATAACTTCTACATAAAACTAGTAGCTTGGAAAGGATTGGGCTTGTTAAGCTCGGATGAGCTTAAGTTTTTAAAAAACAATCACCCGACAATACCTTGTATATACTTTATTCCTAAGATCCACAAAGATGCCCAGAACCCACCAGCAAGACCGATCATTTCTGCGTGTGGTGGCCTCCTGGAAAATACTTCAAAATATGTTGACTTCTTTCTGCAGGACCACATGAAAGGCTTGCCTACATTTATCCAAGATACTGGCCATTTTTTAAGGAAGTTGGAACTGATACAGTCCAGGGAGGACTATTTGCTTATGACGCTAGACGTCACCTCCCTGTATACCAGTATCAATCATCATGATGGCTTGAAAGCAGTGAAACATTTTTTGAACAATAGACCCCTACACTGCCATGCTCACAATAGCATGCTTGTGGCGATGATTGAAATGTGCCTTTATAACAACTATTTTATGTTTGATAAAATATGTTTTCAGCAGACTAGGGGGGTGGCGATGGGTTCCTGCTTCTCCCCCAGCTACGCATGTTTGCACATAGGGCTGTGGGAGAAGCAGGTCCTCCGACAACAGTTTGCTGAAAACTTGAATAACAACATCATATGCATATATCGGTACATTGACAATCTATTTCTGATTTGGAGGGGAGAAGTAGCATCAGCAGCTGCATTTGTTGAGGAAATCAATGTAAACTGTTTGAATCTGAAATTTACCTCTCAAATCAGTAAAACATCAGTTAACTTCCTGGATGTAGAAGTATTTACTCATGAACAGACACTCCACACCAGATTGCATAGGAAGGTTACAGCAGGCAATACCTTGCTCCATGCCACTAGCAATCACCCGCGACATTTAATTCGGAGCATCCCCTACGGGGAGATGCTTCGAATTAAACGGATTTGCAGCAGGCAGGAAGATATGGTGGAAGCCTAATCTGCCTGTCGGGAACGCTTCTTAGCTAGAGGGTACTCGGATAAAAGTATTAGGGCAGCCATAAGACGCACGCAACTACTGCCTAGAGAAGAGGCCCTAATTACTAAAGCGATGAAACAGAACAATGTGGAGGTTCCTGTGGAGGATACTATAAGACTGATCATTACATATAGTAAACAACATCAAGACATCAGGAAAATTATGACCAAACACTGGGATCTCATTAAGAACGACCCAGTGTTAAAAATGGGAACGATCATGGCTCCAAACATTACGTTTAAGAAAGCAGGCTCTATGCAGACTAGCTTGACTAGTAGCAGCCCTGAAATCCTAGTGAAGACAGACTTGTTAAATAGCAGGAAAGGGTTTGTTAAATGTACTGACTGCAAAGCCTGTCAGAATGGGGTTAATAAGAAAACCTATACCTCTCCATTTTTCAAGAAAGAGATTTGCATCTCAAAATATCTAACCTGTAAAACTGAGTTCGCGATATATGTTCTTGAATGTCCCTGTGGGCTCAGATATATTGGTAGCACGAAACTTCCAGTCCATAAGAGAATACTTCAACATTTAAGAGCTATTATACATTGTGATGAGAGTTACCCTGTTGCCAGACATTTTAAGGAATATCATAAACAAAATTCCAGTCTACTGAAATACTATGCTATAGACGCTGTTATGCCCCTAAGGAGAGGTGGCGACAGGGATGGGGCTCTCCGCAAACTTGAAACTTATTACATCTTGAACTTAGATAGTAAGCATCCCAATGGATGGAATGCAGGGGAGGATCTCTATACATGTTTGTAATGGGATACAATCATGTTTATTCAACTCATTAAAATCTAAGGTTTCAAGTATTGTATTGATTACAGGTCAATGAATATCACTTTGATTCAGGTTGCAAAAATTAATGATTATATTGAATTTGTAGTAGCTACTGGATAATGACATTTTAATCCTTTTACAAATATATTTTTGAATTTGATTTTAACATTTATTGTGTTATAAATGTTATTAAGTCATGTTTTGCACTTTTGCACTTATACACGGGTTGTAACCTATATTGTTTACATTGCACTGCTTTGCACATTGGATTATATTCCGACAACTATACATTATGAAATACTTCTCAAAATCAGCGTTTTATGTTGGGATTAAATTCTATACTGAAAGGCATTTGGGTCTTTGGTTAGAAAACCTGTATTTTACAGTTAGTACCCCGAGGAGGTTTTCCCCAGTGTGACATCAGTTTGTAGATAAATTGTGGAAAGTTGTCATATGCTATTATAGCAGCAATATTTTGCACATGTACATGATGTTTTTTTATATATGATATTTTAAACAATTTTTATCCTATATATTTATTTGGGGAAATGCTTTTAAACCTTATTTTAAAACAGTATATTTATTGCTGCTTTGTTAAAAATAAGTATATGAACTTATGACGCTTGTATAGTATTTTGTCTATCTCGATTATGACGTGGATTATCCATTGTGCACTGCCACTTTAAATTTTGAATCATCACTCCAAAGCGCTGTCATTTGATCAAGGGTCGAGGAAGACCCGAAACGCGTCATGGCTATGGTGCGGGGGCGCTTTTTGCACTAAATAAAATTTGCACCTGAAATTTCTGGGTCCGCTGTCGTCCTTCTTCACGCTGTAAGGCTGACTTCCTGAGTGATATATATATATATATATATATATATATATATATATATATATATATATATATATATATATATATATATATATATATTCAATCACTTTACAAGAGGATTCGTTTCCGGGATCCATATCCCATTGTCAGGTGGCGTGTTGCACTCGGCCAATCCCACCGCCGAGTTTAGTCAATATCCAAGTTTACTGCTACGATAAGCAAAGACACGCTCTCAGAAAGGTACAGCTAGTGGGAGTTTATTCACAAGGTAATGCCTTGTGAATAAACTCCCACTAGCTGTACCTTTCTGAGAGCGTGTCTTTGCTTATCGTAGCAGTAAACTTGGAGATATATATATATATATATATATATATATATATATATATATATATATATATATATATATATATATATATATATATATATATATATATATATATACATATATTGCTTAAATTGATGAAACAGACAAGTTGTCAACTGTTTTTCCAATATCCAAATATTGTTAATCAATATGAACCTATGAGTTGGTAGACACTCCACCGCTACCCGAAACAAATCTTGATAAAACGTCTACAATCTACATCTAAATTGGAAACCCTGCAGACTAGACAACCATGTAATTTGATATGTGGTGCCTCTAACATTAAATTTGAAAGTGAAATAACATCCTGTTGAAAAGCGCACTGAAAATGAATGGTGTAGATCAGATACACTGATGTTGCTATCCCCTCTTCAAGAATTGGGAACATGTTGATTCTCAGACATTGGTACACCGTGTTGTATTGCTAGATTATGCAGATTCAAGTCTGATATGACACAACTTTGGTCGCCAGTACACGAGATTACTGTCAGAAGCATGTAGGCATCGAAAATCTTCCCTTAGAAATGAATTCACAAGCACAGTTGATGCTTTTGTAGGTTCAAATGGACAGTTCTAAATGTTGGACAGTTTCATTTGTAGAAGGAAGGCTGGTGCTTGGCAATGTGAAGGCGACATTGGCAGAGCCTGGTAGATCTGCTAATAAATTATCTGTCAAAAAGCCAGCATCACACACCATCTGCATTTTAAGAAAACATATTTTTTTAATTATGGAAAATGTGCTCCTTTGCTTTGGAAGAAACAAGCCAAATAGGTCCAGTGCACCAATCACTTATAGGGAATCCGATTTCTCTTTTGTTACTGCCTCAGTGCTTGCACGAAGCTGTGTGACACAGAGACTTTGTTGCATCATTAGAGAGGTGTTCGTAGATGAAATCCCTTAAGTCTGCACTGCAAGGGGCATATCTACAAGGAAATGGCGCGCAGCTGCTGCAAGTTTTGGAGCGTCATGCTGCGTCATTCACAAAACGCAGGGATGCGCAGAATTTACAACAATATGGCGTGCCCCTGTGTTTTCCCTTGTGCTGGTGCTACAAAATAGCTGCCTAGCGCCAACACAGACCCCCTGCACCATAGTGCAAGGGTGCATGCGTTGCAGGGATGATTGTTTATGTGCAGGAAGGTGTCCTTTCCTGCACATAAACAATCAATAATGACGATTATCACCATTATTTAATTATTGTTTATGTGCAGGAGGGGACAGCTTCCTGCACATAAATAATCATTTAAAGAACAGATCCTTGTAAATCTGGGGCAGCATTAAAAAGCAATGGGTGTTGCGGTGGAACTTCCACAGCAACACCCGTTGCATGCCCCTTTTATGCAGATAGCTGCATGAAAGGCATTGCACCACCGCAGCGTTTACAAAAGTGATGTTCCAGCAGCTCAATCAATCCCCTTGTAAATATGCCCTCTAGTTTTTATGTTTTGTTTTTAATGATCCACGTACAGCTCAGGGAGGTCTTCACTTGTCATGAAGTATCTGATGCCCTCCTCAGCCCTGTGTACGCAGGGGTTAGAACTGTATGTATCATTCTAATCAGGCCCTAAGTCTTGTTACTGTCAAATGTGTAGACTGTTGACAACAAACGCATCTAATACACTTCAGCGCTTTAATATCGAGCGATGCTCCTGCACCAATTGCACGAATGGTAAAATATAGGAGAAAATAGCACATTGCAAGGTGTTAGGTTTGAAATTCCCATTCCTGCAACTCACTTGTTTCATGTTATATTAGGTTAGCAGTGTGTGGCTAAATAGATTCCATTTGTATTCACGTTATGCAACCCTCTGAGTTATCCCCATAATGTGCAAGCTTCAGTTAGTGAGCGTGACTCTATTTTGATTTTCGTAATCCCTATTTGGCTCCTTCGACTGTGCCTGAGTTAGGCTTCATTAACCATATTGCTTGCCTCAGCAGAACACTGCATTTCATTATTATTTTATCTTCTGTTCGAGGCTGTTTCTTGACTTACTAATGAATAGGCCATTCTGCCCTCGCATACCTTTCTAGTTTCTGCTCCCTCGTTAGAAGATGCCGAGACCCAGCACCATAGCCTTGAATCCCTGATAACATGTACCCATCTGGCAGGTGTTAGCTCATCCAACTGTGCCACTTTGTTCATGTTCGGCCCAGGCCGGTAGTTTTCCATTGTGGACGTGGTTGGAGGCTTCTTGGGAGGAATGATTACTCACTGAAGACTCTTGGGGGGCCAGTCCCTCGGCAGACATCTTAGTGTGCAGGTCATGATGTACTCCTCTGCAGCGTATTGCTAATAAAAATGTAAATTTGTGTTCTCCACTGTCTGACCGACTCTTCATTCTTGGGAAGGCATAGCAGGTGGTTGTAAGTAACCCGGGTGGCCCCTAAGGGCCACTTCCTTCAGTTGGTGCCCACACAGGGACCCCGCAAGGTGATTTGTCGGGGTACGTCTGGTCGGTCGGGCGGTTGTATGACTAAACAACTACTTCCTGAACCACGAATTCCTAAACAACAAAAGTTTAACAATGACCTATTCTTAACCACTACTAATTTTATAACGACTTCCTTAACAACGAAAATCCTTTTACTTGCCAATTACTAATTTCTGAGACCGTTTTCTATTAAATCATCAAGTTAATTCTGTGTCTTTCTTCGTGCTCAATACGATCATGAAAAAATGAAAAGCTGTGATTTTCTTTTTAGTCTCATAAGTAACGAGCACAAAGACATTAATCTGAGCACCTCTGCACAAGCGCAAACAATTAAAGTAGACTTGTTAGTCTGAAATAATTTAAACAAGCTTTTTTGAAAAATTAAATAATAGGTGAACATTGTTTAAATCATTTTAAGTAAGATTTATTTTATTAAATTAAAAACGAACTTCATAAACCATTATCCATAAAATATGTACATCGTGTTGCAAGAAGTAAAAGTGTTTAAACATCAAATTAAATACACATGTATAAACACCCTTTTTAAAAACAAAATGACCTACCTTAGAATGTCAAAGAATTCCAGAAACGCTTTTCTCAATTTGTTCATCCAAGCAGAAGAAAACCAGACTACATCCCAATACTGTTTTTAAAACGTCAGCCAGGGTGCAGAGGAAACTTTAAGGCTGACATTAGAAGATTATTAATATTATTATTATGATTATTAGCATTACAAGATGCAAATGTCAACATTAATTTCCAAAACTACCGCGGGCAACAAAGGCTGATTTTTGATTGGGCGGAGATGAGTGACGAATCACTCGAACGAAGCCCAATCGCAGTGAGCATGTGGGGAAGGAAACAAGTCCTCTGCTGGCTCTGGCTGCGAGTCATCATAAGAGTGAGCTGGTTGCCGCAGTCCTACAGTGAGGAGACCGAGGGGCGATTCATTGGGGGCCCAGCACGGAGGGCAAAGCAGCATGCTGTGTAAGTGGCCAATTCCAGCACTGGAACCCCGGACCAGAATGGAACCACGGATGTAGAATGAGCGGAGCCTGCCGTGATGTGCAACTCGTGGTTCCGACCTTCGTTTTTCAGCCCTTCGTTGATAACTCTTCGTTGTTCAGGTAAGTCGTAGTTCCGACATCGTGGTTAAGGATGTTTCCCCGGTCGGGCGGATCGGTGTACCCCACGTGATCGAGCTTGGTTCTCGCAGCTGCCCCGCCGGTCTGATTGGGCGACTCCTCGTCTAGTGGTCACAGGCTGGGGTACTGAGAAGGCGAAACCTTGGAGTTGACCGTTTGGTCCGAAGAGTTGGCAGTGGAGAATAATTTGAATCGACCTGAGTACACCAGGTGAGTGATTTGATTCTTGGGAAAATGGCGTCATTTTTGTATGACAAGAGTTTCCGGGCTGTGTCTTGATATGGTCTCTTGAATGTCTTGGTGCAGTCCTTAGACTAACAAAAACCAAGCGAAACCACTTGACCTAATGCGCACTGTTGCACTTCCTGCTGGAGTGCTACTGTTCAATTTATCAACATAAATCTTTCCAATTGTCAAATAACAGAACCATTACATAATCCAAACAATCATTACATAGTTTCCTTCATAGTTATTTACTTGTTTGTTTCAAAAAGTATATCACTTGATAACCAATTGTAAGTATCATTGGATTACATTTTTACATTCCTAGTTGTGGCATTAACATTTTTAAACTTGCTTTCGACGCCCTATGCATTTCGGGCCCCTTGGCCCTTCCTCAGGGGATGTATCTAGAAAAAAATCAGAATAATTCATATTGTTTGTTGAGGTCCTTCAACAATGTAGAGTATGCAGTCAAAGAATATTAAACAGAATAAATCTCTGTGCAACTACTTATATGCATGCCATTATTGTGAGAAATGACTGAAGTAAAGAAATAGAAAGGTCGTATTTTAATGTGACTGGTAAAAAAAGAAAAGAAGAAAGAAAACCTTATGCCCTACACTGTGCCCTCGTACCCCAGGGGGATATGTGTACTACCTGTGTCACACCCTCTTAACTAGGTATATGCCCTTGCACTATTGTTACCAACCTCAACTCTATGTAAACCTGGAGTCATTAGTACTTCACTGGGCGCGTTCTAGTATCTGAACTGGTTCTGAAATGCACAGAAAATACCACTGAGTTGTCACTTCACGGTTACTTACACTTCTTACTACCGAGGTGCTACAAACCAGTCGTAAGAGAGACAAATTTTGAAAGAACTAGCCGAAAACTCTAATATAAGAATTGAGAGAGCTGACAAAGGAGGAGCCATTGTTAATATGGATCAAAAGTTCTATGAAAATAGAATCAAAGAGCACATCAATGACACAGAAATCTATTTGAAACTGGACAAAGATCCAATAGAAGACCTTAAAATGACCCTCAACCAATTATTAGATCAAGCCGAAAACATGAAATGGATTTCAGCCAAAACTAGACAATTTCTAACAGTGCAGCACCCCAAACAACCAAGCATATACATGCTGCCTAAGCTCCATAAAGACCTTCAGAAACCACCTTTTTGTCCCATAGTGGCAGGATGTGGCACTATCTTCGAACCCCTGGGCAAGTACCTGGATCATTTTCTGCAACCCTTTGTACAGACCTGGTACTCGTACACCAAAGACACGACTCATTTTCTACAAAGACTAGCTACAGTTCAATTCAAAGAAGGTATGTTAATGTGCACTCTGGATGTAAGAGCGTTGTACACCTCTATTCCTCACAATGGAGGAATCGAAGCGGTTGAATAAGCTCTTTTAAAACAAGATGAACTTAGAGCCGACAAAGTATTTCTATTGGAACTCTTACATTTTTGCCTCCACCATGGGTACTTCAAATACGAGAATGAGTTCTTTTTACAGAACAAAGGAACATCCATGGGATTTTCTGGAGCACCAGCGTATGCCAACACCTACATGGCGAAATTTGAAGAAGCATTTTTACTGGCAGACCCAGAATGAATGGACAACATAACCTTGTATTGTCGTTATATTGACGACATCTTTTTAATATGGCATAACAGTAAAGAAATGCTCGAACAGAAAATACTTCAACTTAACACACAGGATGAAAATCTGCAGTTTACTAAGACCATAGTAAACACGAAGATTCCTTTCTTGGACGTTTTAGTAAAAATAGAAGATATGGAAATTCAGACTGAGGTATACCATAAAGTGACAGATAAGAATACAGCTTTGATGTACAACAGTTTTCATCCTAGAAATGTAATAAAAAATTTGCCGTATTCACAGATGTTGAGAGCTAAGAGGATTTGCACGGACACGCAATCACTTGAGCAAAACTTGGAAATCATCACAGACAAATATCTGCATAAAAAATACCCTGTAACACTTTTGGAGGACACTAAACACAAAGTAGCAGAAAAAACCAGGGAATCATTATTAACATCCACAACTAAACCTGAGAAAAAACACCAAGTCTTTGTATCAAAATATTCTACCAGTTCCCGAGAAATCAAAAAGAGCATTAATCAGCACTGGGACTTGCTCAGCAATGAAAGTGATTTTCAAGGACAATTCAAAGAAAGACCCATTTTTGCGTATAAAAGGTCCAGAAACATCAAAGAAATGCTAAAATTACCAACAAAGAACCCCCAAGAAACTTATCGAGGCACAAGGAAATGTCACAACTGTGTACAGTGCAATAACGTAATAGTAAGTGACACTGTAAAGCACCCCCACACAGGGGAAACTATTAAAACAAGGCACAATGCAGACTGTAATTCAATGAATTTGATATATGCCATAAAATGCCCCTGCGGGCTTCTGTATATAGGCAAAACAGAACGAAAGATAAAAACACGTATATCAGAACATAAAAGTACTATACGTAATAACAATCCCAATAGCAGTTTAGCAGTACATTGGACCAAAAATAGGCACACTATAGCACAGCTTAAATTCCAGGTGCACGAGGTAGTGAATCCCACCCCTGGTAAGGATTTGACTAAATCATTACTGCAAAGGGAAGTATTTTGGATAAGGAAACTAGATTCTCAAGATCCGAAAGGGATCAACGACCGAGTAGATTTAGGATGCTATCTGTAATAATTGCTCCATAGTCGCCTGCGTGCGACCTGTGTTCTATATGTAAAGGAAAACACGAGAATGTAATTATGCTGAAATGTCATGAGTTCTAAAATATTTTTATGCATGGTATTGAATGTTGATTTATAATTCATGTAATCCACAACAAACAGCACACACCTTCATGCTATTCTTTCTTTCTATTTTCTATTTTCTACCCTTATCTATCTTTTAGCAGTTACATACTACTTGTGAAGTTAACTCGCCTGCTTACAAATGGCGGGCGTATACACACAAGAATCCCGTAGCATAAGCCTGAGTCCGTTTTTAGTATCGGAATAAAATGTACCGCACACGCATGCGTGATCCTTCACCAAGAAGCTAGCACGAACTCCGGCGTCTCCCAGCGGAGTTCCGCGGAGTTATCGGATTAGTGAAAGGTAAGCCACATCCCTGTAGATGTGTGTTAAATATATTTTTATTGCAGGAATTAGCAAATCGTTACATATCGGACCAGCATCATGGATCAATCAAAATCAGTGGAATACAACCCTCCGTCCCCCAGCAGGATGAACCCTTACACAGCCATTCAGCCCACAACCTAATGGTCGGGCGGCGATGTCCAATGGGGACTCAGCAGGAAGTCGAAGCTGGTCTGGATGATCCACTGTCCGTCATCTGCTTTTCTAAACCATCCTACAAAACCAAAAGAAAAACCCCTCCCTCAAAACACTATGAACCAAATTAGCCCCTACCCAACCCCGCCATCAGTGCACGGCAACAACCGTAATAGGATCTGTGAGAGGACCCACGAGGAAAGCAACAGACCTGTAATGTGCAATCGCCTATCGGGACTCGGGGCGAGCTGCTTCCTCACTTTCGGAATCGCTGGGGGCGCAATAATCTCTGAGGGCCTGCACTAATGTTTCCCATTCTAACGCTGCCTCCTGCGCCTTCTCGTTGTGTTGTCTCCTAGCTACCTGGTACCTCAGCGTGCTTTCTCCCGCCGCCCATTTCAAGAGTTCGCTGTGCCATCGGGCCCCCGTCGGACCAACCCGTGCCTTCCAGTTCCTGGTCACCTCTCGTTTAGCAAGGAGAAGCCCCAAATCAATGAATTTACTAGAAATTTTGTTTTTGGGGGTATGTGGAAACCAGTGTAGGAGTCCCACTGCCGCATCAACCGATAAGGATCTCCCCGTTACCTCCCTCAGGGTCTCCCCCACTTCCAGCCAGTAGGAGGAAAGTCCCGGACAGGACCACAGCATGTGGAGGAGGTCTGCATCAGGCGCCTGGCATCTGGGGCAGTCCACGGAGCCCGTGGCAAAATACTGTTGGATCTTTGCCGGGGTCAAATATGCCCTATGGAGTACATAGTAGTGGACCAGTTGAAAGCGGGCGTGGCGCGTGCCCTTCCAGGCTCGCCTCATGAGTTGGGACCAGGTCGTCTCTGGGATCTCCTTACCTATGTCTTCCTCCCAACGGGTTCTTAAAGTAGTGAGGGGGGCCAACCCCTCGTTGAGCAGTCTACCGTATAGGCAAGTGACCGCCTTCACCGTACCCGCAGACATCATGACGTATTGGCACACCGGAGAAGTAGGGGGTTCCTCCTGCCCGTGCTTCCAGTGCGCCTGGATCGCTCGGACCAGGGCCGAGTGCAAAAGAAAGTCGCCGCGAGGAACCTTGAAGCGATCAATGAGCTCCTGAAAGGGCAAAAGCGCCCCGTCCTCGTAGAGGTCACCCACCAATTGTAGGCCCGCGTCCTCCCAGTCCGCTAACCGTGACCAATCACCGCCGTGAGGCAGGGCCGTCAGCATACCCAAAGGTATTTCGGGTGCATACGGTGTTCGCAACTGGCCCCGGGCGTGGACTCGGTTCCAACACAGGCGAATGGTCTTCTCTTCAAGCGTCAAGTCCTGCAAGGCCAAACGCTGGCGCAGCGCTATGAAGGAGAGAACATGCCTGGCCATCCCCGTGCCCCTTCTGTCCTCCGGACCTCGGAATTCCCTGGCGACCTCCTGGGTGAGGGTCTGCAGCTGCGCTGCCAAGTAATATTTTTCGAAGTCCGGCACCGCAAGTCCCCCCTCAGCTTTCGGCCTCATCAGGGTCTTGAGGGCCACTCTTCGGCGGCCCGAACCCCAGAGGAAACCGACCACCATTGACCGCAACAGTCGAAACGTGGCTGGCGGGACCCAAATCGGTAGCGTCCGGAAATAATACAGCAACCGGGGGAGCGCCACCATCTTGAGCAAAGCGATCCGCCCTGCTACCGAGAGCGGTAGAGTAGCCCAGAAGTCCATGCTACCCCGCAGCGCTCGAGTGCTGCGAGCTATGTTCCCATCCAGGAGGTCAGACGGTTCATGGTAGACGTACACCCCCAGGTACTTAAAGCAGTCAGGTTCCCACCTAATCTCTCTACTGATATCAGGGCTAGGTGTGCCCTTGCGAACCGGGAAAAGACAGGTCTTAGCCCAATTCACCCGAATGCCCGAGACCTCCCCAAACGCCGTGAGCGCCGTCGCAGCTCCATTCAGGGCAGCAACCGGGTCCTCAAGGAAGAGCAACAGGTCATCGGCATATAGCGAGATGTGGTGTGGGCCCGAAGGCGTCCACAAGCCATTGTAGTGGGCCCCCGATCGGAGCAGCAGCGCCAGTGGCTCCACTGCTAACGCGAAGAGAAGCGGGGATAATGAACAACCCTGTCTCGTGCCTCTCTCCACCGGGTATTGTGAGGAGATCAGCGGGCCTGCCCGAACCCTGGCCGATGCCGAGGTATATAGGACCATGGTCCATCTGACGAAACCCTCGCCGAGGCCGAAGCGCAGTAATACTGTGCGCAGGTAGTCCCATTCTAGGCTGTCAAAAGCCTTCTCCAAATCTACTGATAGGACTACCGGACATGGGGCGTCCACGAGCGGTTCTCCCAGCAAGCGGAACAACCTACGGATATTCATGGTCGTGTTTCGCCTGGGGATGAATCCAGCCTGGTCCTCATGGACCAGGGAGCTCATGTGACCTAGCAGCCTCGAAGCCAAGATGCTGCTCAGTATTTTATAATCGACCGTCAGCATTGATAAAGGACGGTAGGACGCCGGATCAGACGAGTCCCTTCCCGGTTTGAGGAGGGGAACCACTAAGGCCTCGCACATCGAGCCGGGGAGCCGACCAATCCGCTTCGCCTCTCTATACACTATCAGCAACCTCGGTGCCAAGAGATCAGCATAAGCTGCATAAAATTCGACAGGAAGGCCGTCCAGTCCCGGGGTCTTATTCCTCGCCATCTTTTTAATGGCGCTGCGAATCTCCCCCAGTTCTATGTCGGACCCCAGGGCTTTTGCTACGTCAGGCTCCACTATTGGGAGCTCCAGGGGTCGCAGATAATCATCGAGCAGGTCAGGGTCCCTGGCAGAACGACTGCGGTACAAACGTTCGTAGTAGTGCAGATAACAGCCCAGAATCTCAGGCTGGGTGTGAACTTCGGTCCCGCCGCCGTGCGCATGGACGTCGTCAGAGAGGTCTGGCGCGTAGGATTAGCTAGCCATGCCAGCAATGCGCTCGATCTATCCCCTTCTGCGAGGGACCTAACAGTATAGGCCTTATAGTCAAAACAGCGCAGCCGTTCGACCTCCGCCGCAACCGCCTCCTTCGCCTCCGCCGTGCGTTCCTGGAGTTCAGGGCGCCCGGGGCGGCGGAGTTCCAACTCGCGGAGCTTCCGATCAGCTGTATCTAAGTCGTCAAGGATAACTCGCCTCATGCCCACCTTTTTGGAGATGCAGAAGCCCCTTACCACCACCTTAAAAGCGTCCCATTCCAGCGCCCTCGAACTCGCAGTGCCCCCGTTGGACGCAAAGTATTCCGAGATCTTATCTCCTAGGTCCGCTTTGAATACACTGTCCTCTAAGATTTCAGGACGCAACTTCCAGGTGGGCACCGCAGGCACCCCCGGAAACCAACGAAGGTCCAGCAGGAGAGGGTTATGATCTGAGATGGTCCTGGTCAAATATTCAGACCGGACCGCCGCTGAAACCAATTCTGTCGAGCCAAGAAATCCGTCTAGTCGGACGTGTAACTCGTGCAGGCCTGAGAAGTAGGAATAGTCTCTAGTGTCGGGGTGTTGTGCCCTCCAGATATCCGTCAGACCCCAGTGTGTCTGCGAGTCCCTACGGCCTTTAGCCACACGGCGAACCGGAGAGTCAGGGAGGGGGGGATGCGAGCGGTCATTCTCCACATCTACTACTGAGTTGAAATCCCCACCGAGCAGGAGGGGCCCGAGAAGAAGTGGGCCAACGAGCCCGATAACCTGGAAAGGAAGGCAAGCTGGTCCACATTGGGCGTGTAAACACAGCAAACGTTTAGGTTCCTCCCCCCCAGAGTGCCCGAAATGGCCACATAGCGCCCCTCCGGATCCACCACTGGTTTCGTGACCTGGAAAGGAACCCCAGCTCTGATCCAAATTAGCGCCCCTCTGGCATACGCGGAGTACGAAGTGCAAAAGACCTGCCCTCTCCACCTACGCTGTAGCGCCGCCCCTTCCGCCTTGTTAAGATGGGTCTCCTGCAGCAGCGCCATTTGTACTCCCCTACGCACTAAATAGGCGTGGACTTTGTGACGCCTAGAAATGGTGTGAAGCCCCCGTACATTCCAAGTAATGCATTTCACATTAGCAACATCAGCCATTGTCCCACATTGTTCGTGCAAAGTCTCCCCATCTGGGTCCCAACAAAGAAAGAGCAACAATCGACCCAGCACTGATGGCGGCCATTTTCCCCAACCAAAACACAACAACCCCAATTCGACCCAAACCCCTGCCCACCCTCCCCAGAACAGGACCCAAATAGCACCATCTAGTTCCCATCCAAACCATGCCCCCAGCAAACCCCCTATCCCCGACTAATCCTGTGGTCGCCACCGTAGGAAGGCCTTAAGGGCCAGGTGCGGGCTGGGCGTTGGCAGTGGGCCCTCGATGCTCGGGCTACCGGGACTAAAGCTAGCCCAAAACAGTAAAAGAAACCCTCAGGACACGAGCAAGGCACCCCAGCCCCACTTCCCCGGGATTCATGAGCAATCACCGGCCCCCGCCACCCCCGCTGTGGGCCCCCACCCAAATGGATGCAGCTCACCCCGTCAACCCTGTCCATCCAGAAGGTCCTCAACCGATTTCGGTGTGATCACCGGCGTGTGGACGCTATCGGTCACCGATTCCTCCGAGTCCGTTGGCACCCCCTCGTCACCAGGGTCCGCTTCCTCCTCAATGGTACCGTCCCGTGAGCCAGACAGCGCAGACAACACCTCCAACACTCCCTTCCGCTCCGTCGACGTCTCCGCAGTCGAGGGTCCGCCTGACCGGCCACGGCGACTCCGAATTCTCTTGGACCGCCGTCGCTGTCCAGGCTCCACTGCTAGTTGAGATGAGGAGCCAAAGCCATCTTTCCCGGCTCTATAGAGTTCGAGCCAGTTACAGACATCCTCCGGGGAATCAAAGAATTGAGTTTTGTCATCGACAATTATGCGGAGCCTTGCAGGAAACAGGAGCGAGTATTGGATGCCCTCGCTCCGGAGCTCATGCTTGACCGCCAGGAATGAGAACCGCCTGCGTTGGGTCTCATAGGTGTAGTCCGGGAAGATATTCACCTGGCTGTTCGCCACCTTGAAGGGGCCATTATGTCTGGCGGCATTAAGGATGAGGTCTCTGTTCCGAAAGTGCAATAACCGCGCCACCACCGGTCGCGGGGCCTGGCCCTGTTGCGGTGGCCTCGCTGGGACTCTATGCGCTCGCTCCAGGGTGTAGAAGGAGGATAGCCCCTCCGGAGCCACCGTGTCTCGTAGCCAGGCTTCCAAGTAGGCCACCATGTCGCCATCTTCAATCTTCTCCGGCAGGCCCACCACTCGAATGTTGTTTCGCTTGTTACGGCCTTCCGCGTCTTCCGCTCGCCGCTCCAGGGCATCAATCCGGGATAGGGCATCCTTCATTGTCGCGGCCAGGGTCCTCTGCGCTGGCTCCAAGGTTTTTATCGAGCCCTCCACTTCCTTGACCCTATCCGAAAGCTTGCCGTGATCTGCTCTACGGAGGCCCAGACTCGTCGCCACCTGGGCAATGTCCTGCTGGAGGGCCGAGCGTGTGGTCGCGATCGCCTCCAGGACACGGTCAAATTGTTGCTGCAACGGTGCGCCACCAGAACTCTCCGGGTCTCCACGTTCCTCTTTGTCCGGGGCCTCCGAGTCTGAGGCGGCTGGGGTGGTCCCCTTGGCTCCCCTCGGTTTCCCCATGGCGCAGGGATCACTCGGTGGGGAGCTAGGTAGAGGCGCCACCGAGTGCGGGCGTCGGCTATGTCCCTCTCGGCTAGTGGTCTTCGGGCCGAGGGCCGGCGATCTCCGTCTCCAGGGTCTATCGGATCTCCACCGCCTCGGGCCGCGCCACCACCACGTCTTCTGGGGGCACCGAGGAGGAGGCGGAGACAATCGGCGCCAGGTCGGGCAGGCCCGTTTGGCTGATGAGGACCTGGAGCGAGGGTCACCAACACCACCGGAGATTTTGTGGCGCCAAGGGGCCGTGCTGCCCATAGAAGTCAGTCGATCGGGGAGGTGCAGCCAGGTGCGGCTCAGGGGGTCGGCACCGCAGCTAGGGCCACCAGGCGTCCGTGGGCCGAGGTCCACTATAGTGAGGGCCTCCGATCATCCAGGAGCGATCCCCATTGCCAAAGTCCAATTAGGTCGGCCCCCAGACCATCATATCACAGGGAGATGAAAGGGTGGAGGGTGCGCTGTAGCTAGCGATGCTCCTCCAGTCTAAAGGTCCCGACCAAGGGGACAAAGAGGTCCGGGCGCCATGTTGAGTCGCACTCCGCGGGTCCACAAACTTCGATTTTCCGTCGGATCAACTCATGTTCGAGTTGCGCCAGATGCCTCGGCAGGTCCCAATCGGTCCGACCAACGGTTTGCGGGGGTTAGGGTGCCCCACGGCCTCCGATTTACAGGATAATCACGGGCTCAGTCCCGGAGCCGAGCTCTCAGGCGACCATCGCCATCGGCGTCCAAGCCACGCCCCCTCCCACATCCCTGTAGATGTTAGAGCTCGTATCCTTCTACGGAGCCGTCATTGAACTTTGTCCTCCGTATTTTTTAGCACGAGGATTAATCCGATGAAACGTCCCTAGATGCAACACGGCAATCTCATTAAGACTGACTAAAATCAACGCGTAAACACCAAGGTACGACTGGTTTGTAGCACCTCGGTAGTAAGAAGTGTAAGTAACCGTGAAGTGACAACTCAGTGGTATTTTCTGTGCATTTCAGAACCAGTTCAGATACTAGAACGCGCCCAGTGAAGTACTAATGACTCCAGGTTTACATAGAGTTGAGGTTGGTAACAATAGTGCAAGGGCATATACCTAGTTAAGAGGGTGTGACACAGGTAGTACACATATCCCCCTGGGGTACGAGGGCACAGTGTAGGGCATAAGGTTTTCTTTCTTCTTTTCTTTTTTCATCAGTAACATTAAAATACGACCTTTCTATTTCTTTACTTCAGTCATTTCTCACAATAATGGCATGCATATAAGTAGTTGCACACAGATTTATTCTGTTTAATATTCTTTGACTGCATACTCTACATTGTTGAAGGACCTCAACAAACAATGTGATTTATTCTGATTTTTTCTAGATACAGCCCCTGAGGAAGGGCCAAGGGGCCCGAAATGCATAGGGCGTCGAAAGCAAGTTTAAAAATGTTAATGCCACAACTAGGAATGAAAAAATGTAATCCAATGATACTTACCATTGGTTATCAAGTGATACACTTTTTGAAAAAAACAAGTAAATACCAATGAAGGAAACTATGTAATGATTGTTTGGATTATGTAATGGTTCTGTTATTTAACAATTGGAAAGATTTATGTTGATAAATTGAACAGTAGCACTCCAGCAGGAAGTGCAACAGTGCGCATTAGGTCAAGTGGTTTCGCTTGGTTTTTGTTAGTATTTTAGACGAGCACAAAATGGACATTGTGCTAACCTAAGCAGCACACATAAACTAGAACGGTGTAATTGAGTTACATAAACTTAGAGATAAGGTGTGCCCAGCCTCCACTTCACATTTTGAATAGCAGTCCTTAGACTGCCTTGCTTGGACGGTACAAGCCAACGGGCTGTGTCTTGGCATGGTCTTTTGGGCTGTCTTGGTTGAACATGGTGGTTTTGCAGACCCTTATTGAAAGACACATAGGGGTCGATTCCGATTCGGGAAAAACCGCTCCGAATAGCTGTTCCGAGCATTTTTCCCGTACGAATCGTACCCTGCAACGTCCCCCGTACGTACGACGAAGTACGATTCGTACCAGGAGCCGTACTCCGTACGAGTCGTACAAGACACCGTACGACTCTAATCTCCGTACAATTCTCCCTCGGAACCTGCTGTACACGACATCTGTACGGTTCACAGCTGGTTTTTACGACCCAGCAAGTACGATACGTGTCGGGTACGCACCGTACGACCCTTTTTCTACGGGAGCTGAAAACAGCCGTAAAAGCAGAGTTTGTGCCGAAACAGGTACGGAACGGCCCCCCCGGGTACGGTGCGTACCCCCCATGATCGCAGGGGTACGCACCGTACCCCTGCGATCATGGGGTGTACGAGCCGTACCCCCATTGTACGATCGGTGTACGAGCCGTACCCCATGTACGATCGGTGTACGAGCCGTATCCCCATTGTACGATCGGTGTATGATCGGTGTACGAGCCATACCCCATGTACGATCGGTGTACAAGCCTTACCCCCATTGTACGATCGGTGTACGAGCCGTACCCCATGTACGATCGGTGTACGAGCCATACCCCATTGTACGATCGGTGTACGAGCCGTACCCCATGTACGATCAGTGTACGAGCCATACCCCATGTACGATGGGGGTACGGCTCGTACACCGATCGTACATGGGGTACGGCTCGTACACCGATCGTACAATGGGGGTACGGCCCGTACACCGATCGTACATGGGGTACGGCTCGTACACCGATCGTACAATGGGGGTATGGCTCGTACACCGATCGTACATGGGGTACGGCTCGTACACCGATCGTACAATGGGGGTACGGCTCGTACACCGATCATACATGGGGTATGGCTCGTACACCGATTGTACAATGGGGGTACAGCTCGTACACCGATCGTACATGGGGTACGGCTCGTACACCGATCGTACAATGGGGGTACGGCTCGTACACCGATCATACATGGGGTACGGCTCGTATACCGATCGTACAATGGGGGTACGGCTCGTACACCCCATGATTGCAGGGGGGGTACGTGCCGTACCCCTGCAATCATGGGGGGGTACGCGCTGTACGGGGTGTATGTAATCGTGCGCTTTTCCGTACGAATCACCCTTACCTGGCGTGGACCGTATGAACCGCATCCTGATTCCCCGGTCCGGATCGTACTCGCCGGGTCGTACGGCGTGTATACGAGTCGTACGGTTCACAGTCTCAGCCTTGCAATACGTACGGATCGCGACGATTCGGACGGATTCACGGAATGCGGATCGTACTACGCGACTCGGACGGACGGGTATGATTCGTACGGAAAGGGCTGCGAATACAAATCGTACGGTGGATTTTTTTACCGGACCGGAATCGAGCCCATAGTGTTTGTGAACAATCTACCAGGCCAACTGGTTATTTGGTTTCCTCTCGCAAAGTTCTGGGGCTAGAGCCTGTCTTCTTGAACTTCGTACAGTCTCCGGACTGCAGTGGGCGGTTTGCGGACCGTTTAGTTTTGGTTCTTGAACAATTGTTCTCTTGTTTATTTTCCTTCTATTATTTTCATTGATGTTGTATTTGTTCGTTGGGGATGGTGTGTGTGTCTTATATTAAGATGCCTTGTTTAAGTAAGCTTAGATGTTTTGGATGTCGATGTTTATTTACTTATTTAATTTATTTATTTAATGCATTTGTATAAAGCGCAGACTTTACCCGAAGGTGTCAGAACACTGTACAATAGAACAAGTTACGTTACATGAGAGAAATATTACAAAAATGGAAACAAACAAAAATAGCAGGCCATAGAATCAAAACAACGCAGGCAAAAGGAACACAATATTAAACACAACAAGCACAGAATGTACAAACAAAAATATAAATATACATGACAAATTTACAATGACTAAAGAACTTCCTGGCGGGGTCTGAGAAGGAAGGAATTAGTTCTGAAAGTGTCTTTGGAATAGAAGAGATTTTATTTGTTCTACTGATGTTCAATTGGAAGACAGCCAGCCTGTGCCTCTGGAGGGTCCATCAAATTTTTACGTATACGTCAAACACTGTATTGGCCATATTATGTTTAGCACGGTGTGGCATAAGTATACGAGGGACAATGCTGAGTTACAATGGCCACTTAATGGTTCGTTTGATGACCAAAGATTGAATTTCTTGCAAAACAAATTGTTCCCTAAAAAGAGCAGGCAGTTGATGTTTGATTCGCTAAGAGTGTGGCAGAAAGAAGTAAAGCAACGCCGTATGAGAGCAGAAAAAGAGGCTCGGAAGAGACAGACGCAAACTATAATGCAGAAAGCAGTAGCCTATGAAAGAGAAAAGATATAGAAGGGCATAGAATGCGCAGATAGAAAGTTTCAGTTACAGACAAATAAGTGTTATGTTACTAGAGAGGAGGGTGATGATTTTGTTGAAGAGCTATTGGATTCACACCCTCCTCCTCCTTATGCCCATGAGCGAATATACCCAACAGTTCTGACATCCCAGTCTTCGGCCCCTAGTGCCGCTCCCTCTAGTGTTTCTGTTTCTAGCACTACTGCTTTGGCACCGGCCCCACTCGCTTCTCCTCTATTCACGCCAGTCACACGGTAGGGTGCTGTTAGCTCTCCCGCCCTGTCTGTCAGTTCCGTATCAACTGCTCCTCCCCCTTTCCCACCTACAACCCTGTCTCCCTACATGATGATACCGGTCTCTGAATCTGCTCTTTCCCCTGTGAGTGTGGCACCCCAAGGACTGCCGAATGTTGAAACACCTGCGTGTGGGGTACATGAGGCGAATTGTGCAGCAGCGCGAGACCGCATGGAGAAAGTGTTGGTACATTCTGCTGTGGGTGATGAGGAAAAGCAAATGTTGGCGAATCAGGCAGCTCAGTAGGCTCAGAACTCGATCTATAGTGTGGAAGATGTGTGGAGTGTGATGAAAGATAACGAGCCCTTCATACAGCAGCATGCTCTTAACCCCTTGTATGCTCATGACGAGCTGAGCTCGTCATGGCATACAGTCCTCGGGTGCTCATGATGAGCTCAGCGCGCCATGAGACCCACCCACCGGGGGAGCGCTCGCGCTCCCATGGTGCTTGCCAGATCCTAATCTTTTTCAGGGGGAAGGCAGGGGAAAACCTTCCCCTTCCTCCCCCTGCCCCCCACCGCCCGCATCATCAATAACGTCAGCGCGCGAGGCGCGCTGATGTAATTGGAGGTTCCCTTTCTCCTCCGACGCGCAGGGAAACCATTTGCTTCCTGCGCGTCGTTGGAGAAAGAGGTACGTTTTGGGGCTGGGGAGGGAGGGATGTGAAGAAAGAGACATTGGGGAAAGGAAACGGTTTTCCTTTCCCTCAATTTCTCTTTTGTGCATTCCTGCTGCATGATCGTGCAGCAGGAATGCCCACTAGACACCAGGGATTTTTTGTGTGTGGATTTTGCAGTGTTTGTTTGTTCGGGGAGCGGCCCCTTGGGCAAAAGTCGCTCCGCCTTTTGGGGGCAATTTCACTGACTTTGTCTGCCCCCCTGGGTGTCCTTTTAACCCTGGGCTGTGTGTGCCTGCTTGTTATAGAGCTTACCACACACAAAATAATTTTTGGCATTATTCATGAGCAGTAAAATTAACTGCCTGGTCTGTATTGTTTAAAATTTGTGTTCTGTTTTAAGGTTGACATTAGTGCAATGTATTTAGTTTCACATTTTGTGTTAGTAGATTTGTGTCTATTTTCAATTTGTTTGTGTTTGTTTTGTAAAAAAAATTCAAAATGTGATGGCCGTGTGTGTAGGCTGCGCTTGGCTGGCGGTGTTCGTGGACTGGCGCTTGGCTGGTGTTGTGCGTAGATTGGTGCTTGGCTGGCGGTGTGCGTGGATTGGTGCTTGGCTGGCTGTGTGTGTGGAGCGGCGCTTGGTTGGGAGTGTGCGTGGAGTGGCGCTTGGCTGGCAGTGTGCGTGGAGTGGTGCTTGGCTGGTGGTGTGCGTGGAGTGGCACCTGGCTGGTGGTGAGCGTGGAGTGGAGCTTGGCTGGCGGTGTGCGTGGAGTGAAGCTTGGCTGGCGGTGTGCGTGGATTGGTGCTAGGCTGACGATGTGCATGGCCTGGTGCTTGGATGGTGGTGTGGGTGGACTGGTGCTCGGCTGGAGGTGTGTGAGTAGTTACTTTCTGTTGGTCACTACACACGGTACACAGTCTAAATATTGAGTTTTATATATCGACCTACAAAAATATCGAGTTGGAAATATCGAAGGTACAGAATATCGAGGTCAAGAATATCATTGGACAGAATATCGACCCTAAGGTAAGTAATATCGATTTTTTTTATATCGATGTAAGTAATATCGAAGTTAGTAATATCGATAGCATATATATCGATGTAACTAATTTCGATGTTACTAATATCGATATTTGTATTATTGTTATGTATTTTATTATGTATGTGTAATATGTTTTTGTTAAGTATTTCAAATTGTTTTAAATTATATGTGTACTATTTTTATATATTAATATTGTTATTTTTAGGTACATTTTATATTTTAGTACCGGAGCGGGTTGTGGGTTTATAGGGGAATAGGGTGGGAAGTCATTTATATATACTAAATTAATTATTAATTTTTAGGAATTATAAATTAATTTTAATTAATTTTTGTTTTTATTTCTGTAGCGGGTTGTGGGTTTAAAGGGGAATTGGGTGGGAAGTAATATAATTGTAAATAATTAAGGATTTATATTTATTTATTGGTATGGATAATTATTTTATTTATAATTAGTTATTAATTGACAATTAATTATTTTAATTGATAATTATTTTTTTTAATTGGTAAATAATTTTATGTATTGGAAATTATGTTTAATTAATTGGTAATCAATGTTTCATAAAAAGTATTATTTGCTATGAAAAATATTATTATTTAATAATTTTTCATTTTGAATTAATTTTAAATAATTAATATTTTTTGTAATGAAAACCATTTTATTGTTTATTATTTATTATTTGGTGACTAATATTTATTAATTAATATTTATTGGTATTTATTGTTAATTTATTAAGTAATTATTCAATTGTAATTGCTTTTAATAATTATTAATTGTTTGTAAATGATGTAGATTTATGTAAAATGTAATTATTCATTATTTTATATATGCATTTTTTTAATGAGTATGCTATATTTAAATTCTATGCTATTTAACAGGTTCCTTTCTGTTTCACTCCCTGGAGTTGGAATAGCAATTTTTACCTGCACGCTATCCAACGCTTTCCCTACTGTTACACCCTCTGGAGTTGGAATAGTAATTTTTACCCCTACGCTATCCAACGCTTTCCCTACTGTTACACCCTCTGAAGTTGGAATAGTAATTTTTACCCCTAGGCTATCCAACGCTTTCCTTACTGTTGCACCCTCTGGAGTTGGAATAGTAATTTTTACCGCTACGTTATCCAACGCTTTCCCTACTGTTGCACCCAATGGATTTGGATTAGTAATTTTTACCCCTACGCTTTCCAGCGCTTTCCCCACTGTTACACCCTCTGGAGTTGGAACAGTAATTTTTACCCCTATGCTATCCAACGCTTTCCCTACTGTTGCACTCACTGGAGTAGGAATAGTAAGTTTTACCCACCCGCTATCCAACACTTTCCGTACTGTTGCACTCTTTGGAGTGGGAATAGTAATTTTTACCCCTACGCTATCCAGCACTTTCCCTACTGTTGCACTCACTGGAGTGGGAAAAGTTAGTTTTACCCACACGCTATCCAACACTTTCCCTTCTGTTGCATTCTTTGGAGTGGGAATAGTAATTTTTACCCTTATGCTATCCAACGCTTTCCCCACTGTTGCACTCTTTGGAGTGGGAATAGTAATTTTTACCCCTATGCTATCCAACTCTTTCTCTACTGTTGCACTCTCTGGAGTGGGAATAGTAATTTTTACCCACCCGCTATCCAACGCATTCCCTACTGTTGCACTCACTGGAGTGGAAATAGTAAGTTTTACCCACCCGCTATCCAACACTTTCCTTACTGTTGCACTCTCTGGAGCGGGAATAGTAATTTTTACCCTTACGCTATACAAAACTTTCCCCACTGTTGTACTCTTTGGATTGGGAATAGCAATTTTTACCCCTACGCTAATCAACTCTTTCTCTACTATTGCACTCTCTGGAGTGGGAATAGTAATTTTTACCCACCCGCTATCTAATGCTTTCCCTACTGTTGCACTCTCTGGAGTGGGAATAGTAATTTTTACCCCTACGCTGTCCAACGCTTTCCCTACTGTTGCACTCTATGGAGTGTGGATAGTAATTTTTACCCCCACTCTATTTAACACTTTCCCTACTGTTGCATTTTCTGGAGTGGGAATAGTAATTGTACGTCTTACAATATCCAATGTTTTCATTATTGTAATTTTTTTTGGACTTTAAATAGTAGTTTTATTTATTTTTCTATTTAATATTTTTTGTATTATTTTAGATAATGTAGTATTTAATTAATTTTAAAAATATTGAAGGTATATATATTTTTCTAATGTATTAAATATACATATTTACTTTTTTATGTTCTTATTTTATGTGTGTAGATGTATTTGTAATTTATAGTATTTTTAAATAATTTATAAGTAATTTAAATAATTATTAAAACTTATAATTGATTAAGTATAAATTATATATTTTATGTATATGTTTAATTAATGTATTATTATTATATATGTATTATTTATTAATTGTAAACATTATTAAATATTTTTAACTATGTATATTTTATTTTTAAGTATTATTTACTTTATTTGACACATTATTATTAACAGATAAAAAACGATATTTTTAATAACGATATTTTTAACATCTATAGTTTTTGTTTCGATATTTTTGTACTTACCATGTTGTAGATAGGATGTCGATATACTTACCTTCGATATTCCAGCGTCGATGTTTCTGTAGGCCGGTATTCTTCTGTCTTTCGATATTCTGTCATAGATTCCACTACACACACTGCTAGCTAAGCGCCACACCACGCAGTCCATCACTTTGTGTAGTTGCTGTGTCAGGAATGTGGCCGTGTGAAAGTGATGGGCCCTTGAAAGGCGCTGTCTGCTGGTGTGAGTGTAGTAATGTGATGGGCCCGCGGCTGGCTGTGAGAATGTTTTTTATGTGTCACACATGTATGAAAGGTGTATGAATGGCCTGTAAAGAGGTTGGTGCCTTGACGTGGCTTTACAGATCACAAGCTGTGAGTCAATGGTTCAGTTTCTCATCCTTTCAATTATTAACAGTGCATTTCATTTTTGTGAAATGACTTGCTAATACAATTGTATATACAGAATCATCACTGACCCTCGTGCCAAATCCAACCAGTATGTGTGTGTGCTTGAGGATTAGATGGCTGTGCAGTAATATTTGTCTTTTTTCTCCTTCTGAAGCAGGGTGTACATTGTCCCTTTTTGTGAAAGTTGTAATGTGTTGCTTTTGCTCCCGGCTGGTGTGAATGGTCTTGTGTGTATCAGGTATGAAAGGTGCATGAATAGCCTGTAAAACGGTTGGTGCCTTATTGTGGCTTTACAGCTCACGAGTTGCGAGTCACTGGTTTGGTTTTTATGTATTTAATTATTGACAGAGCATTTCATTTGATTGAAATCTCTTGTTAATAAAATGTTATGTACTGAACCATCACTCGCCCTCGTGCCAAATCCAACCAGTATGTGTTAAGCATGAGCGGATTTTGCGGATTGGCAATTCGCGAATTTGCGGATTTGCGAACTCGCAATCCGCAAAATCCGCGAATTCCCGCGAATTTGCGGATTTTTTTTTTTTTTTGTGTTCGCCCGTGTTTCTGCCAGTTCGCGAGGGTTTTTACAATTTCGCAATTTGCGAACTTACCTGTCGGGTCGCAAGTTTTGCGAACTTGTTGTTTCTACGTGTCCAACCTGTTTGGGACACTCTTATTCATCACTGCCACTCTCTGTCACCACTGCCACTCTCTGACTACTCATGCCACCCTCTGGCCCACCCATGCCACCCTCTGTTTCATCACCACACCCTCTGGTTGTCCAGTGTACATTATTTTCGGCAAAGCAAAGCACACCTTCCCTGCCTCAAGTGACCTGAATTAATTTGGGGCTGATTAATGTGTCACAGAATATTTTTTTAGCTGGCACCTGCTTCCTTAGTGCGCCCTGATTAGTGATCTTTTGCACTTGCTAAGTGCTTTCATTGTTGCAAAATTAGTTACAACACCTGCCCTGCCCCAACTGACAATAATGATTTAGGGGCTGATTAATGGATTTTATCTTCCAGCCTGGCTCCTGCTTGTCTCCCTTAGCTGTAATTCATGACCTTTGTGGCATATGTGTAACTATTCTGAGGTTCAGAGCAGGGTCACATAATAGTTTCAACTGGCAACTGAACTCTGGAGGGGCCCCTCAGGAAGCACTACAGGAAATGGCTACTAATGATGTGCCTGAACTTTTGAACCTGGTAAGTAGTTACTTTCAGTTTTGCTTAAATCGTATTTCTGCAATTTCGCACTTATTCGCGGGGCGCGAACTCACGCGAACAGTGCGAGCAAAATCCGCTGCTCGCGGATTTGCGGATTTTGCAGGAAATTCGCAAATCTCGCGGATTGCGGATTTCCCGAAAATCCGCAAAATCCGCGAGCGGAACGGATTTTCCGCCCATGCCTAGTATGTGTGTGTTTGAGGAATAGATAGCTGTGTTGGAATATTTGTCTTTTGAGTGTTTCTGTTAAGGTGTACATTCCATCTAAGAATAACCTACTAAATGAAGATATTATTGTTAACCCATGGGAGTACATAGTGATGTCTCTTTTGTGAATTCCAAGCTATTTTTTTTATCTACAATGTCCTGCAAACTTGAAAATGTCTGTCACAAATTCCATGCAATATTGTCCCAAAAAATCTCACGCTGTAGAACTGAACACATAATTAAGTCAAAACAATTTGGTTTTGCAAGGGAGGTCACCTGGGTTTTTGGTGCTGTGCTTGGCGGCCATCTAGGGATTCCTACCAAACCCACAGATTTCTGAAAAGTAGACACTCGGGGGCTTCCAAAGAGGTATGGCTTGTGTGGATCCCCTACATTCCCTTACCCAGAATCCCTAGCAAATGTAAATTTTAGCTGAAAAATCCGTTTTTTTGACACTTTTTTTGTGGGAAAGCGTGGCTTCATTGGGCTCACACTAATTACCTACCACCCAGCGTTCCCACAGGTCTCCCGATAAAAATGGTGCCTCACTTTTGTGGGAGGCACAAGGACCCCTGACAGGCAAGGGCCCAAAATGTAGTCACGTGACTTCAAAATTGCCTATGTCAAAACCACCTGCTTTTGCAAGGGGGGTCACCTGGGTTTTTCGCCCTTTGCTTGATGGCCATCCAGGGAAACCTACCAAACCCACATATTTCTGAAAATTAGACACCCGGGGGCTTCCAAGGAGATATGGCTTGCATGGCTGCCCCAATGTTCTCTTACCCAGAATCCTTTGCAAACGTCAATTTTAGCTGAAAAAATCATTTTTTTCACACATTTTTGTGTGGGAAAGCGTGGCTTCATTGGGTTAACCGATTCAGAAAAGGGGGTGGTGATGAACAGAGTATCTGAATTAAGCAGAACACTCCTACCCAGTCAAGAGATCAGGGCTTGATCCATCACCGTTTTTTAGCTCACTGCACCATCCCAGCTCAGAACCTGGCTACATGCAAATTAGTCTGTCCCTGGCCCAGTGCATCATGGGAACAGGGCAGACCAAACTACCAAGCCAATTCTTTTACTGGAAAGGAAACAAGCTTCCGGGGACCGGTTTCTGGCATTACAGCCATCTTCGGCCCGGCTTAACCCAAATGTCCTACCACCCAGCGTTCCCACAGGTCTCTCAATGAAAATGGTGCCACCGGCAAGAGCCCAAAACGTAGTGAAGAGACTTCAAAATTCCCTATGTCAAAACCATCTGCTTTTGCAAGGGGGCTCACCTGGGTTTTTGGCCCCGTGCCCGACCGCCATCTAGGGAAACCTACTAAAACCACATATTTCTGAAAAGTAGACACCTGGGGGCTTCCAAGGAGGTATGGCTTCCATGGATCCCCCAACGTTCTATTACCCAGAATCCCTTGCAAACCTCAATTTTAGCAAACAAAAACAGTTTTTTCACACATTTTTATGTGGGAAAGTGTGGCTTCACTGGGCTCATACAAATTTCCTACCACCCAGCGTTCCCCCAGGTCTCCCGATAAAAATGGTGCCACACTTGTTTGGGAGGCCCAAGTACCCGCGACAGGCAAGGGCCCAAAACGTAGTGAGGCGACTTCAAAATTGCCTATGTCAAAACCCCCTGCTTTTGCAAGGGGGGTGACCTGGATTTTTGTCCCAGTGCTCGACGGCTATCTAGGGAAACCTACCAAACCCACACATTTCTGAAAAGTAGATAGCCTGGGGCTTCCAAGGAGGTATGGCTGGCGTGGATGCCCCAATGTTCCCTTACCCAGAATCCTTTGCAAACGTAAATTTTAGCTGAAAAAAATCATTTTTTTCACACATTTTTGTGTGGGAAAGCGTGGCTTCATTGGGCTCGCCCTAATTTCCTACCACCTAGCGTTCCCACAGGTCTATAGATAAAAATGGTGCTTCACTTGTGTGGGAGGCCCAAGTAACCACGAGAGGCAAGGGCCCAAAACATTTTGAGGCAACATCAACAAAGTTTTCCAAGAAAAATGGTACCTAGTGCCTGCGACAGGAAACGGTGCAAAACGCAACGTGGTCATACCTCAATTTCACAGTGCAAAATGACCCTTTTCTGGCAAAGTGCCTAGCTGTAGTTTGTGAACCCTAGCTCTGCTGGCACCTAGGGAAACCTACCAAACCCACACATTTCTGGAAAGTACACACCCTGGGCTTCCAAGGAGGTATGGCTTGCGTAGATCCCCCAACGTTACATTACCCAGAATCCCATGCAAACCTCAATTTTAGCTGGAAAAAACTTTGAGGAACGCGGGGTGGAATGAAATTTGTTGTTCCACACAGATTCCAGAACTTTCCATCACAGAAATGTGGGGAAAAAGTATTTTTTTGTTCATTTTTTATAGGTTTGCAAGGGATTCTGGTTAACAGAACCTGGTGGGAGGCAGTCAAGGCACCCCATCCTGGATTTCCCTGGGTGTCTAGTTTTCAAAAAGGTATAGGTTTGCTAGGTTTCTTTAGGTGCCGGCAGAGCTAGGGTAAACAAACTACAGCTAGGCCCTTTGCCGTAAAAGGGTCATTTTTCACTGCGAAATTGAGGTGTGAACATGTTGCGTTTTGCTACGTTTCCTGTCGCAGGCAATAGGCCGACCCACACAAGTGGGGTACTCCTTTTCTCTGAAGACTTTGGGGAACGCAGGGTGGAAGGAAATTTGTGGATACAAGCAGATTCCAGAACTTTCCACCACAGAAATGTGGAGAAAATGTGTTTTTTTGGGACAATTTTTAGGTTTGCAAGGGATTCTGGGTAACAGAAGCCGGTGGGAGGCAGTCAAGTCACTCCATCCTGGATTTCCATGGGTGTCTAGTTTTCAAAAATGTATAGGTTTGCTAGGTTTCCCTAGATGCTGGCAGAGCTAGGGTTCAAAAACTACAGCTAGGCACTTTGCCAATAAAGTGTCATTTATCACTGCGAAAATGAGGTGTGACAACGTTGTGTTTGGTGCCATTTCCTGTCGCATTCACTAGGCCGACCCACACAAGTGGGGTACCATTTTTCTTGGAAGACTTTGTGGAATGCAGGGTGTAAGGAAATTTGTGGATCCATGCAGATTCCAGAACTTTCCACCACAGAAATGTGGGGCAAATTTGTTTTTTTTGGACAATTTTTTAGGTTTCCAAGGGTTTGTGGGTAACAGAACCTGCTGGGAGGCAGTCAAGTCACCCCATCCTGGATTTCCCTGGGTGTCTAGTTTTCAAACATGTATAGGTTTGCTAGGCCTCCCTAGGTGCCGGCAGAGCTAGGGTTAAAAAACAACAGCTAGGCTTGTTCATTTTTTATAGGTTTGCAAGGGATTCTGGTTAACAGAACCTGGTGGGAGGCAGTCAAGGCACCCCATCCTGGATTTCCCTGGGTGTCTAGTATTCAAAAAGGTATAGGTTTGCTAGGTTTCTTTAGGTGCCGGCAGAGCTAGGGTAAACAAACTACAGCTAGGCACTTTGCCAAAAAAGGGTCCTTTTTCACTGCGAAATTGAGGTGTGAACATGTTGCGTTTTGCTACGTTTCCTGTCGCAGGCAATAGGCCGACCCACACAAGTGGGGTACTCCTTTTCTCTGAAGACTTTGCGGAACGCAGGGTGGAAAGAAATTTGTGGATACAAGCAGATTCCAGAACTTTCCACCACAGAAATGAGGAGAAAATGTGTTTTTTTGGGACAATTTTTAGGTTTGCAAGGGATTCTGGGTAACAGAAGCCGGTGGGAGGCAGTCAAGTCACTCCATCCTGGATTTCCATGGGTGTCTAGTTTTCAAAAATGTATAGGTTTGCTAGGTTTCCCTAGATGCCGGCAGAGCTAGGGTTCAAAAACTACAGCTAGGCACTTTGCCAATAAAGGGTAATTTTTCACTGTGAAAATGAGGTGTGACCACGTTGTGTTTGGTGCCGTTTCCTGTCGCATTCAATAGGCCGACCCACACAAGTGGGGTACCATTTTTCTTGGAAGACTTTGTGGAATGCAGGGTGGAAGAAAATTTGTGGATCCATGCAGATTCCAGTTCTTCCCACCACAGAAATGTGGGGCAAATTTGTTTTTTTTTGACAATTTTGTAGGTTTGCAAGGGTTTGTGGGTAACAGAACCTGCTGGGAGGCAGTCAAGTCACTCCATCCTGGATTTCCCTGGGTGTCTAGTTTTCAAACATGTATAGGTTTGCTAGGCTTCCCTAGGTGCCGGCAGAGCTAGGGTTAAAAAACAACAGCTAGGCACTTTGTCAAAAAGGGTCATTTTTCACTGCGAAATTGAGGTGTGACCAGGTTGCATTTTGCAGCGTTTCCGGGAGCAGGCACTAGGCCGACCCACACAAGTGGGGTACCATTTTTCAAGAAAGACTTTGGGAAACGCTGGTTGGCAGTAAATTTGTGGATACACACAGATTCCAAAACTTTCCACCACAGAAATGTGGAGAAAATATGTTTTTTTTTACAATTTTTTAGGTTTGCAAGGGTTTCTGGGTAACAGAACCTGGTGAGAGGCAGTCAAGTCACCCCATACGGGATTTCCCTGGGTCTCTAGTTTACAACAATATATAGGTTTGCTAGATTTCCCTAGGTGCCGGCAGAGCTAGGGTTCAAAAACTACAGCTAGGCACTTTGCAAAAAAAGGCTCCGTTTTCACTGTAAAAATGTGGTGTGTCCACGTTGCGTTTTGGGCCATTTTCTGTCGTAGGCACTAGGTTGACCCACACAAGTGAGGTACCATTTTTCTCAGAAGACTTTGGGGAAGGCGGAGCGGGTGGAAAATTGTGGATCCACGCAGATTCTAGAACTTTCCACCACAGAAATGTTGGGAAAATTAGTTTTTTGTGTCAAGTTTTTAGGTTTGCAAGGGATTCTGGGTAACAGAACCTGGTGGGAGGCAGTCAAGGCACCTCATCCTTGATTCCCCTGGGTGTCTAGTTTTCATAAATATATGGGTTTGCTAGGTTTCCCCAGGTGCCAGGAGAGCTAGGGTTCAAAAACCTACAGCTAGGCACTTTGCCAAAAAAAGGGTAATTTTTCACTGCGAAATTGAGGTGTGATCACGTTGTGTTTTGCGACGTTTCCTGTCGCAGGCACTAGGCTGACCCACAAAAATGGGGTACCCCTTTTTTTGAAAAGACTTTGGGGAACGCAGGGTGGAAGGAAATTTTTGCATACACGCAGATTACAGAACTTTCCACTACAGAAATGTGGAGAAAATGTGTTTTTTTGGACAATTTTTAGGTTTGCAAGGGATTCTGGGTAACAGAACCTGGCGAGAGGCAGTCAAGGCACCTCATCCTGGATTCCCCTGTCTAGTTTTCATAAATATATGGTTTGCTATGTTTCCCTAGGTGCCGGCAGAGCTAGGGTTAAAAAACTACAGCTAGGCACTTTGCCAAAAAGGGTCATTTTTCACTGAGAAATTGAGGTGTGACCATGTTGCGTTTTGCGCCGTTTCCTGTCGCTGGCACTAGGCCGACTCACACAAGTGGGGTACCATTTTTCTCTGAAGACTTTGGGGAACGCAGGGTGGAAGGAAACATGTGGATACCCACAAATTCCGAACTTTCCACCAGAGAAATGTGGAGAAAATATGTTTGTTTGACAATTTTTTAGGTTTGCAAGGGTTTCTGGGTTACAGAACCTGGTGGGAGGCATCAAGTCACCCCATCCGAGATTCCCCTGGGTGTTCAGTTTTCAAAAATCTATAGGTTTGCTAGTTTTCCCTAGGTACCGGCAGAGCTAGGGTTAAAAAACAACAGCTAGGCACTTTGCAAAAAAAGGTTCCGTTTTCACTGTGAAAATGTGGTGTGTCCACGTTGCGTTTTACACGTTTTCTGTCACAGGCACTAGGTTGACCCACACAAGTGAGGCACCATTTTTCTCAGAAGACTTTGGGAAACGCGGAGTGGGTGGAAAATTGTGGATCCATGCAGATTCCATAACTTTCCACCCCAGAAATGTGGGGAAAATGTGTTTTTTGTCAATTCTTTAGGTTTGCAGGGGATTCTGGGTAACAGAACCTGGTGGGAGGAGGTCAAGTCACCCCATACTGGTTTCCCCTGAGTGTATAGTTTTCATAAATGTATAGGTTTGCTAGGTTTCCCTAGGTGCCGGCAGAGCTAGGGATCAAAAACTACAGCTAGGCACTTTGCCAAAAAAGGGACATTTTCACTGCGAAATTGAGGTGTGACCAAGTTGTGTTTTGTGCCGTTTCCTGTTGCAGGCACTAGGCCGACCCACAAAAGTGGGGTACCATTTTTCTCGGAAGACTTTGAAGGACGCAGGGTGGAAGGAAATTTGTGGATCCACGCAGATTCCAGAACTTTACACCACAGAAATGTGTGGAAAATGTTATTTCTTTTGTCCATATTTTAAGTTTGCAAGGGTTTCTGGGTACCAGAACCTGGTGGGAGGCAGTCAAGTATCCCCATCCTTGATTCCCCTTGGTGTTTTTAAAAAATATATAGGTTTGCTATGTTTCCCTAGGTGCCGGCAGATCTAGGGTTCAAAAACTACAGCTAGGCACTTTGCCAAAAAAGGGTCATTTTTCACTGCGAAATTGAGGTGTGACCATGTTGGGTTTTGTGCCGCTTCCTGTTGCAGGCACTAGGCCGACCCACACAAGTGGGCTACCATTTTTCTCAGAAGACTTTGGGGAACGCAGGGCGGAAGGAAATTTGTAGATCCATGCACATTCCAGAACTTTCCACCACAGAAATGTGGAGAAAATATTTGTTTTTGATAATGTTTTAGGTTTGCAAGAGTTTCTGGGTAACAGAACCTGGTGGGAGGCAGTGAAGTCACCCCATCCTGTATTTTCCTGGGTGTCTAGTTTTTAAAAATGTATAGGTTTGCTAGGTTTCCTCAGGTGCCGGCAGAGCTAAGGTTCAAAAACTACAGCTAGGCACTTTGCAAAACTAGGGTCATTTTTCACTGCAAAATTGAGGTGCGACCACGTTGTGTTTTGTGCCGTTTCCTGTCGCAGGTAGTAGGCCAACCCACACAAGTGAGGTACCATTTTTCTCAGAAGACTTTGGGGAACGCAGGGTGGGTGGACATTTGTGGATCCACGCGGATTCCAGAACTTTCCACCACAGAAATTTTGGAAAATGTGTTTTTAAGACAATTTTTTAGGTTTGCAAGGGATTCTGGGTAACAGAACCTGGTGGGAGGTAGTTAAGTCACGCCATCCTGGATTCCCCGGGTGTCTACTTTTCAAGAATGTATAGTTTTGCTAGGCTTCCCTAGGTGCCGGCAGAGCTAGGGTAGAAAAACTACAGCTAGGCAATCTGCCAAAAAAGGGTCATTTTTCACTGCGAGATTGAGGTGTGACCATGTTGCGTTTTGCGCCGTTTCCTGTTGCGGGCACAAGGCCGACCCACACAAGTGAGGTTTGGTTTTTATCGGGAGACTTATGGTAATTCAGATTTATAAATCAACTGTTATTACCTATTGATTTTTCATGCATTTCTTCTTCCAAATGAAAGACATTGTGTTAAAAAGAAGTCATTTTGAAAAATGACCAATAATTCTCAGGCTAGTATGAGTATTCCCAATTTTAAAAATGTGCAAATATGTACTGTTTCTAAACTCTATAATTTGTACCCATTTCAGAAATAGATAGGTGTCTTTCATACCGATTTTTCCATGGATACATTTTCCCAGAATAATTGCTCTAAACCCGGTACGTAATAAAATACCATTTAAAGTTACTGCTCAGTTTTTGGCTCTGGGTTCATCAGGTTCTTGGTGAACCTACAAGTCCTATATATCCCCACAACCAGGAAGGTCCAGCAAATGTAATGGTATATTGTTTTCAAATAGCTGTAATATTTACAAGAAGTTACAGGTGAAAACGTTGACACAAAATGCTGTTTTGTTTAACTATTTTTCAATTTTTCCAAAATTTAACTGTTAGTTTCTATAAAGAAACTATATGGATTTAGACAAATGACCCCTTTCTGAATTCAGAATTTTGTATACTTTCTGAAATGTATAGCCTGGATCCATTATTGCTTTCATACTCATTCTTACCATTAACTGGAAGGATGTTGAAAGCACTAAAAATAGCAGAAATAGGCTATGTCCCAGAAGAATGCCAAAACTGTGTGAAAAATGTTGGTTCTCTGACAAAAGACTGTCATTCCCTAAAAGCTGGTAAAATGGTAATTTCAGCCCCACAAATTCTTTTTTGATAACATTTGCAGGGGAAAATCCAGAGGCTTTCATTTGCAGATCGTTTTTCTGAAAAAAAACAAAATTTTTACTGTATTTTGCTTAATTTCTGGGACCCCTCCAAGGGAATCCACAAACCCTGGGAACCTTTACAATCCCCATGATATTGGAAGAAAGTGACGCAAAATTGGTGAGGATACCTTATATGATCAAAAAGTTACAGAGGCCTAAGCGCGCACTACCCCAAATAGCCAAAGAAAAGGCTTAGCACAGGGGGGGGGAAAGGCCTAGCCGCGAACGGGTTAAGCACATGTCAGCCTCATTAATAGGACTTTCGGAACAATGTTTTTAGGGTGTTGCACTGCAGATCATCTATGACATATGGGACAGGGTATATGCAAAGGGTATGGCTCCCAATGAGATTTTTAGCAATGTAACGGCACTGGTGGGTTACCGAGGAAAATTGCTCCAAAAGGTTCCGACGATAGGAACACAGCACCCCATGAGAGAGGTTCATCCCATTTACCATCCTGAAATACCAGAATTGCGTGACTTTACGGACACTGTACTTAGACCATGAGTCAACCCTCGGTTTCAGGAACAGTGGATCTATACTCCATGGAAGAAGAGTGAGGTCCTATCCCTAAAGAGTCAGCTGCCAGACCCCTGGAAAAACCCAACTGCATATTATAAAGAATTGACAGAGGCAGCCTCCTCCACAGTGATGATGGTAGCCAATATTGAATTGTTCTTCGGTCTGTTGGTACCTTTAGATATGTGGAGGCATGTTCATACGCAGGATCATCGCTAGAGTTGCGTGGCACATGGGATGAGGTCAAGGCGTGGGATAAGGAGCGTAAGCCTGGGGATAAGCCGAAAGCGGAGCTCCTAGCTTTACAGGGGCGTATTTCACTTACATGCACTCCCTTATCCAGCCAAAGAGAGTGGACTGGGATAAGTTGACTGCATGTCATCAGAAGAAGGATGAAAGTGTGTTGGATTTCTTTACTAGATTTAAAGGGGTGTTTCTAGATTTTAGTGGTCAGGACCTGTCACAGGAGGGTGGTGTTTGGTTATTTGTTAACAGATTTGTCACTGATTTGCTTCCCGAGATTGCAATCAGGTTAAAGGCTTCGGAAAGTACTTGGACAATCTCATCCCCATCAGTGATTTTGAGTATGGCACAGTACTACAAGCATAGAGAGCATGTGGAGTAAGAGAAGGTGGAGAAAAAGTCAAAGGATCTGAAGACGAGGATGTTGATGCAGCAGGTTGCAAGGGGGAGAGGCAGAGGTTCGGGTTTGGCTCTGCGGTTGCCCAGGTCTAATAGGGGTGGTGCTTCAAGTACACTCCTTGGGCTTAACCAATGTGCGTATTGTAACCTGGAGGGACATTGGCGGAATGTGTTCCCGGAGTTATTGCAGAAAGGGGAGGCCCGAGAGGTCGAGGGTTTAGGGGACGTGGACGAGGAGGAGGAGGCCAAGGAGGGACGCAGTCAGAGGACACATTGTACAATAGGCAGAGTGGGAACTATTTTGACGACCCCCGGAGCTGGCAGTACTACCACGATGACTATGACATGAATGAGGTGACTGGGTTGTCTCACAGCTAGGACAGCCAGGGACAGGGCAAGGGACCAGTTCCGATGCCCATAGATCAGCGCGGACCCTACGTCACTGCTGATTTACAGAGTACAACCAAATTCATTTTAGCTGATTCAGGGGCTATGAATAGCTCTGTTTCCCATTCACTGGTCACGGGCCAGCTCTGTCTGGCCAAAATAATGTTTCGGTGGGTTTCTCGGGTGTGCCGGTTGTTAGCCCCATTTCCAAACCTCTTGCTTTGACTATTGGCCCTTTCACAGTTGATTCACCATTTTTATTGACGTCCAATTGTGGGGAGAATTTGTTGGGACGTAAAAAGATTACATGCGACAATATTTTGTTCCCCTGATGGTGTATACATGACTATTGGACCACAGGTGGCCTGTGCAAAGCAATGCTTCGCAAAAGATGCTCCCCTCCCTGCAGAGTTCAAAGACGTGCCACCACACTGTGGGCTACAGTGGACCCGGATGTGGGGTTGCTTCAGATCCCACCGGTCTCCATTCAGATAAAGGACAATGCCAAATTGCCATGCATTCCACAGTACAAGATCTCGCAGGCAGGAAAAAAGGCTTTGCTACAGATAATTCAGGATTTGATTAAGTCTGGTGTGGTTGAGGAGACAGTGGTGAATATGTGTAATAGCCCTATTCTTCCTATTCTTAAAAAGACACCCTTGGATTCTTCTAATGCCCACCCTGATGTTTACAGTTTTGTGATCGACCTTAGAGAGGTAAATAAGATCGTGGTTCCACGGTACCCTGTGGTTCCAGACATTACCATGATTCTGACAATGATTCCCCCATCAGGAAAATTATTTTCCGTAATCGACTTAAAGAATGCTTTCTTCAGCATACCAATCCATACGGATAGCAGATATCTGTTTAGATTTGCAATAGCCGGTCAGATTCTGCTGTGCTCCACAAGGCTATACAGAAAGTCCTAGTTTCTATAGCCAAGCCTTGAAAGCTCAATTGGATTCTTTGGAGCTCCCCTCTGGTAATGTGCTGTTGAAGTACGTTGACAACCTCCTTGTGGCTTCGGACACTGAGGATGGTTGCAAAGAAGCCAGAGTTAAATTATTGTTGCATTTGGCACACCATGGACACAAGGTGTCACTTTTAAAATCCCAATATTGTCGACAGGAGGTCACCTATTTAGGTCACCTACTGTTGAAGGAGGTCTGCAAACTAACACTTGAACACATAGCTGCTATTACTAATATGCCTGTTTCTAAGACCCAACGTGAGGTATGTGCGCTCATTGGGATAACTTTGTATTGTCGCCACTGGATCCCTAACTATTCCCTACTAACGAAACCCCTTCTTTACCTGACCACCAAAGATGTGCATTAACCCCTGCCTGGGACACCTGCATGCCAGCAAGCTTTTGAGCAATTAAAGGTTGTGCTGTGCTCTGCTCCTGTGCTTGGTACTCCTGATTACCAGAAGCATTTTGTGCTCTGCGTGCATGAAGCGGAAGGTTGCACGCTTAACACAGGGTTTTGGTGGTAAGCAGAGACCCTGCGCCTATTTCTCTGTCATGCTCGATAACATCGCCAGAGCTCTCCAGAGCTGTCTGAGAGCTGCCGCGGCAGTGGCAGTTTCTATCGGACAATCGGCAGGGCTCGTCCTTGATACTGATCTCACAGTAATGATACCTCAGGCTGTGGATCCGCTATTGAATTAGACAAAGACACAGCACCTTACTAGTGCGTGTCTGACTGGCTATGAATTAACCTTGTTTGCTCTGCACATTACCATCAAATGATGTGCTACTCTGAACCCAGCCATGTTACCACCCCTCCCTTTGGAAGAAAAGGACAATGATGTCCATGACTGTTTATTTCAGACTAAGGAAGAAACGAAAAGATGGGTAGACCCGACTGGTGTTCCCTTATCTGACCCCCAGTGGGAACTCTAGGTCAATGGCTCTTGTTTCAAACTATCAGATGGCACCACCACTGTAGCCTGTGCAATCACAACATTACACACTGTAGTTGAGACATCCTGTATCCCACACCAATCGGCCCAAGCTGCTGAGTTGGTTGCCCTCCTTAGGCCTTGTGAGTTGAGTGTGGGGCTAGCTGTTAATATCTACACCGATGGCCAGTACGCCTTTGGGGTGGCTCATAATTTTGGGGACCTCTGGTCGGAGAGAGGGTTCTTGACTTCGCACAGACTGCGAATACAGAAAGGCCCATTGATACATAGATTGCTGTTCACATTGACACTTCCCGATAAGTTAGCAGTAGTGGAATATAGTGCTCATAAAGCCATTACAGATGATGTTGGGAGCGGAAGTGCGTTTGTAGACCGGACAGCTAAGGAGACAGCTCGATCAAAGATGAAAAAGTTGTTTGTGGCAGGTTCCACTAGGTGGGTCCCAGACAATGGAATGTTCGAGGACACATTGGAAAATGTCAGAGAAATTCAGGGTGAGGTGACTCTAGATCAATTGGCAATGTGGGAGGAGAGTGCAGGTCGTTTGGATGAGGAAGGGTGTTGGACTGACTTGTCTGGGAAACAGCGATGGTTGCTGCCCAATTCATATGTGCTCCCTTCTGTTACCATGGCCCATGGCCCAGTGCATATCAGTGCCAAAGGAATACACAAGCTACTAGACCCAGTATGGCAGAATGATAATATTGCTAAGGTAGCCACACACCTAGTGAAGCATTGTATCATTTGTTTGAAGCATAATACTGGGAAAAGTACTCCTATACCCGCTGGTAACTTTGCACCGCCTTCCTTCCCTTTTAAGGTTCTCCAGATAGATTTCATCAAAATGGAACGAGTTAACAACTTGAAGTGTGTGCTAGTAGTGATTTGCTCATTCAGTAAAATGGATTGAGGCTTATCCCACTAAAGAGAATACAGCTATGGCGACGGCGAAGGCACTCCTAAAAGAGTTTTTCCCGCGCTATTGATTGCCACTTGTGATTTGGAGTAACAACGGAAGTAATTTTGATTCAAAAGTCATTGAATTGGTGTGCAAGGGCTTGCGTATTAAGCAGAAGTTTCATGCAGTGAACCACCCCCAGTCAGCAGGCCTGGTTGAGAAGTACAATTTTACTCTCAAGCTGAAACTGGTGAAGATTTAAGAAACCACAGGATTGCGATGGCCAGATGCATTACCCTTGGCCTTGTTATATACCAGAGCGACAGCACATTCTAGAAAAGGGTTGTCCTTGTACGGAGTTCCAAAACCCAAGTGCTTTTCTGAAGTAGAGTACCCCCTGCTTGTAGACTATCTGTATGAGTTGTCTAAAGATCATCGTTCTCTTCACCAACAGATACACGCCATGTTGCAGCCAGTACTCGAGGGGCCCGGGCATCAAATACAGCCCGGTGACTTTGTGCTTGTCAAAAACTTTCAGCGGAGAAACTGTTTGGAGCGGAGGTAGAAGGGACCCCTTCTCGTTCTTCTCGCCACACGCACAACAGTGAAATTGGACGGCAGAAAAACACTGGAATCATCGTTCACATGTTAAACGGATACCTCTACCGCTCCCGTATGACTGTCAACAAAGGCTTCGCTGATCAGGAAGGAGAGAGGGTGCAACGCTTCGTTCCCTTCTCTGATTACCGATTGAGGTGGGCGCAGATGTAAGAGAAGGTGATACAGCCCTATTCGAGGTGATCCCACCAGAGATAAGGGCTGCCCCGGATAACACAGTTTCTAATACACCCGATTCTGTGTCTCGATGCCCACCTGAACCTGAGTTTCTGCCCCTTTTTGTTGGTGAAACAGTGCCTGGAATAACAAAATATAATTTGCAACCCCGAAAGAATGACGGTGCACTAGCCTAGCAGTCTAGGAGTTAGGGAAGGACTTGAGCTTAGGGCGCAGGTGCTGTCCCTAAGGTGCCTGTATTAGGCTAGAGTGAGCTACACTGGTGCACTGCCCTGGACACTGGACAGGATAGTTGAGGGTACTTGCCAAGGAGGGAGGTGCCCTATCCTGAAAGAAGAGGATTTGTTTTTCTGCAAGGGCTGCGATCTCGCAGCTCCTCCGTGGAAGTGCTTCATAGCACCGCCATTGATGAACGATAGGAGCCTGCCAGCGAGGTGATTTGCGCTCCCCTGGTGCTGTTGTTGCAATAGTGGCTCCAGTTTGTGATTTTTTTCCTTGTGACACATATAAGTTGCCCTTACAGTTTTATAAATGTATCCCTTTGGTCGCCCTATCAATGATGAGGTGCAGCCCTTTGCAGCTCTGCGTCCAACTTCAGACGGGCCTGTTTGATCCTCTTGGTCCACTAAGAGTAAAATACTGTTTGGTGTAATAATTTTACTTTCCCTGCAAGTGATATTTGGGGTGCTGTTCTTCCGAGAAGAGAAATATCCTGTGCATGCTTGGATAAGTACTATGCCAACACCTCCTTAACATATTTTTGGTACCTTAGCGCCACACAAAGAAGAACACCGGAAGTCCAATAAGGACAATGTTTTTATTTAGAGGTTGCACCAAACGCATGCTGTTTATAATACAATGAAATGTTGGGTGTGTGGTTTGTTACCTTCTGTCAAGCATCGAAGTGAGAACTTGCTGCCTATGCCCTTATCCTATTTTAAGAGTTGTGAGGGGTGGTTGGCCTTACTTAGTTTTATCAGCTCATTCTCTCAAGTTGACTCCTTGGAACAAAGAGGCATCAGTTCCTGTTCTTTGATAATAAATGTGTATTCCCAGCATAGGTCCCCACCTGGTTTTTCCCCAGGAGATGGGCAGTGTGATTGAGTATTCTTGAGTTCTTGCCTCAGGGTGGCAGATTGAGGTAGAAAGGCAATTAGATAGAGATAGGTTTTCGCAATTCAATGTATCAGAATATTACCAATCCTTCCAAGCCCTCAATGTCACCGAAGATAAGCCCATATTCCTGGCGGTGGTAGATGTACTGGCTCCTTTTTGTGTTCAAGGGGCGGGAGACATAGAGATGAGGGACAGTAGATGCAACACCACTTCCATATTGAGGATGCCACAAAATCTGCCCTTGATTCCGCCACCTAATGTTTACTTTGTGGTGCTCGTGGTTATGTGTGGCTCCCTGAGGGATGGCGCGGGCGGAGCTACCTTTCTTACCTACTTCTCCCAGTCTATATAGCCCCTCCCAACTACCACAAAACTCATCGCCTACAGCATAGGGGTGTCCTAGCCTCCCGATTTAAGAGAGTAGTCAATACAGACGATATCGATCAGACAGATACTTCCTTATAGCAATTTACTGACATAAAGAAGGGCATTCTGCCATTTGAGGGTCCCATGTTCAATAGCCGTAATATTCGTCGCCTTGCCAGAGTAGTTGAGGGAGTTATTAATACTACTACAGGTATACTGAACATTATTACAGTCGATCTTCAGGCTACGAAGCTCGTTGCTCTCCAAAATCGGATTATTTTAGATGTCATTCTGGCTGATAGGGGTGAAGCCTGCCACGTCATCGGCAGCAGCTGCTGTGTGTACATTCCTGATAGTGCCCCTACTGTATACTCTGCAATACAGAAATGACACAGACGTGCTTCAGACATGCACGAAGATAATGGTTCATGGTCCCTCACAGGGTGGCTCTGGGGTCAATTGACATCATGGGGATGGAAGATACTACTTGTCCTAATAGCTATTGCAGGTGTCATCTTTACCTGTTGCTTGTGTATTAATTGCCTTCCAGCATGTTGCACCTATTGTGTGAGCAAGCTCACCCCTTCTCCTAAATTCTAATATAGTCGCTACTATGATGATGCAGGATATGCAGGATATGAGGCTCATAGACAAGGGCATTTTCGAGTATTAGTTGGATTTCTATACTAAGTGTGTTGCTTTCTTCTCCATTGTTACATGATTGTCACATGAGTACTTATGCATTTGCCCCCCCTTAGAATTGTAAAAACCCTACCGGATAGCCAATAAAGCATTTAGCCAAGCATGCTAAAGGGAGCGTCTGTTATGCTGAAATACCCATTCCTGCAACACACTCGTTTCATGCTATATTAGGTTAGCAGTGTGTGGCGAAATAGATGCCATTTGTATTTACATTATGCAACCCACTGAGTTATCTCTGTAATGTGCAGGCTTCACTTAGCAAGTGTGACTCCATTTTGCATTTCGTAATCACTATTAGGCTGCTTAGACTGTGCCTGAGTTAGGCCTCATAACTCGTATTAGTTGCCTCAGTAGAACACTGCATTTCGTTATTATTTTCTCCTCAGTTCAAGGCTGTTTCTTGACTTACTAATCAATAGGCCATTCTACACTCCCATGCCTATCCGAATGTTTCTGCTCCCACGTTAGGAGATGCTAAGACCCAGCACCGTAGCCTTGAATCCCTGATAACATGTACCCATCTAGCAAGTGTTAGCTCATCCTACTGTGCCTCTTTGTTCATGTTCAGCCCAGGCCGATAGTTTTCCATTGTGGGCATGGTTGGAGGCCTTGCGGGAGGAATGATTACTCACTGCAGACTGTTGGGGGGCCAGCCCCTCAGCAGACATCTTAGGGGACAGGTCATGATGCACTCCTCTGCAGAGTATTGCTAATAAACATGTAAGTTTGTATTCTCTACTGTCTGACTAACTCTTCATTCTTGGGAAGGCATAGCAGGTGGTTGTAAGTAACCTGGGTGACCCTAAGGGATACTTCCTTCAAGGGGGAGCCAAGAATGGCAAAAACACAATATCAAGGGGTGACCACAACTATCCATCCACATAATACATTAATGAGGTTACATTTGTGCAACTGGAACTTACATTTTCTTTAATGTTTATTCAAGAACTAGCTCTGCCACAACATTCTTGTGTAGCATAAAATAACACAGAAATTAGACTTGATCATATTCAATGATGCAGTGGGACTTACCATGCCATGTTTATGTGACTTATGCAGAAAAGAGAATTTCATTGGTCACATGCAGCTCATTTACGAGTAATGCAAGATGGGGTGGCATTTACTACACCCAGTCAATACCCTTAATTGGGGGTGTGACATTTGTACCAGGTACCTTAAATACTACATTTTCCGAGTTTTATGGTGGGAATGGTGGCATAATATATGGAAAATTAGCGTTTACAGCACCAATTTCCATATTTTACCTTTTTTCTGGCCTTTTTACCTGATTAATTTCTCTTGATTTATCTTGGTGAACATTGTGGAGTGCGGGAATAACTGCACTACTCCGAAATCTGATCCCTGGGCAAACTCCCTTTGCCCAGGAGTCAGAATTTTTTCCACTACTTGTAGGTCTTTCTGTTCAAAAATAATATAAACACTAGTAACACAACATCTTTATAATTTAGATATATTGTGGATAGGATATCGGTACATGGACATCAACGTGCATGCATTTGCATACGTTCGGTTTGCTCATTTGTTTAGCCTTGCACTGTTCTGTTTTCTTGTTATCTATGCAAATATCTCTATTTTTCGTTTGTGCTGTCAGTAGTTCTGCATTGTTCACATATCCGTAATCTCCGAATTGCACATGTATCAAATTTCGCTTTAGTAAATCTATCCCACTTTAGAATTAGAGCCAAGACCTTATGTTACACAGTGTGCAGGAGTGTTTTTTTATAAGCTATTCTATCTATCTGGGCGTTAAAAATATGTCATTAGAAACTATGAACAACGACATATTAAACAAACAACATTACAGCAAAAGGAATTAAATAAAGTTTGGACAGCTAGTATAATAGCTCCAATCCACGTGCAGTTTCCGAGTTAGAGCTTTCTTTATCCGCCTCTATTTTAGTGGAGATTCTGAAATATTTCTTTATACACAAATCAAGCTCAATTTGTCCTGTCTCAGCGACCCGAGGGGGTACGTAAATCAATGCATCCCGAAAAATCCTTAAAGCAGAAAAACATAATATAGCCTCATTCTTTCCCCATCATACAATGTTGTTTTGAAGACATTTCTATTTAAAGGCAATTCAGTCTTGAATAATGCAAGTTTTGCCAGCATTTCTCTGCAGCGGTTGAAAGAAACAGATTGTCTCAACAAAGGGTTTGAAAAATCCAATATTCATACCTTTTGTGTTCATCGTTAATAGCACGTATTTTCCGGGAACTGTTGAATACTGAATTGGCAATTAAGGCCTTTGTGAATAGGTTCAGCTGTTCTTTAGCTTACAATGTTCTTCAGTCTGTTGGAGGTGTCCATGATTTGCCAGCTACATGCTCTATTAGTTGGGGATGTACACAAGTGTACACATCTTTAGTTTATAGCAGAATATAAAATGTAATGTAATGATGATACTTGTAAAGCGCACTGTTACCCCCATCTCGGGGTGTCCTGGCACTGAAGACCGCTGGGGAACCCGTCCTGGCTTTCCCTGTGAGATGGTCCCTTCTGAGTATCTCCAAGGTGAAACCAGGCATCCCCGGCGTCTGTGGGGGGCCGTTGTAGAGATGAGGCAAGCTTAATGCCCAGAGTTGCCGAGTGTGATCCCTGGTTAGAGTAGGCACCGAGGCGAGAATTATCGAGTCCGTTGACCCTGGTCCACAACCCTGCCGTGTCAGGAATTGAAACCTGGTCCCGGGCCGTTCTCTGCTTCCGGGTCTGCCGCCTCTAACCAGTGAGCCACACCACTCCAACAATGGACTTTTGCTGACCAGTGATCATAAGTGTAGAATCAGAAATATTTTGACCTGGTACCTCTAGTATGGATGCAGCCTACTGGCACCCTCCGGCAAACTCTAGGCAATCCTGCATAACTGTGGTGCTCACTGTCCCCGGCTGAGTGGTGTCCGCTGTGTGGTACTGGTCTGTTGGGTGGCTGGGAGACAGTGTGTGCAGTGAATGGTGTCCTATGAAGGACCTATTGACAGATGCATAAAATGGTGGCTTTCTTGGTGGTTGTCTTGGACCTCTTCGGTGACATGGCAGGTGGCATGCTGCTGTCTAAGGAGGTCTCTCTCGAACACCCTTCACTTATGTGAGGGGTTGGTACAATATACATCCCTTTGACTGTGAACACCTCCTGTGCCCTGCAACACCCCCTGAAATCTGCTTCATGTCTGGCCTGTGGAGGGAGTTACCTAAGAACCAGAAGGCCTTGGATAATGTAATTCACATTCCATAACCCATTTGGTGCCAGACCTTCCACTGGTCTGTAATAGCCTGTTAAGGCAGTAGAAAGGCTTGCAAGCTGAATTCTGTACTGAATTAAAAAAAAAAGTGTGAGCTTTGTTGTCTCCGTCTTCTCCCAGTGTGCCCTGGAAGTAGCATAAATACTGTCTCCCATCCAGTTAGTAAAGACCCAAGAGTATTCCATGCTTATCCTTGCCTTTGTGGGAGCTAAGCTTTTCCAGCCCTAGAGTGCCACTAAGGTTTCGACTCTTCAGCCAAAGGCTGAATAAACCCTTCTGTTGACTGATAGTAGTGACGAAGCGAGATCCTTCTGCCTCAATCTTTGAGCATAGTTGTTAAATAATTCCTGGCATTGGTTATTGACCTTTGTAAGTCGACAAGGAGAGATGATAAGAGATGATAAGGAGCAATCATTTACATCAAACACCATCAACAGTGAAGTCCATTTGGGGCTCCACAAGAAACGATAAAGAGCTTTGGTGTGAGTTTAAATTTTTTTTAACAAATCAATTCAAGTCAAATTTTTATTTAGTAAGTATTCAATTTGATCGTCATATTTACAAATTCAAATAGTCCATTACTGGATATTTCAGGACAAGATAAAGTACTATATTAGTTAAAATTACCAATAATATAGAGAAAATACAACAGTGTGTTCCATAAAGAACAGTCTCTAATCTAAAGTAATGAAGTTTGGACATGAAAAGGAATTGAATTTCAGTGAGCAAGGTGTCAGTTTCACAAACCCAAATAAGAACTATGATGATAGAATAATAATGCATAGGCATGAAACCTTAGCATTCAAACGATGGAAAATGTAGCTTAAATGCCAGTAGCCATCCCTAAAATCTGCAAGCTCTATTCTGTGGGTGAGAAAGGGAAGCTCTCTGAAAGACAGAGAACTCCTCTGGTAGGTCGCTAAAGGGTTCTCCTGGTTAACACACTAATATAATTTAGCAAGACATCATTTGTAACAAATTTTACATTTCTCGTTCCCACCAATCAATCAAACCCCAGCAAACTCTGGGAGCAGGTATACTCCCTAGTTTCTAAAAACTTCAGAATGGAGCATAGAATGATGTCCTTGGATTGTTACATTGATCACATCTTTTGGTTTAGACAGTTCCTCCCACAAGTCGCTTTTCCTGGCATCTCCTCTCCTCGCGGTGAGAACCTCACTATCAACTGTCTAATACATAACATGTTCCTGTTCACAAGCCAACTGAGGGTTTCTGGAAAAGTACAGTCCCTGGAGTAGGGAGCAGAAACACATCTCATACAAAACAACAGCTTAAATGTGAAAACAGGCCTCTTGTCTAAAACGTGTAAAGTCAACATGGCATCCATAGTTAGGCTAAGTCAAATCAATAGATTTAATTAATTTTTGTGTATGCTTATAATGCCTCAATATGATAACCTACCACAATTTTTCCATTTAGTTTCCGTGTGTGATTCAGTGTCAAATTTACACTTTTTAGTTGAATGCATTTAGTTTGTAAAATGAGGAAATACTCCCCATCAGTGGTCACCCTGATTCCTCAACTGTTGAAATTTTCTGTCCAGCCTTTATTGTCTGACGCTATGTACTGAAAAGGCAGTTTGACTCTGCCAATAAATCTCATTTCTTCTGTCCCAACTTGTGATCGTGAAGTTTCCGAGGGTGCTCGTTGGTCGTGCATACCACTGCCAACTGAAAAACATGACGGACTGGCAGGTTTTAATAAAAAGGGCCTTGAAGTTTTCCTAGTTTCTGTGACTGTACTTTGTGTTAGTCCTCTTTTGGAACCTGTAGTCTCTTTCATTGAAAATGTGACCAATTTAATCCCTAACTAGTCCAATTGTAATAGTGCTCTGTGCTTCAAACACTGGGTAGTAGGTTCCCCAAAGCCCCTAATCAAATGACATGGGGATGCTGAGTCACTTGTCTGTTAGAATCCTAAATATTCACCTATTTAGCTTTTCCTATTAGCTTTTTAGATACAGCAAAAACAAAACAGTACTTAGAAAATGTAGACTTCACAACAAAGTCAGATCACAGTTGACAAATGACACACAGGGAGCTATAAAATGTCACAGGGAATCATTGCCTCAAAACCACAAGGACAGCAATCATCAGTAGGTCTCAATGATGTGGGTCATATCAGCATCATGGGGTAGTCTCTGGTGCCCTCCCACAACCTCTCGCCCTGGCTACCATATACTGTACGAAAGGTGCCCATATGTCATTTGGTCTGTTGGGTGCCAGCATTAAAGCTCAATAGTCTTTCATAGACTCCTGATAGAATGCAGCTTCAGCAGGGCCGGACTGGGAACCGAAACGGGCCCTGGCAAACTGCTCAGCTGGCCCCCCTGTGGGGCAGGGGGCGTGTGGCCGAGCTGTTTGCTAGGGCCAGTTTTGGCTTGTTTTGTCACAGGGGGCCGATATTGCCGGCCTCCGGTAACAAAAATGGCCCACTAGAGGCCCACAACCAACCCCACCCTGGCGGCCCACCGGGGAAACGCCCGGTGCCCGCTATGGCCAGTCCGGGCCTGAGCTTCAGCTAGCCAAGTATCAACAGAGGGCACTGCGGTATGGCCCGAGGACATCACAAACCATCACTTAGCCAAGAGCAGCAATAGCGTAGTAAGTCTACGAACAGCGGCAGGAATATCCTTCACATACCCTAATAGGGCCAATATTCAGACCCTCCAGGATTTCGGGATTTTGTGCTTTGCCGCGAAATCGGCACTTTTGTAAAAATGCAGCGATTTTTACAAAAGTGCCCGCGAAATCGTCACTTTTGTAAAAATACCGCGATTTTTACAAAACTGCCTGCGAAATCAGCACTTGACAGGGTTTCTATATCTCTGCTCACCCATTTCCCAAGGTCTGTCACCCAGGGTATTTCTTTGATAATGGTGCCCATTTTAAGCCATGAATGAATTAGCAGTCATTGGCCAATGCATCAGTACTTCACAAACTCATAGCACAGTAAACCATGTTAGGGTACTCGTTTCATGTTAGGGTACTCAATGGTGTGGTGGAGCCCGTTCAAGAAAACCAGTATCTAAGCATGGGATGATACTCAGAAAGGAAAGGTTGCACATTTCAAATGACAGATGGGAAGATTCCTTTCACTGCACTTCCTTTCTGAAAGCACAGCATTAAAATCATAGCAAACTTGAGGCATACAATGTGAGTCTTGGGGCACTTAGGCCTCAATGTCAGATGAAAATGCAGTGTTCTGAAGGTCAAGGTCAGCAAGGCATCCTCAGTATTTTAGGTAGGTGAATTGAGTAGCATAAACTAAGCAATGGTAATCTTTATTATTTATGGTGCTTTGGAACAGCTTACATGAAGTATTTAGCGCCGTTTCTTGAACTCACAGTTTTTAGCAGGTGAGGAAGAGTGAGCTAGAGACAGAATGAAGGGAGAGACAAAGAGAGAGCGAGAGAAAGAGGGGGGAACATTTTTATTTCTTTTTAAAATTTAAAAAATTTGGGCGCACTGGGGTAAATTTCTGTTTTGCTTTTAATAAGAAACAAACATAATTCCCTGCTAAAATGCCGCTAAATTACAATTTTTGTGCTGCTAAATTCATGTGTTTGTGCCGCTAAATTTACTAATTTATGCAGCTATATCCTGGGAGGTCTGTATATTGGCCACTGGGGTATCACATGTGCCGTAATGACAGTAATAAACCCTACGCAGTCGTTCACAGTATCCCACTATGTGCGGGCCATTTCACACCAGATGAAGGAACCCAGCCCTTTAATCCCTGCAGTGCACGCAGCGTGCATTGTTGCGCAAATCCATGGGGTGCAGTAGAAGTGGCATACGGTGCAAACGATGCAAATACTTAAGGAGGACGAGGTAAAGCAGGTAGTCAGAAGTGAGAATTTGTATGTACTAGCAACTGTAGCATCACTGCTAGTCAGTAATGGCGTGTGATCAATTGGCTTCACGAGAAAGATGTGAGAAGAAAATCAAGCGCCACAAGATTACAAGGTGCCTGGGGAAGTATGATGCACCTGTCTGCGGGACCAACACAGTCTATAATAAAGGTAGACATCTAAGGGTGTGCATGTATTGTGCACCTGTATATCCACCAGCGAAATGAAGAAACCATCCGGGTAGAGGTCTCCTATCACTCACAATTGCATGAGGTGCAACTGGTTACATACTCGCCAATTGACTGATGGGGTGCAGGGCAAGGTTTCCAGATAAGGGGATGTCCGCCAAGTACAGAAGGCGCAAGCGGGCCCTGCAACATAGTCCATCCCATGCCCCAATGGTGCAAGCCACTGTATCCAAATCAGCCATCGGGCTCATAACTGGGGTAAACTGTAAAGGTATTAATGGGACAAGGGACCACAATGTCAGTTTCTACTGCTACCTGCGGGGTGTGCAGTACCGGGTGGAACCATGAGCCTGTAAACTGTGTTTGCGCTGCTATATAATATAGCTCAAAATCAGGGGCACCAAGACCTCCATGTTCAAACAGCAACGTCAGCGCTTCCCAGAATAGCCGAGGCTGCCTCCCACCCCACACTGGCGTAATCATTAAGGTTTCGAGGCGGCAAAGGAGGGCCCTCGTCACCGGCAGTGGTATATTTGCAAAAATGTAGAGAAACTTCGGCAATGCCACCATTTTGGTTATAGCCACGAGTCTGGCCAGTGCGATGGGCAGTCCTGACTCTGTCTTCAAGCCAGATAACAGTCTAGCCATAATTATCCCACCAGACGTCCATGGTATCCCTGTTGGCCCAGATTTACAGGTATAGGACTGCTAAATCCACCCACGCCAGAGGGAAGTCCGTAGCGAACCTAGGAGTGGCAGATGTCAAGGGAAACAAGCATTTACAATGCAATGGTTTTGCCTTTGACAAAATTTGAGCTATTGGCATTGTAAATGTCAAAATTTTCACCTATGTTTTTTTTTGTAAAACAGATAAACAAATGGCTTTGTCGTTTACTAGTAAATCGCTTTATGGTTACGAAATGTGAGACCTATTGCATTTGCACTTATACACACATAGGTATATGTACACAGAGCTATACACACACACACAGAGCTCGTCCTCTACACACATTGACAGGCTTTGTATACACAGCTACATACACACACAGCTACAGACATGCACAGTTATACAGACAGACACAGTTACACACACACACACAGTATTATACATACATAGCATCACACATACATAGCATTACACACAGACAGCTTCACTCAGCTCCTGGACACATCTGCACACATACACAGCTACAGACCCCCACATACACATAGCATAATACACATATAGCATCACACACACATACACAGCATGACTTAGCTCTTGTACACATAGCTGCACACATACACAGGTACGCACAGTCCGTCAGTCTGCACAGTCAGTCTGCACTCACAGCCTGCACTCACAGCCTGCACTCAGTCTCACAGGCACGAAAACGGAGGCACAAGCAGGCAACAGGGGCACAAGCAGGCAACAGAGTCACGGCACGAAAACGGAGGCACAAGCAGGCAACAGGGAGACACGAAAACGGAGGCACAAGCAGGCAACAGGGAGACACGAAAACAGAGGCACAAGAAGGCAACAGGGAGGCACGAATTGTAACTTTAAATAAAAGCAACCTTTCTCACTGATGTGTCTGTGTGTATTTATTTATTTAATTCTATGTTCGTGTGTCTCTGGCATCTGTTGGTTGTGTCTACCCTTTCACACTGCACAGTCGAGTGGGATCACCGACTGACTGCTCAATTTAAACCAATGTCTGCAATTACCCCCCCCCCCCCGCCGCCCTTAGAACAACAGTGCGCTCTAAACTGGCTTCTCGAATGCCACTGTCCCAAAAGCAACACCTCTCTACTACTCTGTCGTCCTCACACACTACAGACTCACACTCAAGGAGCCACACTGTGGTGTACACGCATTGTGGGTGTTTTGAATCGGTCTTGGGGCTTAACAAACCCCATGCAAATTCCTTGTTGCATAACCGGTGGACTAATGCAGTGATGCCCTGCTGCAGAAGGAGGCCAGGGGCACCTGACGCTCCCTATCTCACAGAAGTTCATAGACTTTGGGCTTATCGGGACCCCTTACGGGACTGCGTTCTGCCCCGGGCATTACACGTGCCACAAATACTCTGAGCCCCTGGCTAGCACTTGGTATTAAGAAACCGCTATAATTGTGGTGCGCCGGTCCTTTACCACCCGAGCCTGGTCCCACTGCACTGGCTGTACTGACAATAGCCACACCCTTGCCGCCGCCACCACCACAACACCTGTGCTCCCTCTGGCCTACGCGTGGTCTATGGACTCCCCAGCCAGGAGAAAGCCCCGCCCCCTGAGCTCTCAAGGGGAGGGGCCGGTACTGACAGGCCAGTGACAGAGCGAGTTGCCAGTTGCTCAGTGCTAACATTAACCCTTTCACCCCGACCCTACCCGTCACTGATGGCAAACAGGAGCCTCGGCAGGTCTTCCCATCTGTCCTCGGCGGACAGGCTCCTCACAGGAGGCGCTGAGCCGTGCATTCCTGAGGAGGGACGCACCTCTCAAAGGCTGTCTGCAGAAGAGAGCTGTAGCTCTTCCTGCAGCCTTGAGCCCTGCATTCCCTAGGAGAGATGCTCCTCTCAAAGTCTGTCTGCATAACAGATTTGCACCTCTTCCTTCCCATCTTTAGGAAAATGCAGACCCAGAGCTAACCACGTGTATGTGTGTCTTGAGATCCCATCTGTCCCTTCCCAGCAGGCTGTTTACCAGTGTCCCCGTTGTTCTGTTAAGTATGAATATACAATCTTTTAGTGGTTTCTGTAAATTCTTTTCACAAAAGCTCGGTCTCGCTCCCAGTGATGCCTACCAAATAATTGAGCCAGGCGGTCTCTTTAGCAGGCTCCCGTCTCCCCCAGCCTGCGCTCTTTCTGTAAATGAATGGCTGCTTCTGTGCCTCATGCATTGGCTAGTACAGGTGCCTTCCAACAAGACATCAGTCATCCTCTCCTGTGATCCAACATTGATTTTTGGTTTCAAGTATCCTTTGTTCAGAGGTATGAGGGACACTGCCTCTCGTCTAGTAGAAACTAACTTGAACAAATAAAACATTTATTTTTGATTCTGAGAGGCCCAGACCTATAGAAGGCCTGCTTGGCTCCTCTGCAGTGATGGTTTCATGGCAGGTTGTAAGGAGCACCGTTAGGCACCGGCTGATAAAGAGTTAACCCCATTCCTCCCCAGTGTTTCATGTTTTTTTTCTTTCTAGCCCAGGCAATGACAGCATTGTCTGATGGCGCTCTGGGAAGAGACGGAGAGAGAGCGCCTTGCAAAAGCCTCGAGGGATGCTCTACACATTGCACATTTACAAAATAATATACAAAACATAAACCAGCACATAAGTATGTGCGCTCCACACACGTCACGCACCTATCCCGGCCGCAGAGGGCTCTGAGCGCGGCTGTAAGACATGGTTCTGAACTAAAAATTAAACAAAGCGTTCACGCGCACTGCCCACAAATCACGGCTTGGTAATGTCACGCGCGTTTAATATAAAGCTGCAATAAAATATATTTAAAAAAATGAAATTGAAGTTGCTGCATAGACAAAAGCAGGTCGAGAGCAGTCATCCCGGATTCGTTATGTCTGCGCGGAGGCTCAAGGACGCCATGCATGCTCGTGGCATATAGCGCTTCAATGAAAGCATACATTCCCCCCAGGAAAGCCCTTCATGGCCAAAATGCAATTTAAAGGCGCTGCTGGGACACGGGGAGACGTGTCTGTCGAGTGTGTTGTTCGCATGTGTCCTGCAGCTGCCGTGACTCATACTTCATATAATGCAGGCTGTGGGTCTCCGGGGGTGCGGGAACGGGAGCCGAGGCAGCGGTAGGGGGGCGGACAGCTCTCAGGGGCAGACACGTTACATACTGCCGAGGGGTCTCAATTTCTGTCTCATAGTTTCCTTTTACACGTTAAAATCACGACACAGCCCTGTACCATCTGACAAGCAATCCGTGGGCGTCTGTAAACCAGCCTAAAATGAGCATGCAGAGACTTTCTCGAGCGCCAGCAACTTATCTCACGGGGTGATAGAGGGGCAGAGGGGTGACCCAGCACTTGAAGCGTGTCAATGTGCAATTAACCATCGAGCCGCACGTTGGGCTGTCTTTACCTAAAATTCGTCATTGCCGACTTTACAACAGAACTTCCTTTACTTTGAAACCATACTCACTGTCTTTATTTCTAAGCACATTTACCCTCAACCTGTCTTCACGGTCTATAATTTTAAGCCGGCAAAATCAAGAACACAGAACGAAGCTGCGGCCAATCGTAGGGCGGCTCCAGCGATGACGCGACGGCTCAAGAACCAATCCTAGCGCGGCGGCACTGAGGGGGCTCGACCGCCTCAGCCAATGGGAGGGCATCTCCTTCGTTCTTGCTCATGATGCGGCGGCTCGAGAACCAATCCTAGCGCGGCGGCACTGAGGGGGCTCATCCCACCAATAGGCAGGAAGGCAGGAACACCGGCAATGCCGGACCAGATTCGGGGGCGTTCTCGGCTTTTGGCTGACGTAGCGTGACGTCGCCAAAAGCCAAAAAATCTCGGGAACGCCCCCAAATCTGGTCCTGCATTGACGGACAGGCCAGTCTTCCAATGGATAGCCTCCATTTATGGAGCTAACCAATGGTTGACGGGGGCGGATTCCAACCCCTATACTATACTCATTAGTTTTTTTTCTAGCGAATGCTTACTTCGTAAGCATTGGCTAGGCAAAACCTAAAAAGGGCAGACTTGGTCCAGTTTATCATGACTCCAATTCGGCTGCCAAACCAAACTCCTGCAGAACAGGGGTGAGATTATGGATTGTTAAACTACTGATAACGCGGCCATAATCTTCTTGTGAGCTGTGGCAGAGACAACGCTAAGATAATTTGATGCCCATTAGGTAAATTGGTTTCTGTGATAAACACTTGTTTGGTCCTCAATAGATTAGCAAAAGTTACAATGATTTCCTCAGAGAAAAATACATGCATGTCCAAGAACACCAAAACAACAATACGTTGAAATAGTACTGACATTACCTTTCGAAATAATGTTAATTATCAAGACTAAAACATAATCAGTAAAATGACACAGAAATAAAGAAAAAGTGACTTGGAATCAGGAAATACTAGAAAGGCATACAATTTTCCATTTTAATATAACAGGAGTTTAAAAAACAATATTAGACTATGAACAGTGGAATACTTGGACCTAGGCACTCTCAAATGTTGACCCATGATGAAGGACAGACAGGATAAATGTTGAAGAACTTTCCTGGTCAAACTGTTTACCATAGTAATTCGTTTTTCTGGGGATTAAAAATCTTCATTTGGAAAATGTGCCCAAACTGGACACAATGCAAAGTTCAAAGCAGTTGCCTTGAGCTTCATGGCAAAAAGTGCAGAGTATTGCAGACTCTGCATATTTCGCAAGATGGCCTGGAACTTTGTCCCGGTTACCCAGAGATGAAACTTTTCTAGGCCTCAAGATTTACCCAAAGTTTTGTAGCTTATTATTCACGCCATGTTTACAAATGGGTTTCTGCAGCTCCAGTCCATGGGTTTAGGTTGCTCAACCTGAGTTCATGTTCACACGTCATTTCTCATTAGAGCTAGTTTATAGGATTTCTTTACTGCAGTGCCAACACCTTGGGTCACGTGATCTACTTCATGCCCCAGAAACGGGCAAGACATCTCACATGGGCAGTTAAAATTGGTCTACTCATTCACACATCTTCCTCTGCATCCAGAATCTTCTGCACTCTCCATAGGTTTCACGGGGCAAGTAGAATCCAGTGGCAGGGCTCAGACCCCTGTGTCCTTAAGGATCAGCTAGGAGAGATCCTCCTTGGCCCTTGCAGCAGTTTTCAAGTCTTTGAGATCAAACCAGAGATTGAAAGCCAGTCTCTCCCTAGATAGGATCTCCCAGCATGCATTGAAGTCTTCCAATCTTATTTATTTCACTTCTAAAGCGCACTATCACCTCAGAAAGGCATCCTGGCGCTGACAGACTCGTATCTTATTATAGAGACATTTCCAAGGCTTATTGGAAGCAGTGTCTCGATATGTAATGGTAAGTAAGGCTACACTCCGAAGTTCACTGAGTTTCTGAACGGCCCAAAGTGTTGCAGAACTGAAGTAGAAAAAACCCAAACTGCAAGCATATGTTACAAACTGCAATGGTACATTTCAATAATATGAAACATAAAACAAACGTAAACTTAGTAAAACATAGTAACAAAAGATACTACCTGAATAATGACAGCAGAGTGCTGAATTATGAGAAAATGATTACTTCACCGGTTAACATGCCACCAAATGAACTGGTCTCACGAATGTATATGAAGGTCTACCTGAAATGTGTGCACTGGGGTGTGCAGGAGCGGCCCGTGCAGGTAAGAGCAGTGCGGCGGGGTGCGGGGGAGTCAACAGATGACAACAAGGTAAAGGTAAATAAAAAAAAATTTAAAAAAACACTTATCTTGCGCTTGCCGCATTGCCAACTCGGTGGTGTGTCTTCTCACCAGGGACTTCTGTATTTGTGGTGCTGATAGAGCGCGCAGGTCACCCGGCTCAAAGTTTACCAGATTTTGACGCACTCGGGCCCATGACGTGATTACGAAATACAATTTTTGTGAGTCGAGTGAGTTTACACGCCACTATCAGTATTCTATATGTGTTTCCTGTAACACTATTACCATAGCACCTGACTTACCACAGGCACTTGCTCTTCCTGATGGATCAGGAGCTGTTTGAGGACAGGTACGAGATAATTCTAAATACTTAGTCTATTCATTTAACATCACTTTGTAATTTTCTGAATGACCACAGACACCTGAGGCGTTTTAAAGTCTTTATGTAAGAATGTAAAGTTTAAAGTGACAAAAGTATAAGGCAAATGCTGATAAAAACATCAATAAGCAGAATCACAAAAATTATGTAACTATGGATAAGGGAAAACACCATTGAAGGCAACTGGGATTCTATTGGGTAAGGGTAACAGGGAACATGCTATTCAGTTTCAGGCTTAAACTAGGGACAGTAAGTTTAAAACATATTAGTCAGTGAATTTCTAAACCTATAAGTGATTCAAACCATAATCTTAATCTATCTAACTTAGATCCTAAATATTCATCACACTTTATTTAAGCAAAAACAGTTTTCAAATATGCCCTACAGGAAAGGGAAAAAATGGAACATGCTAACAAACAATTTGCAAATGCATCAATAGAGAGAACAGAGAGAAATATCATGGGCATAGAGGCTTTATTAAAGAACAGGAAGGAAAGGATAGTTGACGGACACCCACAGGTATATTTACCTAGGACAGGAATGAGGACTAACCCTGGCTACGGGTCAGCTTCGGGAAAAGACGAGGACAAGGACCCTCAAGGATTTAGGATGCCAGTAGGTGAGCAGGTACAGCTCACGGAATATCAGGACAGGATACCCCTCAGGATTTGGGTCAGGACTGGGCTCACCAAAGGGCACGACCAACACCTGCAGCTTTGGATGCAATGCCTGCGCTACCCCCTTACTGCACGGAATCCGCCAACAACCCCGATTGGGTTCTCGAATCTCCCAGCAAAAGTGCTCCGCCAGCACTTAAGACTAATTCCACCCCTTGGAGTTTGTGGAAATTCGGACAGAGCGCTCCGCAGCTCTCTGTATCAATCACCTATAGAGTCGTGGGGTCGGTGACAGGTCAGCTATTCGGACAAGTCAGACAATTTTCCCTAACTAAACTAGGCTAGTTATACTCTTCTTGGGTCCCCAGACCACCCACAAATGTTGCAAGTGACAGGGTCCCAGCTTATGATTGGTCAGGAGAGGTGATTAGGTCACTATTACCTCCTACAATTCTACGTTCCCATGATGAATATTACATTTTCGTACTCGCCCCTTACATTCCAGTTCCCATGATTCGAGAAAGGTGGAAAACAATGGAACACACATGAGTTTTATACATTTGTTGCAAGTTTAGGAACATCCGAGGCTTTCTCCTGGGTTAGAGGTGAGTTTCCCAGGCGCATCTTGCTTCAGAAGCCAGCTGGCTTGGTTCTGCTTCTGCGCTGTGTGGGTTTTCCCTCATCACGTGACAGGGTCGGAACAGGTTTCAAAGATGGAGTTACCCCCTCTCCCAGGCCCATGGATACGTGGTACATGAAAAGTAAGCGAAAACAAATTAATAACACAGAAAAATAGAATACACTGTACACCATGATAATCTACACTGCACCCCTTACTTCATAATAACTATAGCGATTAATGATTAAGCAGAAATAGATAGAAATGCAAAGCAGCGTGGGCAAGCAGAACGCGTGGTTACAGACAAGTGGCCATGTTTAGCTACAATGCGCATGAGCGTATTCTCCCTACAAATCTGCGAGTGCGTCACATCACATGGGTATGACCGATGCATGCGCAGACTGAATTTCTGCGAAGCGGCCATTCTGTAGTATGCAAGCATGGTTAGGATTAATAGACACATAAGCAAGCGTCTCTGGGACACCCGCGTGTACTAGAAAAGTGAAATTTTAATAACGAACAGGGTTGGTTAATACTATTACAAGTGAACGAGCTTCATGAGAAAGAGCAAGTCGCTTTACGTGCGAATCCTTACTCCATCAATCCCCTCTTTGATGATATTTACTATCATCACTATTAATGGAAACAGATGCCAACTTCATTTTTCTCACATTTCACTCATTTCTATTTCAACAAATTTGTTGTTAAGCCTCTTTTCAGCATCCTTATTAGGATGGAAACCTTTGGCCTTTTTATAAATCTGGTTTCTTAACTCTTCTAATTCAAGTTCATCAATATTTCTCTTGACTCCTCTCTTATTCACTGTATACTTCTTCCTACACTTTTGACATTTGCAGCAAATTATTATAATGAACACAATCAGACTTATTCCAGCTATTGGCATCAGTATTTTTCCCACGAGACTGCGGCCTATGTTAGTAAACCAACTACCCACAGAGGAGAGACCATCAGTCAGTCTCTTCCAGGCACTATCAACCTCCAGTGGTTTATTTATTATTATTTTTTTTTTTTATTAGAACTTACTCATTTCGGTATTCACAGAAGTTAGGACTCCTAACTTTAGGACTCCTAAATGCCTTCTGTGAATACCGAAAGTCTTAAAATTAGGATTTTTCTCAATGTATTTCTTTATTTATTTATTTATTTGTTCTCATTTTTTTTTAATTGATTTATTTTTATTATTCATCGTATTAAGCACAGTTTATCTTGCATACAATACACTTTAACAATTACAATATTTTCCTTAATTTCTATTACATAAATTCAATCATTGGTACGTATATAATTCAAAAAAAAAATTCGTCAAAGTTGTTTTAACACTTTGTTCAAACACTAGAGGGATATTAAATAAACAAGGGAAAAAAGCGGAAGGTAAACTTTTTCCCTATTCATCATTGCTTTGCATCTCCTTCCATTTACTTAAGGGCTCCCAGATCCTTCTGCCCAAACATCTTCCTCTCCTCCCTTTCCGAGCATAGATGTTTTTCTCTATATTGTATGCATATAACATATTTGCCAACCAGGTTTGAAATTTTGGGGGATTTTTATCTAGTCAAGCCCTGGCTATTGTCAATCTGTAAACAGCCATTGCAACAAATAAAAATTCTGCATGCTGATCCTGCTCCCCATTAGCCACTCCTAGCATAATCCAAGATGATGTAAGAGAAATCAGTATACCCAAGGATCTTGCTAAGAACCCCTCTATCTCTTTAATCAATAAATGTAAATGGGGACAAGTTGCAAAGATGTGTATACTATCTGCCTCCAACGCATCGCACCAAGGGCAATTGATTCCTGTACTACCACCCCATTTTGCTATCCTTGCAGGAGTAAAATAAAGAAAATATAGTGTTTTATAATGCTGAGACTGCAGAGGGGCTGCGCTTAGTATTGTGCGTCCTAAATTCAGGGATTCAAAAAACAGATTACTTTCATCTCCTAATTTGTCTGCCCATTTCGTACTAAATTTCTCTAGGTCGTCCGACTTTCCTTTTTACAAACTTGCATAGAAAGACCTAATTGTGCAATCCCCCATCAACTTAATTTTCTCCATTATTTCAGTTTTATCAAAGCCTGCAGGGCCTCCCACTTTGTTTTTAAGGAAACTCCTAATCTGTAAATACTTTAAAAAAAACCCTATTGTCTAGACCATATGTATCTCGCAGATCTGAAAATTGTTTGAAACCATCCTGGGAAAACAAGTCTCCTATTTGCCTAATCCCACTTGCTGCCCACTCTGCCATCGTCTGATCAGCAAAAATTTCCATGGGGAATGATCTATTGTTAATCAAAGACACATATCTATTATACCTCCCCATCTTAACTTTCTTTAGAAATGCATTCCACACAGTTACAGCCGCCAGAACCGCCTTGAACTGGGTTCTCTTAAAGTAGCTAAAATCTGTACATTTTAAGAAGCAATTATAAGCATTTGCCCCTAGCACGACAGCGTACACCTCAGTAGACATGTTATGCATTCTTTCATCATCATTATTCCCCCCAATTAATCCCTGCAAATATTGCAAAACAGTTGCCATATAATATAGACGAAAACCTGGTGCACCCCATCCCCCTTTTTCCCTAGGAAGTGTCATAAACCTATAGGCCCTCCGGGTCTTACCGTGCGCCCAGATGAACCTGTTACATATGGCCTCAAGGCCATTGAACCAGCTGGCTTCAAACAGAAGGGGTATAGCCCTAAAAAAGTACAAAAAGTTAGGTAAAACCATCATCTTGATGATATTGGTACAGCCTACCAGTGATAGATGAAGGTTATTCATCTTCTCTAAGTCCGTTTTGACTTGGGCTATTAAAGGTTCCATGTTATTTTTAACAATCATATCTACCTCTGCTGTAATTTGCACCCCCAAATAGGTTGCTGCTCCCACAACTCTATCATCATTACATACTACCCAATGATTTTTAACTATCTGGGTTTTAGTATTATTCAGGCTATATCCTGAGAATTGCCCAAATCGAATAGCTTCTTCTTCAATTGCCCTAATAGCGTCTGTGGGTTTTGAAGTCAAGATGGCCACATCGTCTGCATACGCTAACGTTTTAAACCTGCATCCATTTAATACTAGCGGTGGAATCTGATCATTACTTTCCAACTTACGTATATATGGATCAAGGTATAAAGCAAAGAGCAGGGGAGAAGATGGACACCCCTGCCTTGTTCCTCTGTTGATATTAACTGCGGTTGATTGCCCTCTATTAACCCTTATTTTGGCCACCGGATTTATGTATAATGTCTGCAGGGCCTTAATAAATCCTGTCCCTATGCCGTTCCACCTCAAAACTGCCCATAAGTACCTCCAGGAGACCCTGTTGAATGCTTTCTCGGCGTCCAGAAACAAAGCTGCCATAGGGTCTCCTAGAGTACTTGCTGCATCAAATGCCGTGATTACCTGTCTAGTATGTTGAGTTGTTCCTTTACCCGGAATAAACCCATGCTGGGAGGGGGTTACCAATGATTCCACTACTCTAGATAACCTTTTAGCCAGGATCTTAGAGAACACCTTGACATCCACGTTCATTAGAGTGATGGGGCGATAGGACCCCGGAACATCTGGAGGTTTTCCCTTCTTGGGTATTACAATGATATCTGCTCCGCCCCATGATTCTGGGGCGCACTCGCCCTTTTGTGCTAACAGCATGACATTAAACATTTCTTTTAAAAGAGTTGGTTGAAAAGCTTTGTAAAATTCTACGGGGATCTGGTCCGGGCCAGCTGCCTTCCCGGATGGTAAGTCCCTCAAAGCCGTGACCAGTTCATCCAACTGAAATACCTCTTCCAACCCATTCCTGTCCTCCTCTGCTAATTCTGGGGGCGCTATCTCTCTTAGGTACCTACTTATATCCTCCTCTCTCTCTAGGCCATCCTCTGTATACAACTCTGTGTAGAATTGTTTGAATACCTCTCTAATCTGTTCAGCTTCCTTTACCATAATACCCTGGGAATTTTTGATCTCCTTGATATCAGCCATCCCTTCCCTTTGCCTAGCACGTACAGCCAGTATATGGCCAACTCTTTCACTAAGTTCATATACTTTTTCTTTATTTACTAGATATCTATCTACTGTCTTTTTAGCCATCCCGTCCATAGCTTCGGCTTTAAGAGCAATTATTTTCAATAAGATCTGGTCAACTGGAGAACGTGTTTGTATGGCTGAAGCAAGTGCTTCCTCTGCTTCCGTGATTAGTCTCTTAGCCTGTTCGGCTTTTACCTTCTCCATCTTTTGGTCCTTAATTACATAACTCAGGGTTTCCCCTCTTACTCCAGCTTTAAAAGCATCCCACACTACCCCTGGTGTTGCTGTGCCCTTATTTATCTCCCAGTACTCCTTAATCCAGTTACTCATAGTTTCCCTATAGCTCTGATCCTGGAGCAGTGTTCTATCAAATGTCCATTGTCTTAGCTCTTTGTTTCTCCCTTGCCCAATTATTACTGTTAAGACTAGCGGACTATGATCAGATATGATTCTGGGTTCCCTGTCTATTCTTACCCTATCCATCAGTCCTCTTGAAATTAAAAAGTAATCCAGCCTAACCAATATCTGATGGGGGGGCTGAGAAAAAGGTGCTTCCATCTAAATTTGGATGACATTTTAACCAGGGATCTTCCAGAGAGTTATGAGTTACCATGTCTGCCAAGGCCCTATAAGTCCTCTTCTTCCTCCCTGGGTATTTTCTACCAGGGTCTAAAAAACTACTGTCAATGTCGTGGAGGTTAAGATCACCGCAGAGTATAATCGGCTCTGGCCACTGCGCCAATTCTGTGTCTAAAAACTGGAATATATCCGGATCATCTCCTGTGGAACCATAAACAGAGACATGGGATTTCCTGAGAACTGCTTGCATTGCTTTCCGTGTCGCTGGGTGGAAGTGCGACCTCCCTGAGGAACCTTGTTCTCATTACTTGATTCCTGACCCCTGAAAGCGTTCCCTACCTCGCCGGACCCGCTTCGCGGGTCCCGCAGCGCCTGGACATCGAAGGCTGCTGACTGTGGTGAGTTTGCAGCGGAGGAGCGGGCAGGCAGAAGAGCCGGCGGGGCTGCGAGCACAGGCAGGGACTCCAGTATCCAGGAGCCCCTGCGCGCCCATTCCTCACACCTGGGCTGCTCTCCCCGCTGGCCACGCCCCCCGCTTCAGTGCTTGAAAACCGGGTTGTGCCTTTTGACCTGTGGATTTCCTGAGAACTGCTTGCATTGCTTTCCGTGTCGCTGGGTGGAAGTGCGACCTCCCTGAGGAACCTTGTTCTCATTACTTGATTCCTGACCCCTGAAAGCGTTCCCTACCTCGCCGGACCCGCTTCGCGGGTCCCGCAGCGCCTGGACATCGAAGGCTGCTGACTGTGGTGAGTTTGCAGCGGAGGAGCGGGCAGGCAGAAGAGCCGGCGGGGCTGCGAGCACAGGCAGGGACTCCAGTATCCAGGAGCCCCTGCGCGCCCATTCCTCACACCTGGGCTGCTCTCCCCGCTGGCCACGCCCCCCGCTTCAGTGCTTGAAAACCGGGTTGTGCCTTTTGACCTGTGGATTTCCTGAGAACTGCTTGCATTGCTTTCCGTGTCGCTGGGTGGAAGTGCGACCTCCCTGAGGAACCTTGTTCTCATTACTTGATTCCTGACCCCTGAAAGCGTACCCTACCTCGCCGGACCCGCTTCGCGGGTCCCGCAGCGCCTGGACATCAAAGGCTGCTGACTGTGGTGAGTTTGCAGCGGAGGAGCGGGCAGGCAGAAGAGCCGGCGGGGCTGCGAGCACAGGCAGGGACTCCAGTATCCAGGAGCCCCTGCGCGCCCATTCCTCACACCTGGGCTGCTCTCCCCGCTGGCCACGCCCCCCGCTTCAGTGCTTGAAAACCGGGTTGTGCCTTTTGACCTGTGGATTTCCTGGGAACTGCTTGCATTGCTTTCCGTGTCGCTGGGTGGAAGTGCGACCTCCCTGAGGAACCTTGTTCTCATTACTTGATTCCTGACCCCTGAAAGCGTTCCCTACCTCGCCGGACCCGCTTCGCGGGTCCCGCAGCGCCTGGACATCGAAGGCTGCTGACTGTGGTGAGTTTGCAGCGGAGGAGCGGGCAGGCAGAAGAGCCGGCGGGGCTGCGAGCACAGGCAGGGAATCCAGTATCCAGGAGCCCCTGCGCGCCCATTCCTCACACCTGGGCTGCTCTCCCCGCTGGCCACACCCCCCTGTCCACCAACCAATGATAGCCGCCACCAGCGTACTAAACAGTCCATAGTTCCCGCTGTGCGGGAGCGCGCGGGAGGGCGCCGGGAGAAGCCCGGGACAAGGGCGGGACCGTCTGTGGCCGTCAGGGGCCGCAGGAGGCCGGGCTGGGCCACCCCCCTTATAGGTGACCCATAGCACCTTCTCCAGTAAGTGATATAGACATATTGTTTCTGATTGGTGGGAATTATGGCAATGTCTGTTCCGACAAGTACTGCTAACAGCCACTTGACAACTCCTCCGGTTGAGTCTGGACCTCTGGCAATTGGCCCTTTAGACAAATTCTTTTTTAATCGTTCGTTGTCAATCGACAAAGAGTTATCCTTGGCAGAGAGGCACGCAGAGCGCAGATTATCAATAGAACTACTCAAGAACTCTACGGATAAGCATTTAACTTTAACGTATCCCACCCTGGTAACTCCTCTATCCTCAGTAAATCTCCCAGCTGCGAACGAACATTTCGATGGTCAGGCACAAACAACAGACAAGGAAATTATAACAGAATTGAATAATTCCTGTGGGAGTAACATCCAACCTATATTGCTCCCTGACTCTGGTGTTCAGGTTACATTGGCTCAACCCAAGCTCGGTCCAAAAGGAAAAGATCAGCCCCACTAAGAAAATCTAAAATGGTGGCCAAACCCCCTCAAAAGCACAGGAAGCTACACAAAACTGTGAACATTGGAGAGTTATACAAAACTGTGAACATTGGAGAGGTTGTCACTGAAGAAAATAATAGTATAGAAAGTGTCCCGCGCATTAATCTCGTTCCTTCGGACAGCCAAGATATAGAAGAGAACACTTGTATTGACTCTGCTTTACCAATTAAAGATAAGCTGCTATCACTTGCAAATGTGCTTCCAGAGCTGGAAAAATTACTTAGACTAATACTTACCCCTATAGAGGATAGAATTGTCAAGCTTACAGATAGGCTAAATCACTTTGAACAGGCAACTCTAGACAATTTCTATTCCACAAAATCCTTGATTAAAGCTAATGCTAGGGTGGATGTAAGTACAAAGTCCCAGGGCCATACTAACCCTGTTACTCAGGACAAGGGAAAAAGGTCTCAAAATAACTCCCCTTTACCTTCGAAGCAAAGCAACCCTACTGTCAATACAACCACAAAATCTGCTGATAGAGCTGATAGAGCACACGTAGGCTCTGTTCAATCTCAGCCTAACACTACAAATCCTCCACAGTCTATGGTACCCCAGACTCAAAATCCATCATCTGCTACCAGCGTAGGGGTTACAGTATGCCCCCAAGTGGACAAAGTTTCTGTACCTGCAAAAGCAACCAACAATAAGCAGATAGCTTCAAACAATCCTGTGGTTGGGAATGGGGCTAATGTATGCCCTCCTGTAGGTAAAACTCCAGCACCAACCCAACCAAATAACAAACAGCAGATGTTGAAACCTGCACCCCAACCCGTTCCTAAAGCTTCTAAAACAATCCCACCTCCCTTGACAAAGCCACCCCACAGAAAACCCCCGGTGAATCTTACCCCAGATTCCTTCCCCTATGTTGCAGTTCTTATAAATGTACCACCATTACCCATAGGGCAGAGAGAAACTTTCCAGATGCTCAAAAATAAGATCATGCACTGGTTAAGGGAAAATCGCCCTCTGCCAGGTGACATCGATGGGTTAATCATAGGGGTAAGGAGAATAGACTGGATGGGGTATACACCGAAAACCTTAGGTGGGGACTGTATCGTGGTTAATTTCCAAGACCCAAGGGTGGCGGGATGGATAACTAGGCAGGGATGGGGAACAAACAAGGGAGGTATTGGAATTGTAGACCTTACCTTTTTTTACCCCCGCCCAACCAGTGTAACGACTAGCCTGCTTAATGAACCCCTAAACCCCCCTACTGTTCCGTGGCCAGTCAATTCCATACCAGCTCCTTCATTTGGCCACAATCATACCACATGTATAAATTATAACCCTCATGTAGGATGGCAGGACCCGGGATGGGGATGTTGACAAAATAACAAAGATAGGAACAGTTGGACAGGAGGGAATAATAATGAGTCCAAAGGGGTTTGTGGCGATCACGCTGACACCATTGTTACTTGCTTAACGGTTGGTTACATAGAGATGGAGAGTTTTGCTGAAGAAGGTGGTACTAGACTGGAAAATACAAATGCTAATGCTGTGACATTACCCCTAATAACAGCTAACACGATTGTTGATCCCACTGATAATTATGGGAAGCAGACTAACAACATCGAAAGCCCGATGAACGCTCAAGTGTTCTCCAATATTAACAATCATGATGGGATTGAGTCTAGCATTGGTACGTTATTATCTTGGAATGTTGCGGGGTTGGGTGGTAAGTTAGATTCCCAATCCTGGGTGGATTATATCAGTGGGTTTGATGTCTGTTGCTTCCAAGAAACCTGGGCTTGTGACCCCCTTTTCTGTTTTGGTTATTTAAACTATTATATACCAGCATCAAAAGGTGGAAGGGGGCGGCCTAAGGGAGGCCTCACTGTTTGGATAAAACAGGACTTGCACATCACCACCAAAATGTTGGACCTGGGAACCAGTGATCTACAATTGTTAAGAATCTCCACAGGCAAGGGTTCATCAATGGATTTGTATAACGTTTATGCAAGAGGTAACAATGTAACCAATTCCTCTACCTTAGAGTTGTTGTCTGCTGCCTTAGAAACCAAGTCCCAAGACAGCATGGTGATAATAGCTGGGGACCTGAACAGGACTTTTGAACCTTTGGACTGTACAAACGATCCTTTAGGGAAGGACGAAGACAATCTTTGGGGAGTACCTTCTCTATGCTTAAAACCCGTACATCGGTGGACAAAAGACATTTTATTGTTAAATGCCATTTGTATGGAACATGGTTTAAAAGCGCTGAACGGGAGAACACCAGGGGATAAGGAGGGTAGTTGTACTTTTGACAACGGTAGCAGTAGGAGCAGAATTGATTATATATTATGTAGTCTCCAACTGTGGGAGGGTGTTATTGACATGGCCATTAGGCCCAGAGTTGAAAGTGATCATAACCCCCTTTGTGCGACCCATAGGTGGTGGAACGTTGGAGTGGGAAATTTGCATCTAACGAATGAGCAAGTCCCAGTTATGAGTAACGATGAACGTAGGCTAAAATGGCCAAGGGTATTGGCTAATGAGGCTACCATGACCTATATCAACCGCGAGGTTGATAGTGCAATTTTCGCAATGGAGACGGCAGACCCAACAGTTCCTGGGGCCAGGGGCATCACCGAAATCCATAACAAGTTATTTTCCCTCCTCAAGCCATGTTTCTTTATAAAGAGCAAAAAAGGGAGGAAAACAAACGATGTCGGAAGGTGGTTTGATTGCCAATGTAGATCGGCACGACTAGAACTCGGACAATCTATTAGGAATAGGGACCGTGCTGCAATAAAAGAGAATAGGAAACTGTACAAGATGGCCATTTACCGAGCAAAAAAGAAATGGGACGAAGATCACTGGGCTGAGTTAAAAGAGGCCTCTAGTAATAAGGACTCCAGGACCTTTTGGAAAATTATCAAGTGGGGTAGAGGAGGTGGCCCTGCTAAGCCAGATAATAATGTAGCAGAAGACGCCTGGGTTGACTACTTTAGACCACAGTATGCTGAAGTCATCCACCCTGGGGTGGGCGAGGGCATAACGCCAGTTTATGCTATCAACAATTTGTTTTCCCTTAGTGAAGTAGAGATTGCGATTAGTTCCGTGAAATGTGGGAGAGCGCCAGGGCTAGACGGGATACCCCCGGATATTTTTAAATACGACATAACAAGATGGGCGAGGTATATCTTTCTAGTAGCGAATGCCCTAGCCAAGGGGGAGGCGGTCCCCGACCTTTGGAAAGGCGCAATCATTATTCCCATCCACAAGAAGGGTGATCGCTCACTGCCTGCTAACTATAGGCCTATAAGCCTAATAGCAACCATGCAAAAAGTAGTGGGGAGAATGGTTGCAAACCAGCTTATGGACTGGGTTGATGACAACAACGCCCTTTCTCCATACCAAGCTGGATTTAGGCGAGCAACCAGCACTATTGACCAGGTCTTCCGCTTCACTATACTGCGGTGGAAGACGGTTCTACTAGGAAGGGGCTGTCTGTATGTCGCGTTTGTCGACCTGCGGGCGGCATTCGACCTAGTCCCCCGGTTTAAGCTATGGTTGGTTTTGCAAAGGCTGGGGATTCCTGTCGACTTGCTCACACTAATCATGCGACTGCATGAATCCAATTTTGCAAGAGTACAGTGGGGTGGAAACGGGGAGACAACCTTTGACTTCCCAGTTGAAAGGGGTGTCCGACAAGGCTGTTCCATAGCTCCACCTACGCTTCTCGTTATTTATCAACGGGATTGTCAAGAGAATGTTGGAGGCAAGCGTAGATGCTCCGTCGTTAGTGGACACCAGGGTTCCGATCCTGATGTTCGCTGACGACACCCTTATCTTGTCCAAGACCCCTGCAGGGCTGCAACGTGCACTAAACATTTTTGATGCTTTTTGCACAGAGCATGGGCTGGAAGTGAACGTGGGGAAAATTGATGGCCTTTACCCCACGTCGCAGAATATATCCTAAGGTAACCCTAAATAATAGCAGGTTAGATACTGTTAAAGAGTTCACGTATTTGGGGGTACAGATAGCAGAGGGCGTTGGCTGGTCGCATCATCTGGAAAAAGTGGTCTTAAAACACCAACAGCTTTCAGGTGCTTTGAGGGGGGAACACCGCAAATCCAAGACAAAACCGATTAAACCCGCACTCATAGTATACGATGCAAAGGTCTTAGGTGCCACTTTATATGGTGCGGAGTTATGGGCTTGGGACAATCTTGTGGCTTTGCAGACATCCGAGAACAAGTTCCTGAGAGGGATCACAGGACTTCCACAGAGCACCCCCTTAATCCCATTGTTTCTGGAGTTGGGTAGACGTCCAATCGCCGACAGAGCTCGATTGCGCCCTGTCCTCTACTGGAGACGTCTTTGGACGACTCCAGAAATTAGACAATACGCGGAGGGTTTTCTTTGGATAATCAAGGAAGATATCTTCCACAAGATAAAATGGCTCAAAAATTTGAAGGCCATGCTGATTAACTTAGGGTTCTCCAATCTTTGGAATAACCCTGAGGGAGAAGACTTCCCAAGCAAAGAAGCCCTCAAATCACAATACTGGGACTGGGTGGGTGGTAATCTGTTGAAAGACGCTAGGTCCGACTCTATGGCTGGTCGCTACCTGGAGACAAAAATCTTTCCTATCCTAGAAAATTATTGGGATACTATTACGGTACCAATGGATAGGAAGCTCGTCTTTCAGTTAAGATCCGGATCTATCCCCTTAAAGAAACTGACGGCAGGTTGGCATAGATCGACCAATAGGTTATGCCCAGCCTGTGACAATGCCGTGGAGAGTGTAGGCCACTTCCTATTTGTATGTCAAGCATACTCATTACCGAGGAGAATATGGCTTACGCCTGTATGCAAAAACCTGGGGACACGTGACAGTGCAGTGGCTTTAAGAATCTTGTGCACAACAACCCAGGAATCGATAGTTATTGGGGTAGCCAAATACCTGGGATGGGCCTGGGCAATCAGGCGACGATCTCTGGGGGGGATTAGATAATCAGGTTTTCCTTTTAACATATGATCTAAAGTGCAATTACTTGACACATATAAATTTTATCGTTAATACTGTATTGTATGAGCTGCACAGAATGTTTAAATGAATTTACATTTGTAAATGTTATGTTTTATCCTGTAATGTTTTAAACTTTATAATGTGCTTTTATGAGAATTATCTCGAATAAAGCTTTATACAACAACATAAACAGAGACAACGGTGATAGTTTCCCCCTTGAATCTTAATTCTGCTATAACCCATCTGCCCCACTGATCCTCCTTTTTCCTCCTAACCAACGTATCCTGTCTCCTATCTAGAATCGCCACACCTCTTGTCTTTGTGCTTTGATTAGTTTTTGCTAGCACATTAAAGCCAAGTTGCTCCAACCTCCAGTGGTTTAAGTTCTTTTTCCAAATTAGTTATGTTTTGTACATATTTCTTAATTTCTACACTTTTATCAGGAATGTAAGTGCAACAATGTTGCGCCTTCAGCATTCTGCAGACTCCGCCCTCTTTTGCCAATAAGGTATCAAGAGCAAGGCGATTCTGTAAAACCATTGATCTGATCGCAACCATTTCAGTATTGACCAGCAGGAATCCAGCAGCAGTGTCAGTTGACAACCGATCCACTACTGTAGACAATTTGCAGATACGGTGAGTATTCAGAACCACTCCCACTCCAGGTATCAGTGCACTAAATATATCACCTATAATTTCTCCTACACTTTCACGTCTACTATGCACTAAACCATTAGTATTTTCATTGCTTCCAGCAGCGTTGTTCACATGGTATATTTTCGGGAAGACAATGCCAAAATAGCAGCTTCCATACCAGTGATCCGGCAATTTGAAATAAGCCTTGTTTCCACAAATATAATAAATTCCGGGAAACACAGGTTCTGACCCATTTTTGAAACCCCAACCTCCAATTACCTTGTAATTATGTTCGCATTCACTGGAACCGATGAATACATTGTTATAATAACTAGTCTTTTCTCTATGAAGACAGAGTTTCCCTTTCCATTCAAAATCCAGCAACAGCGCAGGATTTGCTTCGCCATTTGAGGAGCCCTCCATGTTTTCAGCCCATTTAGGGGTTTTCTGTTTCTTATCATTGGCCTTTCTTTGGAAATTCTCCCTTCTCTTTTCTGCCATTTTCAAAAACATTTTTTCTTGCTCATGTAATGAACAAGTCAAATTATCTCTTCGAGCTTCATTCAAATCTATGTCACCTATAGTCAGAAAGTATTCTCCCATGTAACGAGTCACTTCGCTTCTGACATGCACAATATTCAGGTGTCCCCGAATAGGCAGTTCAGAAAAAATCACCTCAGTGTTTGAATTATAGTACTGTAAAGTGCTTCTATAAAATAAGCTTGCTAATATACTATAGGAAATTCCATAGGTCAGGGGTAAATGATGATAGGTCACGCCTTCAGCTACAGAAGTGGGTAGCTTCATACACACGTAACAATCTTCTATTTCCATAGCTTCTACGTAATGCACTAAAAGATTTGCAAAGACATTTAAATGTGATCTGTTGCTCATTTTGTGAAAATGTAGTCCTTCCTCATCTGGTGCTTCTAAGTCAGGTCGTGTTTGTCTCAGGCTGACTGAATTGTCACGTCTTCCTACACTTTGTGGTGTTTCTTCAGTATGTACAACTTCTGAATCTGGGGTCATCGGTTTAGTAGGGTACAGGTTAGTATCTTTACTTATCATAAAAGGTATAAAGACCTTTAGTCCTATCCATACTACTATAACTATTGCTACGCTGCATAAGCATATCTTACAGCAAGTCTTACAACAATTCCCTCTAGGTCTTCCATTTACATTTGAATCAGACATTTTTGCTTACAGGTGGCTTTCCAACCCCTCTTTGTTTCTTAATACAAGAGGCCTACGCAGTTTCACTTTTCAAGGTGGGTCCTCTACCTCAGAGCTCTGATCCTCTATTGAATCTTGATCGCTTCTGTCACTCTCTTCAGGGTCGTCAATTTCTTCCAACACCAAATAGGTCCATTCAGGACTCCGATAGTTTTTATTTAGTCTCTTCACTCTGGTACTGCGTCTATTTTGCTGAGCTCCGGCTCTCTGTCTTTCACTAGCAGCTCTTTTTCGGTCTTCTATTTTCTCTTCTACAGTTTTCAATCTTAGTTTCAGCCTCTTTATATATCTTGGTCCACTTTTCTTCTTGAGCCTTTTAGTGGTCGAAGAAACTTGACCCTCTTCGTGAACTCTTTTGTTTTCACTCCATTGTGGCACTATTGTTTTGGCAGTGTCCTTTTCCCTTCCTGTCTGACTAGTTCCAGGTCTTTCATCAGTTTCTTCTGCCTGGTTTCTAAGCTGGCCTTGTTCAGGTATATTTTGTACTTGATTTTGATTTTCAACCGATTTAGACTCTGCTTCCTGAACACGTTCGTCTACTTCTATCTGTTCCGGTTCATGCACTTCGACCCCTTGATTTTCTTCCGCATGAACTTCAGCTTTAATTACTATCTGTCCCTTTTCAGTTTCTGGAGTCTCTGGAGGAGTGTCGATGACTTGGTCTGTCCCTACTTGGCCTATTTCCTGATCAGGTCTGACGTGATTCTCGATAACCTGACCTTCTCCTTCTAATCCTGTCTCGCCCTCACTATCCCACTCTCTATCTAGGTAGGAATATTTTCTGGTTCTTATTGGATCAAGAATCAGGTCGTCGGCTGGAAACCATTCGTCTTGACTGGTGCTCGGTAGTATTACGTCAGCTAGATCCGGACCCTCGTCTGGAGTCTCCTCAGCTATACCACCTTCAGCCTCAGCCGCCTCTTCTTCGGTCACCTTCTTGGTATGGCTGGCATGGATCCACTTCGGCACGCCAGCACACTTTACAGCAGTGGTAGTTACAAGGATCACTTGCCTCGGTTTTCCCCACTTTGGTCCAAGGCAACTCTTCCGGGTGTGTTTCTTCAACACAACCCAATCTCCAGGTCTCAGTTTATGGGCTGGAGCGGTTGGCCATTCGACAGCAGTCTCCCCAATCTGGTGAGAGATAGAACGCACTTGGTCACCCAGCTGCCTGCAGTATTCTAGCACCAAATCATCAGAAATACTCAGCAGTTTGTGTCCAGGTACCCATGCCTGTCGCATCACTCTTCCCATTAGTACTTCATGGGGGCTCAGGCCTGTCTTTCGGTTTGGGATGCTCCTCAATCCCATCAAGACAAGGGGCAAAGCTTCTATCCAGTTTAATTTTGTGGAATTACACATTTTGGCCAATCTTGACATTATAGTGCCATTCACTTGTTCGGCTATTCCAGAAGCCTCTGGACGATAAGCACAGTGTAGCTTAGGCTCAATCTTGAATGCTGTATAGAGCTCTTTTAAGATGTCGTTGGCAAAGTGCCCACCTCTGTCTGTTTCAATTGTCTCTGGAAAACCGTACCTAGGTATTAGCTCCCTGAGTAACAACTTGGCCACAGTAATGGCATCATTTTTCTTTGCTGGGTATGCTTCCACCCACCTTGAGAATAGGCAAACTATTACCAAGACATATCTGTATCCTTTACACATAGGCAACTGTATAAAATCTGCCTGTAGTCTGACAAAGGGACCTTTTGCCTTTCCAATTGTACTTTGCTCTACCACAGTCCTCTTTCCTGCGTTGAACTGCTGACACACCAGGCACCTCTGGCAAAGCATCTCCGCGATATTCCTGAATTTTGAATTGTAGAACACTTTGTCAAACACACGGCACATTGCGTCCCTTCCAATATGGGTATCTCCATGAATCATCCAGGCCATTGGGGGAGCCATACTATCTGGTAACACAGGCACACCCGTATTGTCAACCACAACACCATCCCTTTCCCTGAGCTGACATTCCTCAGTCTCCCATCTGTGTTTATCATCCTCCTCTGCTGCTTGCTGCAACTCTCTCAGTTCCTTCCAGGTAGATACATTCTCAAACACCATAAGTTGGCAGCTGTTTCCGCCCCCCCATAATTTGATTTTCAGGGACATTTTGTATCGGGCACAGTACTGGGCAATTTGGTCAGCGTATCTGTTTCCGGCTGTCACATTGTCATTACCAGATTTGTGAGCAGCGCATTTGACTACTGCCAATTTAGTTATGATTGCTTCCAGTAGGGTTTGCACCATTTTTCCATTTCTGATAGGGGTACCTGAGGAAGTCATGAATTCTCTTTGCAACCACAGCTGGCCGAAGTCATGAACAACCCCGTAGCCGTATTGACTGTCAGTGTATACGGTTACTCGTTTATTTTTCCCTTGTTTGCAAGCTCTGGCCAATGCGATCAGCTCGGCCACTTGGGCAGACTTTATTTCACTTAGATAGGATGCCTCTAGGGTCGTTTCCAGTGTGACTACAGCATAGGCAGCACTCAACCCACCATCCTCATGTCTCAAACAGGAGCCATCCACAAACATCACTAGGTCCTCAATGGGAAGGGCCGTTTCTTTTATATCAGGACGAGGTCTTGTACTAAACCCAGTTAGGTCAATGCAATTATGCTCAATCTCACCCTCCACTTCTGCATTTTGGGTGAGGGGCAACAGAGTTGCAGGGTTTAAAATATTGCATCGGGAAATTATTACATTCTCTGCACCAATAAGAATTCTCTCATACTTAGTCAGCCGACTAGGAGTGAGATACTGGGTCTTGGTTCGGGTTAACAGAATCACAACTGAATGTGGAACATAAACCGTTACAGGATGTCCCATGACAATGTTTTCACTCTGTTCCAGACTCGTGCTTGTGGCAGCTACTGCCTTCAGACACCCGGGAAGCCCAGCAGCCACTGGGTCCAGAGTGGCTGAAAAATAGGCCACTGGACGTCTAGTCAGACCATGTTCTTGGGTTAGGACTGAGAGTGCACAATTGTCTCGTGTATCACAGAATAACTCAAAGTTCTTGGAGTAATCAGGCATGCCTAGTGCAGGAGCAGAGCACAGACAGTTTCGCAATTTTATCCAGGCTGTCATGCTTTCATCATCCCAACTAACTGGATCATCTGCCCCTTTCTTGGTCATTATTATCAGAGGTTTGGCTAGAACAGCAAATCCCACAATCCACTGTCTGCAGTACCCCACAACTCCTAGGAACATTCTGACTTCCTTCTGGGTTCTGGGAAATTCCATATCTCGAATTATTCTAATTCTTTCTGAAGTAACTCTTCTGATTCCTTTCTCTATTTGGTGTCCCAGATACTTCACTGAGTTCTTACAAAACTGTAATTTGTCAGGGGATACTTTATGTCCACCTCTGCCCAAATGATTCAGCAGGGCAACGGTGTCAATACCACAGTCGCTCTGACTTTTAGACGCCACTAGAAGGTCGTCTATGTACTGAACCAGGACAGACTCCTTCGGTAGAACTAAAGATTCAAGGCATCTTTTTAGAATCTGATAAAAGATAGAGGGGCTTTCTGTGTACCACTGAGGGACACGATTCCAGACATAGACATGACTGTCAAACTCAAACGAGAAAAGAAATTTGCTGTCTGGATGCAATGGGATGGAAAAGAATGCGTGGCATAGATCTATGACAGTGAACCATTCTGCGTTCCAAGGAATCTGATACAGGATTACTGCAGGGTTTGGCACAATGGGACAGCAGGGTACAACAATCTGGTTCACCTTTCGCAGGTCCTGCACTACCCTGTACTTTCCGCTAGGCTTTTTAATTCCAATTATGGGTGAATTACAAGGACTGCTCATTACTTCCTGTATTATGTTTGCCTCCAATAATCTGTTTATTTCGAGTGCGACTCCAGCTTTCACCTCTGCACTCATTAGTTTTCGGGTAGGTAGCATTGGGTTTAATGGCTATTTTAACTGGGTCCACATTTGCCATTAATCCTACATCTCTCCCGGTGAAATCCCACACCTCTGGTATCACCTTTTGTTGGAGTTCTTCAGGTAAGTCATGAATGGTCAGAGTTTTAACTGCTGTATCAGGCCTTAGCAACATTAGTTTGTACAGGCCATCTTCATCTGGGTCTGAATTTCAACACCCTTTGGGGTACAAAAGATGGTACAGTTCATTTTGCACAACAAGTCACGTCCCAGTAGATTTACTGGACTGGAATCGCAGACCACAAATCTGTGCATTTATTTAAAATTCCCTATGAAAATCTCCATGGGTTCAGTTACAGGAGTGCTAATTATCTGATTTGATACGCCCACTACTTGGATTGCCTCTCCCGAGAGGGGTAGGTTAGGAACGTCCGCTGTTCTCACTGTCGAACGGGTAGCACCAGTGTCCAACAGAAAGGTGACATCATTTCCTTCAACCTTTCCTTCAATGTATGGCCCTGTCTGGTCTACCGGTAGGGAGGCGCCAAGCACGCACTCCCCTTCCTCCCCCCTCAGGCCCCGTCAGTATTGTTCATCACAGAGGAATGTATCATTTGACAGGAATTGTGAGGTTGCCGGATTTCTCTCATTCGGTCCTTCCCATACTTCAACCCTCTCATTCTGTTGAGCCTGATTCTTATAATTAGGTCTAGGAGCTCTAGGCAATGGAGGTGGATTTACCTGTTGCTGATTCTTTTGTGGCCCCTCTTTCTGCACCTGTGGATTTAAACCATTTATGGGGGCATTACCAGCCTGCAAATGTGGACACTCGTCTCTCCAGTGCCCTATCTGCCCGCACCCGTGACAGGGGAATTTCTTCTTAGCCTCTTCTTTACTCATTTTTACTCGAGGTTTCCCTCCCCCGCCCAGAGTTAGTGTTTGGAGCATTGCTATTCATTTTATTTAACTGTTTCTCTTGTTGCTCGGCCAATTTCACCTGTGCCCACATCACTTTCTCCTTAAGGGCCTTCTTTTTGTTCTCCATTTCATCCTCACAGTACTTAGCGTACTTGAGGACATCATCTATGGGCTTTCCCTGCCAACAGATTTTATTATCTCTAATCCACTGGGATATTTCTGGTCTCAAACCCAATACGAATCGATAAATGAAATGAGTCATGTCCTTCATTTCAATATTATCGATGCCACTGTAGGTCTTGAATACCTGCAATAGCCTTTCATAATAAGAATGCACCGTTTCATTATGGTCCTGGGTAGTTCTATCTATTCGGGTCCAATCTGTTTCCTTTGCTGGTACCTTTTCTTTTAGATATTGTATGACTTGGTCATATTTTCTCATTACATCTGGGGAAGGAGCTCCAGTTCGGGATTCTCTTGGTAATTCTTCACTGGGCCAATCAATGGCTATCTTGCAATCAGTCCATACATCTACAGGAACTACAATGTCAAAGAACCCATCCAGGTCCTTCAGGAGACATTTTTGGACTTTCACAAACCGCTCCACCTGCCTATACCCCTCCACTGGCTTCTCCCTCAATCTTGGGAAGTCGTTGGTAAACGACACAATGTCTTGCCGAGACCACAGGACATGTACATATTTCCCACCTGGCACTTCCCTCATGGGACACAGTTTTTCTGCTTGGTCTACTTCTTTTAACACGAATTCAGAAGCCTTTGGTTTTACCCTACTGTCTTCCTTTTTCTTTGCCAACCTGGCTTTCCATTTATCCAGATCTCCCCATTTCTGCAGTATGTTCAGTAATTCCTTTATCTGAGTTTTCTTTCCTGACACATTCATGTTTTCTAAATCCTTATCTGAGAATTCTGCCCTATAAGGTTTCTGCAAGACTTTGGATCGACTTACATCAATTCCCATGTCCGCAGCAGCGTCCATTAGTTTTTCATGGAGCACTCTAGTATTCCGGGTAAGGCTTTTGCTGATAAACAGCAACTCTTCTTCGTTAAGAGTATTTAATCTGTCTAATCCCACATTTCCGGCCATTAACTCCTCCATTTCTATCCTTAGCCTGTAAATATCCAAAGGTTTGGGCGGGGAAGTTTCTCGATCCATTTCTTTAGTCCATCTATCTAGTTCCTCGGGAGTCACCACTGTAGCACTCCTGATCCCTGATGTTGTTTCGATTAGGACCTCCCTGGCCTTAGCCTGACTCCCTGACCGAGATTCACTGCTCCCAGGCTCTCTTATGGGCAGATCCATTAGGGAGATTACAGACTCACACTCACTTGCCTGGTCATCAACGACGAGTGGTTCTTTTCTGGGGGGTGCTGGAATGGGAGTAATGACTGGAGTTTTAGGACTAGCCTGCCAATCCCCGTAAAGGGGTATAGCAGGACCGATAGTTACAGGGATTGTCAGGGTGTCAGGACTGGGATGTATCTAAGCTATAGTCTGAATTAGATCATTTCGCAGCTTAATCAGGGCGTCTCTTTCTCTCTCATGTAGAACCCTTTCCGACGAGTTGGCATGCATTATTTGGGGCACTAAAGGAGGGTATATATTCGGGGCAGTGGGGATGGCTGACCCTGGTCTATCCTCACCAAAAGGTCTGTAATTTGGGACTGCTGTACTAGGTCTGCAAAAGTCATCACTATTACTGTGTTTGCTACCGGTGCCAGCTACATCTGTCTCGCTTGCCCTTCTACTTCTGGAATGGGGAAGAAAAGGATTTTTCGAACTTAGAGTTCCTGAAGCTTCAGCATAAGGAGGTGGATTTTTCATCAACAAATCCTCCAGATATTCATCCTCCGAATCCCCCATGGCCATTAGATGTCGAGTTTTCTCTGTCTTTTTCCCTCCTGCTTGTTCGGTTACCCCAAACATCGGAAACAGTCCCTCAACCATCATATTTTGTCTCCACTGCTTCATCTTCTGTTCCTTTGTTTCTCGTTGTAATTTTGGATACCATTTGCTCACTCCCTTATCCATTCGGGGTCTGTCTCGCTCTAGAGCCTCAATTTCCCATTCCTCTAAAGCTTCGTACTGCGTTAGTCTGGGTCGGGGTGTAATTCATTCATCCGGGTTCTCAAGTTAAACAGGATTCTACCATTAAAAGTACCAATGAGGGGAAATGATAGGACTCCATCATTCTCAGTGTACTTTACCCAATTTTCCAACCACACACAAGTAGGGTACCCTTTGTCAAACATCATGAAGGATGCGGGAGTATTAGGAGGTGGAATGATCACACCCTCTCTAGTTCTAATGGGTTTATCTTTCTTGAAATTATTCTTGATCTTTTCGGCAAAAGTCAATTTTCTCTTTCCCCCGTACATATTGTAAGGCCCGCCTCTTAGCATCTGCTCCTTATAAAAACCTAGGTTTTGCGGATTAGGTAAGAATTCGGGATACCACATACACCTCTCCAAACTATCTTCAAGCTCGGATTGATTAATTTTGTTTACTTTTGTGCTTCCAATGCTAGTGCGTCTTCCAACTCTCAGCAACCAATCAGCACTGAGGTTGCAAAATCTGTCAACCAATGGGTGCGCGGCCCCTTCGTGAGACATGGTCTCACTCTGCGGCACTCACCCCTCCTTTACAATTCTGGCTTCGCTACACACCCACTGGCTCAACCAATACCAGCGTGGCACAGAGTGACGTCAGCGCAGCCTTGCGACCGACTTCCTCCTTCACAAGGTAACGGAAACTTTGAATTTTTCTTAAAGTGCAAGTGCAGATTTTAGTTAACAACGTACAACGTTTGCCGCGGTGCTTGAGGGTTTTAAAAAGAAAGAGAGTTTTTCTTTTACTGCAAGTAAACCACTTTTGTCTACTTTTCATTCACTACGGATAGATCCCTTCCGCCTATCCTCTTCACACAAGCAATAGAGAACCTGCTACTCTTTTGACTAATCCACTTCTTTCCGGGATATATACTAAGTCAATTTTCACCAATGTCCTCCCTTGCTGTCATTCAAGCTCCAAGAACCTATTACTCCTGCCGTCTGTGACCCTTACTAGGTGATATCACAACGGGAGTTTCACCCCGGTTTTGGTAGCTAACATTTACACATCAATAGAAAAAAAATCCTAATTAGCGCTTCCAGTTCTGCCTAACCATGCACTAATCTCCCTCCTAGCCAGCGACCTTGCAGCCAAGTGGATTCTACTCACCACTTGCTATTTCTTTTCCCCGGGGATCCCCACAACATAAAACAATTACTCACAATTGGTTAGTAATATACTCAATATTTCATAACATATAATAAACATATTCTATGACATTTAAATGAAACAACAATCCTTGTCATAGCAGCATATAAAAATCAGCAGCACATTTTATTTTTCACGGTTCAACAGTAACTATCTTATCTACCTATCCTAACTAGTCCTAACCATAGCTCTGCTACCAGAAAATACTGATAGAGCGCGCAGGTCACCAGTCTCAAAGTTTACCATATTTTCACGCACTCGGGCCCATGACGTGATTACGAAATACAATTTTTGTGAGTCGAGTGAGTTATACGCCACTATCAGTATTCTATATGTGTTTCCTGTAACACTATTACCATAGCACCTGACTTACCACAGGCACTTGCTCTTCCTGATGGATCAGGAGCTGTTTGAGGACAGGTACGAGATAATTCTAAATACTTAGTCTATTCACTTAACATCACTTTGTAATTTTCTGAATGACCACAGACACCTGAGGCGTTTTAAAGTCTTTATGTAAGAATGTAAAGTTTAAAGTGACAAAAGTATAAGGCAAATGCTGATAAAAACATCAATAAGCAGAATCACAAAAATTATGTAACTATGGATGAGGGAAAACACCATTGAAGGCAACTGGGATTCTATTGGGTAAGGGTAACAGGGAACATGCTATTCAGTTTCAGGCTTAAACTAGGGACAGTAAGTTTAAAACATATTAGTCAGTGAATTTCTAAACCTATAAGTGATTCAAACCCTAATCTTAATCTATCTAACTTAGATCCTAAATATTCATCACACTTTATTTAAGCAAAAACAGTTTTCAAATATGCCCTACAGGAAAGGGAAAAAATGGAACATGCTAACAAACAATTTGCAAATGCATCAATAGAGAGAACAGAGAGAAATATCATGGGCATAGAGGCTTTATTAAAGAACAGGAAGGAAAGGATAGTTGACGGACACCCACAGGTATATTTACCTAGGACAGGAATGAGGACTAACCCTGGCCACGGGTCAGCTTCGGGAAAAGTCGAGGACAAGGACCCTCAAGGATTTAGGATGCCAGTAGGTGAGCAGGTACAGCTCATGGAATATCAGGACAGGATACCCCTCAGGATTTGGGTCAGGACTGGGCTCACTAAAGGGCACGACCAACACCTGCAGCTTCGGATGCAACGCCTGCGCTACCCTCTCACTGCACGGAATCCGCCAATAACCCTGATTGGGTTCTCGAATCTCCCAGCAAAAGTGCTCCGCCAGCACTTAAGACTAATTCCACCCCTTGGAGTTTGTGGAAATTCGGACAGAGCGCTCCGCAGCTCTCTGTATCAATCACCTATAGAGTCGTGGGGTCGGTGACAGGTCAGCTATTCGGACAAGTCGGACAATTTTCCCTAACTAAACTAGGCTAGTTATACTCTTCTTGGGTCCCCAGACCACCCACAAATGTTGCAAGTGACAGGGTCCCAGCTTATGATTGGTCAGGAGAGGTGATTAGGTCACTATTACCTCCTAAAATTCTACGTTCCCATGATGAATATTACATTTTCGTACTCGCCCCTTACATTCCAGTTCCCATGATTCAAGAAAGGTGGAAAACAATGGAACACACATGAGTTTTATACATGTGTTGCAAGTTTAGGAACATCCGAGGCTTTCTCCTGGGTTAGAGGTGAGTTTCCCAGGCACATCTTGCTTCAGAAGCCAGCTTGCTTGGTTCTGCTTCTGCGCTGTGTGGGTTTTCCCTCATCACGTGACAGGGTCGGAACAGGTTTCAAAGATGGAGTTACCCCCTCTCCCAGGCCCATGGAGACGTGGTACATGAAAAGTAAGCGAAAACAAATTAATAACACAGAAAAATAGAATACACTGTACACCATGATAATATACACTGCACCCCTTACTTCATAATAACTATAGCGATTAATGATTAAGCAGAAATAGATAGAAATGCAAAGCAGCGTGGGCAAGCAGAACGTGTGGTTACAGACAAGCGGCCATGTTTAGCTACAATGCGCATGAGCGTATTCTCCCTCCAAATCTGCGAGTGCGTCACATCACATGGGTATGACCGACGCATGCGCAGACTGAATTTCTGCGAAGCGGCCATTCTGTAGTATGCAAGCATGGTTAGGATTAATAGACACATAAGCAAGCGTCTCTGGGACACCCACGTGTACTAGAAAAGTGACATTTTAATAACGAACAGGGTTGGTTAATACTATTACAAGTTAACGAGGTTCATGAGAAAGAGCAAGTCGCTTTACGTGCGAATCCTTACTCCATCAGTGCGACCTGTCATTTGATCCCAACGTTATTGCTTGCTCTGCTCATTTCTGTTCCATGTCAGTTGATGTTTTCATTTGTTTCCCCTTCTTCTCCGTGAAACTTGTGCCCCTTGAGTCGGCAGCACACTTGGCACATGGGGTGCAGGCGATTATTGTGGAATAATACTGGCATGCTTGGTTGTACATTTTATGTGTTTCCTCAGATTGGCACGTGCACACGGCTGTGGGATTCATTTTCCAGGGCTCACCTTCCATTTGACACTGTGGTGTTAACAGCTGCAGATGTCTACCATCTACTTGATGTATTTCACTATTAATCTCCTTACAGTTGGCAGGAAGTGGGTAGGTGCAGGCATAACATTTTCTGTTGACAAATTCTGAGTGGTGTGCTGGCTGGAGGTATATGTGGCCGCCTCCTCCTTGTTTGACTTCTGGGCCAACTTCATCCTGTGCAGTCATAGTCTCTTGGATTGGGAGGTACACAGTGCCTGCTTTGATGTTTTGAGGTTGGTGAAGGTGATGGTAGCAAATTTTCTCCTTCTGCCCACAACCTCTGTGACATTCTGGTGAAGGTTTTGTGGTTTAGCAGGAGGTACACATTGAAGATCAGGTGTTAGGATGATGATTGGCTGGTATGTGATAGCTGTGAATTGCACATTTTGAGACATGATCTGTAATACAGTTTGCACTGTTATTGTTGAATTGTCTCCACAGAAATGTGTTATGGACTGAGGTTCATTGACTTCTGTGACTGTTATTTCCTTCTATTTCAGCATGCTGTGCATGCTGCCCTTTCTGAAGTTTGATTTGTATGTGGCATGTGTCCTTGAGTTTGGTATCTCCGCTGTTACGTGTACCTCTGTGTTGCTTTGTATGCATTTTTGAAGTGTGTGTAACAATCTGTATGTGATTTTGAAAAAATACATGTCTTGACTTAAACCAGTGTTCTGTGTTTAGGATGTATTTCATAGCTGATGTCCTGTTCAGATGCTTTGATAGGTATGACCTTGTGCCAATGGTTTGTGGCTTAGAGGGGCTGTGGGGCGGTGTTGCATATGAGTGCTTCTTGTTCCACACAGGAGCTATGTACTGGCTTTATTTTGAGTCAGTGGTTAGACAGTCCTAAATTTGTAAAACAGCACGTGCCTGGGCCCAGAACTATTCTTAGAAGCCAGAACAGGCTCAGGTGGCATTGAATGTCAGGATTGCAGAATAGCAAGACTAATTCAATCTTACGCCTCTTTAATCCACCCCAGACACTTGCTGACTCTATCTCACTCCTGCAGGTCTTTTTCCTCCCTGTTGTTTCTCTTTGTCACTGTTTTTCTATCTTTCAGATCACTGACTTAATATCAATGCATACAATACATTACCAAGACGAAACAGCAAGTCAAACATACACATAAAAATACGCATGAAAAGCACCCCCCCCCCCCAAAAAGAATCGCCGGCAATAAGTTCAATGTTCTAAGTGTTGTGATCATGGGGTGTGCACATCCACCACTCCTTCTATTTCCAGAGAGCAGTCACCAAGACCAATGCTGAGTCAATCACAAACGTGGACTGCACCACCAATTTAGAGTTCCAGAATGATTATGTCTATCCAATTGTTGTAATTCCAAAATTCTTTTATTCTTCACATCAAAATTGTTAAAACAGCCAAACAGCCAACGCATTTTGTCCAACTTCCGTGGACTTCATTAGGGCTGTGGGACATAACTAAACATATAGTTTATAATACAACAAAATACAACATTCAAAGTGACGGACAATAACACTTTCATGTATCTAAAACACCACAGTATTTAGACCAAAAAGGTTTCACATACACAAACAGGGACAATTTCGACACTTAAAAAACAAACACAGTACAATATGTAATAACTGAGTGGCATGGTCATGAGAATAGACAAAAATAAGGAAACAGTGTACAAAGGGATAGTTGTGAAAAGAACGGACCGTCCCACGTTGTTGCTTGTAAAGTGTGTTTATACACCATGTATGTTTAAATCATAAGTGAAGCAAAAGAATTACATTGGTAGTAATATTCTTCTTAGGGGATATTTAAGAAATAAGGGCAGCCAAAAGGGACATACCATAATATCTAGTTATATTCTTCAATGACTGGTGTCATTTTGGTCAACTCTGTTTAGTTCCTTCACCCCAGTGCATTTGTTCAGTTTGAACTATTCCCTCCTGCATCCAGGGTCAGTTCAATATTACTTGGCTTCATGTGCCTTAAAAGAATAGAGTAGCAGAGTGTATGAGGTTAGGACCCCATAACTGATTTGAGTAGCCCCCCAAATAAATCCATAGGACTTTATAAAACCTATTTCCAAGTAGGCTATTCAATAAGTGCCTTTCAAATAAATAAAAAATGCAGCAGGACCCTTCTCTTGCGCCATGCCCTGTATAATTTGCAGTGATGTCATTATTATGATTTGATAACAGCATATATTATTATCCAAAGTGTAAACGAGTGACAAGGAGTGCTAAAGTAGATATACCAAGTCAAGCTCTGCCAATGTTCCATTACAACGTTAATCAAATCCGACCATAAACAAATCAAAACCTGTACTGATAAAAACACACAGGCTTGATGAAATGTAATGAACAGGCTTCTTCAATAACAAACAATCTAATTGACAGGTCTTATCGGCATGGCCCCTTTGACCCTGAGATTCCATGGTTGGGCCGCTATGGTGGAGCCCCACGCCTCCACCTAGCACCTGTGCTTCCCCTACCCGATCCGCCTGATCCATGCCCCGCCCATCCTGAACGCGATAGCCATGGCGGAGTATGGGCGGTGCCCCGATGGTGTTCTTTAATTTTATGCTGTTTCGTACTTCGGCGTTTCGCCTTTCAACTGGTTACTGCGGCGACTTTCAGCGGAGCTGTGGTTCAGCGGCGGTTGTGGCATTGGGGCTCCGAGGAAATCGCCTTTGGTTTGGTTTACGAAAGCCCTGAATAACAGCGGAGACGAGAGCAGGAGCAGGAGTGGGAGCGGGTGCAAACGTTCTGTACGGCGAGCACTCATGCTTATCTCCTCGCGCTGCTGTGTCAAAGTACGGGGCACCCTTAAGAGGAGAATTTGAGACTGTGGCTGCAGTGGTTTTGTGCTACCTTGAACTGAGGCGGTAGTATCCATTTGGCAAGCTAGTTGATTCAGCGCTAAACCTGAGGCTCTGTGTCTGTCTCTGTGCTGAAGCAGATACTTCTACAAACATTTCTCTATCAGGTGGTTCCTTGTGGAAAGTCAGGATTTCAAGTTTAGCTGGGCTCAGCGCTTTGGGCTCTGGGCGCCTGAAAATAGTGAAGTCTCAGCGCTTAATACGACCATTTGCTGCTGAAGTTGGGAAAGGAAAGCAAACTACATTTCCCATCTCCCATCAGATATTTTCCTGGAAAATACGGAACGGAACGGAATAGAACAGCGCCGGCAGCCTTGCCGTCTTAATGGGCAAACTTACTGGAGTACGAGCCAGAGCTCGTCGCCTTCAAGCGGAAGAAGAAGAAGCAGCAGCAGCTGCCAGATTAGCAGCCAAAGAAGGTAGGGAGGAGGATTCTTTCTTGACCTCTGAGGAAGACACATTTTGGAACATTAGTACCTTAGAAGTACACCAAGAGACTACGGAAGGTAATCTACATTTAAGAAGTACTATGACTACCAATAAGCCATTGAAGCAGTTACCTCTTTTTGATGCCAAGCTCAATTCATTAGCTGCTAATAACTCTGCTACGATTATATCTGACTCAGACGCCGGCCCTGCCCTAGTTATTACAGTCTCTGACACCGAGCCTTTGCAGACTGATGTTTTATCTCTTAATGCTGATGCACCATTGACCTATCCTTCAATTCTAAAGGCAGTACCTTCTCTAGCAGGGGAGGTAACCGCTTCAATGCATAATACAGATAATCCAGCAGGCTCAGCTGTTACTTATACGACAACCTGTTCAACCGAAGGGGCGGGAGTACTAAGCCCTATTCTAGCCATGGATTCAGAAACCACCCAGACGGTTGGGTCACTGCAACTATGAGTTAAAGATATGTTAAATCTGATATTAGATGAGATACGCGAAGTCAAGCAATTCCAAAGAGCTGAATTGGTTGGGATCCAGAATCGTCTGGATAAAATTGAAGATCTTGTATCACTCTTCCCCCCCACCTTCAGGAAGCTGAAGCTAGGATTTCAGTCCTAGAGGATGAGATGACTCAGGTTAAGAAGGATGGCAAAAGTGCCTCTAAATCTTCTAAGGCCTTAGAAGTCAAGCTTGATGAACTTGAAAACTTTATTCATCGATCAAACCTCAGAATAGTCGGGGTTCCTAAGAAAATTGAGGGGACTGATATGGTTAAATGGGTGTCCTCATTTCTGCTACATGAAGTCATACCAGAGTTCAAAGGCGACCTGATGATCACCCGAGCCCATCGGGTACCTGCCCAACCTTTTCCCAATTCTGCTCTCCCCGTACGATCCTGCTGAATTTTGCTGATATTCGAATAAAAGAGACCATTTTATCAAGGGCCATTAAACAAGGTCAATTTGCAGTCAATGCTACAGCAAAATGTAGGAAATTTTCAGACATGTCTGCCGCTGCGGCTCGCCGCAGAAAAGAGTTCGTTAAACTACTTCATTTGTTCAAGGCTAAGGGAGCTCAGGCCGCAATCGCACAACAGTCTAAACTTAAGGTGTTGATCAAAGGCAAACTTCATTTATTAACCAATGTTGCAGAGGCACAAGAGCTGGTTAGTAAAATGTCGCCTGGTTAAAGATAGCTGACCGAATTTTGGAGGGGGCGGGTAGGTGGTCAGGGAGGGGTTGCTGGGAGGCTATGGGGTGTTATACAAAGACACCTCTAGGATAGGGGAAGAGCATCAGTGGCCAGCGTGGGAGAGTGCAGGAAGAAGAGGGCCACAGGTGAAGGCGGGGGTGGGGGTTGGGACAATGGGGGTAAAATTTGAAAAAATTGAGGTTGATTGCAGTAGAACTGTTTTTGTAAAAATTCACTTTCTAGGCACTTTGGTATATACATACGTGAAATAAGGTATTTTGTGATTAAAATCTTTGTATTTTTTTCTGCAGTAAATCATGTACCATGTCGCTCAATAAGGGGTTGAAATTGGTATCGTTTAATGTGAACGGCCTGAATAACGGTAGAAAAATGCGAGCAATAGAATCTTGGATTAGGACTGAAAATCCCGCAGTGGTAATGTTACAGGAGACTCATATTACTGTTTCAAAAAAAGAGGATTTTAATATGTTTAAATCTTGGGCTTCGTTCCGGGGTTTTTCATGCGCAATGGGTTCACAACGTGGAGTCGCTCTTTTTCTGAATAAAAATTTAGAGACTGAGATTGTCCAGACAGAAAGCGATCCTTCGGGTCGTTGGTGTTGGGCTTCATGCAAATTCAAATCTCATCGTACTCCAATTACTTTTGTTTGCTTTTATGCCACTATAGAGGATAGTCCCCAGATTTATGATGCTCTGTTTCAATCTCTGTTATTGGTAGGTGGAGACATCGTTATAGGTGGTGATTTTAATATACTCATGAACTCTAATTTAGATTCCACTTCGTCCCTTAAAAGACAGTCTAAGCCTGGATCTTTTAGGACTATGCTAAACTATATATCGATATTAGGATTATGTGACCTATGGCGCCTGAGAAATCCACGGAAAATGGAGTTTACCTGCTGGTCAGGCAGGTTGAAATCCTCATCCCGCATAGATTTCTTTCTTGCCTCTAGACAGCTCAAATTTAGCTCTCAGAAATTCTATCATAATGTTTTTTCTGACCATGCCATGTTGATGATCAATTTTGACTATGAAGAGAATATTAAAGTTGCGAAAAGATGGATGTTTAATAAAATGTATCTACAGGATATGAATTGGGTATCTGCATTAAAATTAGAGATTGTGGAATATATTGATCGAAATACAACTACGGGCCCTCTTCATATAATTTGGGATTCTTTAAAGGCCTTTATACGGGGTATACTTATTAGCAAAGATGCGGCTGAGTGGTCTGCTGTGAAAATCACTAGGAATTCTCTGCTACAAAAAGTTCAGGATCTCACATTATGTAAACATCGTAATCCAAATTGCGATGTTTTAAATCAACTGAGGGAAGCCAAACATGAGCTTAGTGCCCATTACTATGAACAAAGTGAAAAGGTCTTCCGAAAACAATCACAAAAAGTATACGAAGAGAGTAACTTTACAGGAAATTTTTAGCCTGGCAAGTAAAAGAGCAGGCGGCCTCAAATATGATTAATTCTTTAAAAGATCCTGTGACTCACATTGATACATTCGTTCAGGCCGAAATAAATTCTATTATGCTTCAACACTACGACAGAATTTATACTACAAAACACATTATCGATCATCAAAAGCTATCTGATTTCTTAGGGCGACATGAAATTCCAAGTCTATCCCTTGAAGATCAACTACATATGCAAAAACCATTTTCTAAGGCAGAATTGGAAGCAGTGGTAAAAGACCTTCCATTAGGTAAGGCTTGCGGCCCGATGGCCTTCCTTCAGAGTTTTTTAAAGTTTTCTTTAGCTCTTTTAGTGATTTATTTTTGCTAATATTAAACTCAATGCTTGAAGGAGGGCAAATTCCCGAATCCTTCCATGAAGGTACAGTCATTAGTTTTTTTGAAAAAGGGGAAAGAACCCAAAGATCCGAACTCATATAGGCCAATTACCTTACTAAACTCAGATTACAAAATAACCACCAAATTGCTTTCACTTCGCTTCAATAATTTTACGGCAGAGTTGATCCAACCCGACCAAAATGGTTTCATTATAGGCAGACAATTATTCACAAACACACACTTTTTAGTTGAGGCATTAGATTATTTTGAATCACGGGGATACAGGCCTTGGTTCTATTGCTGGACGCAGAGAAAGCTTTTGATTTGGTGGTTTGGGACACCCTTTTTTATTTTAAGAAAGTTTGCTATTTCACAACATATCATTAATTTAATACAGAATCTGTACATGGGTGCTAGAGCAAACATAATTATAAATAAATTATCAGCAGGCTCAATAGCAGTTCAACGCGGCACCAGGCAAGGCTGCCCCTTGTCACCTATTCTTTTTGCCTTTTTTATCAAACCACTAGCTGTTCCCTTAGGAATTGTCTTCAGATCACTCCACCAGTTACTGCCATGGCCAAGATCAAACTTAACGCAGATGGTATCATGTTAATAATTCAACCCGATCTTGCATCACAGACACATATTCTCAAAATTTTTGAAGAGTTCGAAGCCCTGGGAGGCTATCGAATTAATAAAAAAAAGACTGAAATAATGGCTTGTGGGGGGGCGGACCCAGTCCTACACATAGATTTACATGGCTGTACCAATTCAAAACCGAAAAGATACTTGGGGATCCTGCTCTCTTCTAATATCCTGGACTTATATTCACTTAATTTTGTTCCCTTAATTAAAAAAGTTCACTCAATGTTTGCTTGTCGGGACCCTTTGTCGTTATCTATTCTTGGCCGCATTGCTTTGATTAAAATGTCAATCCTTCCACTTTTTAATTTCTTATTTTCATCAATTCCAGTTTATTTGCCTGGTTCTTTTTTTTCGAAAATAGAATCTATGTTTTCCAAATTCATTTGGGTGAAAAAAAACGCCTAGAATAGACTTACGGACTTTAACTGCAGAGACTGAATATGCAGGTCTTTCTTTACCAAATCTGAAAGATTATTATTACGCTTACTTTGCGCAGTACCTAGAGAGACTCAAAAACATAAACCCAGGCACCGGGTTTTTATTAAAAAAAAAATTTGATTTAATATGTTCAGAAATCCAAATTCCATCCCCTTTGCTTGTGCCGAAATCACCCAAATTTGTTCGTTACAAGACCCTAAATTGTTTTTTTTAACGGCGCGATGCTATGCATAAGAGATATTCGCTTCCTCCTTTTCATTTAACAACTCCTTTAATTGGCGCTTTTTCTTTTTTAAGGATGAAAATCGATCCTATTGTTATAGAAACTGGGGTCAGGCAGGGTTTAAAACGTTATCTGATTTTCTGGGGAATGGGACCTGGTTCTCTGTTAACGATATGATACGTCTGATCTCTGGCAATTTTTTGTTAATCGGGTACTACATTAACTTGATCTACCCTACTTTGATGCAATTAGACCCCAGTACTATTTCTAATAATTCCTCTCCATTAGCTTTGGATCTTTTTGTTAACGATCAGGTGAAGAAACCTGGGGAATGGAAACAGTGCCTGATACAGAGTTGGGAGGATGAGTTGACTTCTAAAGCCATCCGTAAATGGTATACACAGGAAAATCTAGTACTATCAACTGAAATATGGAAAACTATTAATCAATTTAATTTCTGCGTTTTGCGTGGCGTCAATTGGCGTTGAATGCTTTATTTTAGCAAATGGCTATTATATCGCACACCAGTAATCATTGCCAAAATGTATAATAATGCATCTGCTAGTTGTTTTAGACATTGTAATTGTGAGCAGGCCAATTGGTCTCATATTATGGCGTATTGCTCCAAAATTAAGTTTTTTGGGGAAGAAATCTCTATTTTTCGAAAAACTTATTATATGTTATTAATTCCATTTAATGCAAAAATGCTTTTATTTGGATATGATCCCGAATGCACATTAACAAGCTATTTGGCAAAATTGATTTACATTATAATGGCCGTTGCTAGATCTTTATTGCTACAGAACTGTCTTTCAACAAAAGTTCCGACGTTTCAGGAAAGGTTTGAAAAAATTAAAAGGGTTAGGTAAAGTGAACATTTATATGCTAAAAGAGTCGGGGTACAAAAAAGTTCGATCAAATTTGGGGGTGTTATTTTGAGTAAATTGTTACATATTGGGTTAAATCGAAAATGAATGTAATTACAGGTTTCTGTGAAAGTTTTACTTTATGATGTATACTGTATAATACTGAATAAAACTTCAATAAAAAAGTTTAAAAAAAAAGACCATGAGATTCCATCATGTATTAAGCATGTGTTTCAATTAAAATCATTTGAAAAATGGATTCTAGTAAAAGATGCCCCCAATATCGCGTGCCACTAGCAGCATCATCCTAGTTAGGCGGTCGCTAATGCCGACTTCAACAGTAAAAACCCCATTTAATGTACGGCCTGCATCCTTCCAACTTGAATCAAATCTGGCCATAAACCTAACAAGACCACTACGTGTTAAAGACACAGGCTTGAGGAAATATAACGGGCAGCCTTCTTCAATAACACACAATATAACAAACAGACCCTATCTGCATGGCCCATGACTATGAAATTCCTTCCCCGCATGACGAAAAACAAAGACCCTCCATTGTCTTTGTTATAAAAGGGGGGAGAATGTGCCACACTGTCCACCTACACAGTGCCAAACCCCCAGTTCCCCTCTCACCTTACCGCGAGTCCGCTCGCACTGACATGGTCCGCATCTGACTGTTTAATGCTTCGCGCCAGAACATGGTGTCTGTTATTAACGTACGTCGTCTCAGCGTCCAATTTGCACATCTGAATTCTTAAAGGCAAAACGTGCCGTTTTAAGCTGTGGGGTCCAATGTGGATAGAGAAGGGTCTTTAAGAGACTAAAACTGAATATATAAAGTGCATGTTGAAAATAAGATGTTATAGTACGCGCTGTGTGATGAAAAAAAGTCCCACTTTCGTTCATTTTTTTGTCATAAGGTCACTCAGTTGCGTACATAGAGGCATAGTGTGCTGGAGAAAAGAGCATTCCAGATACTATCTGGATTGCTACTTGGGGACCGAGAATACGGATCTCATCCTTCTTGGCATTACCTGGCCCCGGGAATTCCCTCTTGTCTCCGGAGCAATACCCGGGAGCGATTATTCTGGACCTTAAAGACATGTTCTGTTGAGGACATTTTTTTGCTTTACCCAAGACTCTTTGCTTTGGGCACTACTTAGCCCATTTGTGCCCAGCACTTCACAATGGAGCACTCACTTTGGATAACTATCCACTTACCATCATCGAGATCCCACCAAACTATAATTCAAGCCCTGATGAAGTTCTCTGGGAAGAACCAAATGCATTGGTTGAACTGAAGTTGTCATTATTACCTGAAAATATTAACTCAAAAAAAGACTTTACATATTACAAGATTGACTTGTTTCAATGTTTATTGACCTCTTGTCAATCATAGTTTACAACAAAGGGTTTGGAAATAAACTTCTCTATGCCAAAGATAATGATCCTCAACCCACAATAGAGCTACAAGGGAAAAATTAGACTTGGAGATAAGGTGCCAGACAGAGTTGCTTCTTCTGAGTAACTGGAAATCAAGCTTGATGACAGACTTTGTTGGCAACCATATTCAGAGAAGAGCAAGGCCACATTCACCCATTGGATAGGTGCTATTTTGATTTTATTTTCAAGGCGCCTAATTCAGAGCTGTTTACCCAGCCATTGAGGTCTGCAGACCAAAGGCCAAACAGCTGCACTTTGTGGGGCTGAAATCTGGGGTCCTCATCTGTAGCCTGTCTAGCTGTTCAAGAAAATAATTTCATAAGATCATTAAGTTATCTTTCCCAGAAAACCCCTTTAATTACCTTATTCATGAACATCCCCCTTAAACGTATTGAGTTCCAAGCTGTCCTGCGACCTCTATTATTTTGAATTAGGTTATGGGCCACCGAGGAACTGCATGCACATAGGTAAACCTTAAAGGAGATCATGTCTTTGACAGGTGCCATTAATCTTCCATTGTCAATGGTATCAGGAATTGGGCCTAGATGATTTATGGGCTATCCTCTGTATAATCACTCAGAGTTCTAAAGGAACAGGTAAAGCTGCATTTTGGGACTATATCCAACTTGTCCCACATAGATACCCCTCTCTGTGCACCTTCGCTAACAGGTTCGTCCTTCATAAGCCATTTCTTAGGTAGTAAGCATATGGAGATTCTATTCAACCACCGTTGGCAAGGTCCTTGTTTATACCGCTGAATTTTGGGGTTCTTAAAATCAATAGACATATAGCTGAGTGGAAAAGGGGCTCCAATAACGGGGCCTTATGAGAAATGTGCACTAATTGTGCTGGTGAAAATATCGAACATCTTCTATTTTTTGTCTAATGTATGCAAAACCTAGATGCAAGTGGATTAGACCTTTGTGTCATACCTTGGGTTTCCACACTTTTCAACCACTGCTTAGATTATTTTTAACCGATACTTCGCCTTTTATCGTCTTTGGCCTGAGCAAATTTTTGCACATTGTATGCTTAATTAGAAAGATAAAAAGTCAAGAGCTTTAACTTCTTTTAGCACATGCTCGAGTCATTGAACTTTTATTTTATTTAAAGAATTTTCATTATTTTTTCTTATCTGCATATTACTTTACATTATGAATGCACTTTCTGATGTCTTTTATCATATGTTATTTGTGCAGTATACAGTTTGATGCATCATCACGGGTTATTATATACGTATGTTTGGGCACAAGGGGGTTATCCTCTACAACAGCGTTTCCCAAACTGTGGTCTGCGGACCCCCAGGGGTCCGTGACACATTTCCAGGGGGTCCGCAGGCAGCAGTTTTAAAAGCACTTGAAAGTATCTTGTATAATTAGCAGTTTTCAAACAACAATAAAAGTGTCAAGATTACACCAGTGATTAATGTACCTGCTGGGGAGAGATGAGTTTTGTCCAGTGGCTGCTTTAAATTATCAAAAGTAGCACGGAGGGTTAACATGCCTACTGCAAAAAACATGTATAATGCATTTTAAAAAACAGAGCTAGATTATTTTGGCACTGTGCAGTTCATAAGTGACAATCTTAATCTATCACAGTGGGCTATAAACGGTCATCAAAGAGCTGCTTGCAAACTGCAAGGTACAAGTTAGTGACATGTTTTCCCAGTCTTTCATTATCCTGATACTGCTAAAAATGTTTATTTGGGTGGAAATGCATTTTTATTGTCAAAGTCCATGCTAATCACTGTATGAATGACGTGAATTCTACACCTTGTAGTCCCCTTTGACTTATGTGACATTTTCTATACACTGATTTACATGTATGATTCACTGTGTCTATATGTGTGTGATGTAAAGTGCTCTCTCTCATACAATAGATATGCTATAAAAAATGTAGTACATGTGACGGATGTATGACATTACAATGCATGCTTTTACATCGCAACTTTTACAACACATGCCTTTACAACGCATAGTGTTGAGGGGTGCTGGATAGTGAATAGTTTAATTTACTATTCCAACTCCAGTCCCCGTGGATAGTAGGGAAGGTGTTGGATAGTAAATTAAATCTATTCCCTATGCTAGAGCGCCCCCCAGCGCAATGCGTTGTAATGGTTTGCGTTGTAAAAGTTGCGATGTAAAGGCACTGCGTGGTAAAAGTTGCGTTGTAAAGGATGTTTCCCCATGTGACAGAGGGCCTATGGAGAGATGAGAGATACTGTTGGAGGGTGATAGTGGGGGAATTATTGAAGAACCCCAAAAAAGATTGTTGTATTCTGGTGCATAGTAAGGACTTAATTTACTGTTATTTAAAAGTTAATACAATTCAATATCTAATGATAACTGTGTTGTAGACTGCACCATTGTTTACTAAATGTTTTTTGGGGGGTGCATCCCAAAAAAAACCTTTGTACTGGGCAGGCTCACTCACTGCACTTGGTGTGCACCCTATGGGGACTTGTCTGAAAACTTTTGCCAGGGCTGCTTTGGGTTTCCAGTCTGGCCCTGGCAAGAGCAGGAGCCTCGTACTGCTAAATAAAACCAACCATTTAAAAGTTAGTCGCGGAGAAGCCGCACCAACCTTCCCATCAATTAGCTTCATTTTTTCCAAATTCTTTCAATATAAAATACTACAGAAGTGGCAGTGAGAGTCGTTAGCCTATTTGGCTTACCGACATGCTCCGCCACTTCAGAAACGGAGGGCTGCACCTATATTTACAAGAATATGATGCAGCTCTGTGTTTCCCCTACGCTCACGCTAAACTTAAATTTGTGGTGCCAACGCAGGCACCCTTGCACCGTAGTGCAAGGGCGTCTGCGTGCAGGGGCAGATTGTTTATGTACAGTAAGGTCCCCCTTCATGCCCATAAAAAATTTTCAAATACCGTTTTGTCACTTCCATGTGTGCTGCATTAAGCAGCACATATAGAAGTTACAAAATGTCATTTTTTCAAAAGATTGTTTATGTGCTGGAAGTGTCTTCTTCCTGAACATACACAATCAAAGGCGTTTGGCAAAAACTAGGACAATAAAAGCATTTCTCCTTGTTTCGCCAAGTTCAGACCAGGTTTTCCCTGGTCTTAATTTTGTCGCTGCCTCCCATTTACGCTGCCCTTGTTAATAGGGGGCAGTGTCAAAATCAATGGGTGTTGCGGTGGAACGCCCACCGCAACACCCACTGCCCACCCCTTTAACGCTAAGCATTGGGTGAAAGGGGGTGTTATTTACAAGCCAGCGTTAAGTCAGGTTAAGTGGATAACGCTGCCTTGTAAATAAAGCGAAGCACCTGCCGCCATGGGAACGTCGCAAAAAGTGACATTCTCATGGTGATAGGGGCTTGTAAATATTCCCCTAAAATACTTACTAATCCAAGTATTTGTTTTGTGTGCACACGTGTTTATTTTTTTTTTAAATTACTGTTTTAATGTTTGAATTTAAAATCCTACAAATTGCCTGGGGGTCCCCGGTTTCCAGTGGTGACTCAATGGGGGTCCGCAGGAGTCAAAGGTTTGGGAACCACTGCTCTACAACATTAGATCTACAGGTTCTATCAGTAGATTTACAAGCATAGTCGGATGTCTTAGCTGACCAATTGTTAGGTGTTTGTCACTGGACTGTGCTTTGACACACATTCTCTGTGAAGTTTCTTTTTTTTTACCTCCCTGTGTTACGATGAACTTTAGTAACACTATGACAATGAATTGTGTGATGGTGATTATTTAATTTATGTACAGCTTTTTAAGGTTTTTAACCGAAATAAAGTATTTTTGATAATGATGAGTCTCAGCAGTATACGAAGTCTTTAGTACAATAAGAGATGGACGATCCAAGTGCACATGATACATTTTTGATTGCCATTGTGTTGCATTTCAAAATAAAATTGGTGCCACATATTTTAGATATAGGAAAATGAACTGTTGACTTGCTTGGAATGAAGATTACAATGCTCCAAAGCTGAATTCATCGCCGTCTTCGGTATAAAAAGCTATCTTGTGTTCTCAGAATTATTATTTCAGTAAATGCTCTCAAAATGCGTCATCCAGAGTGTCAAAATGGCCAAATAGCACTTTCTCCTTTAATGACAGGCCTTGCAGAGGTTGTCAGCCCTGCAGCCTCCGCACAGACGTGTGCGTAACGCGTTCCCACTTCCGCTCATCGCCTGCTCCGACTTCAGAGGTGAACGAGCATCTAATTACGTCTGTCTCGTGGCAGTGCCGGATCGCACCACCTTAACTGAACCTCTCACCCCTGCGTCGTGGAAAGTTCTAAAGGACCATTAAAAAGGGGCACTGTTTCATATGTGCCTATTATAGATTATACACTCTCAGAGAAACATTTTTTTTTATTATTTCCAATGCTTATGTATTCATTTTAGTGCCATGGGAGGTGCAGGACAAGAATACTAAATTCAGTGACCTCCCCTGCGTCCTTCTCTCATCCGAGCTCCCTCGCTCTTCTTTCTCCTGCATTTCCTCCTTGACCTTTGGCCTGACGGCAGGGCAAGTGCTGTATAAATAATGAACATGCCATCACCTGCTTTCTGCGTCTGAAGTGAATTTGATTTGATATGGAAAAAACACATGGAAGGGCTTCTCGGAAATGCGAATGAAAAGGAGAGTTTGCATTGGCCCTGGGTTTGGTGTGGGATCATGTGTGCATCCTCCTCCGAGAATGCTGGGCCCCCGGGAAAGCAGAGTCGCAGACTAGTCTTCCCCCCGGGGTCTTTCGCGCAGGGGATAGGCCAGGTAGGGGAAGGGGAGGAGTTAGTGGGAGGGTACTTAAGCGCGGGGGAGGAAGGGAACTTCCTCTTTTCTGCGCCTGGCACCATCGGGAGGGAGCTCGAAAGGAGTTAGTTGGGAATAGTTTTTGTGAGGCCTAGTGCTAATTTTAGTAGGACTTTTTTGTTCGGTGCTGTTTCACGGCAGCTGGGTTTCCATTTTTCGCTTGGTAGGCGGTGTCATTGGTAGGATGTCTGGTGTGTCTGCGGAACAGGTCAGTGAGGCCTTGCTTTTGCTTGCGAGGGCCGGCCGGGGTGACCTTATTAGGCCGGGGGTCATGGACCAGGCGTGGGTGGGGGCCACCAGGGGCACACGCGCCGCCTCGGCCGGGGTTAAGGCGGCGGTGTTTGCATGCCAGGAGGACGAGTTGGACCCGGTAGGGGGGTCTGAGGTCAGGAGGGGGGGGCGGTGTTCCCAAGGATCCGGCGAGGGGCGGGAAGGGCAGGAGCACCTCCGCGCAAGCTTTCCCCCCGCTTGAGTTTCTGCCTGGGGCCTCGGGGTCGGCCGTGATGGCCGCGCCTTACGTGCTTCCGCCCCCAGGGCCCCTGCTGGTGCCGGCCGGCGCACAGCGGGGGGAGGGGCGGGTGGGTTCCCCGGCTGGGCCTGCCTTGGTCCTGGTTGGGTCTCCGGGTGGCGATGGGGCCCACGGACCTGACGGCCACCTTGCCGGTGATGTTTTGCAGGGGGAAGGTCCTGGGGTTGAGTTTCGGGAGGCGAGGGAATTGGTGGAGGAGGCCCCCATTGACTTGTCCAGGGGTTCCAGGGCGGGCACACCGGCCGTTGTGAGGCCGGTGGCGCCTGGGGGTGTGGCGGGCCGGAGCGGGTCCCCCGCTCTGGTCCCCATTGGCGGGCCTGGTTGGGTGCAAGGTTTCCAGCAGGTGGGTTTCTTTCCCCAAGGGGGTGATTTCTTTGGCTACTGCCCGCCCCCTCCCCCCCAGATTTGGGGTTCTGTTTCTTGGGAGGATAGGTCCCGCGGGGAGCGGATTTTGGAGCAGATTCAGGAGGTCAGGTGGGCGGAGGCGACGCGTGCCAGGGTGGGTGCAGACTGGGGCCATGAGATTGAGGGTCCACCCACCCCCACCTCTGAGGAGGAACGGGAGGCGGAGAGGCAGGAGGAAGAGGCCCGGAGAGCTAAAGCGAATATGGCAGGACAGGCCGCTCCCCCTCCGGGGGGTGCGGCGGGAGTAGGGACGGCCGGGACGGCTTTGAGGCCCGATGGTGCCGGGGCCCACTCAGGTTCGAGCGACCTGAGGGGCGGGAGGGGATCCAAGTCGGCGGTTGTCGGCAGAGCCCGGGGGGCCTTGCGGGGCGCAACACGGCTCCGAAACGCAGGCCGGAAGCAGTAGGGCGGTCCGCTGCGGCTGTCCCTCCACCGCGGGATCGGGCGACTGCGGCACGTGGCGTCTCTGGAATGCGTGGACGAGGGAGTGTGCAGAAAGGTGTGAAGCGTGCTGTGAAGGAAGTGGTCTGTGAAGGTGTGGATCTGGAACCGGTGCTTGAGCTGGATTACAGTGCGGAGAGTGAGGAGTTGGAAGAAGGGGAGATGCGGGATGACCTGGAAGGCATAGGTGGCGCAGCGGGAGGCAACGACCTTGGTGTGTTGCAGGTCGAGACTGGACCGAAGAAGAAGACCGGATCGGTGGCGGTCCGGGGGACGGAGTCCAGAGGAAGGCCCCGGGAGCGGACGCCGGCACTCACAGGTGAGGGAGCCTGGTGGGCAGCTTGGGATGACGCCCCTCGGGGGGGGGGACGGACGGAAACGCACCTGCCGGTTGGTGGGTGTGGGGGACGGTTCTGTGAGGGAGGGGGAGACGCCATGCGGCGGTCCACCTGAGGATGGTAAGAAGGTGGATGGTAAGTCGGTCACTTTGGGGGTACAGACGGACAAGGGAGATGGTGAGGAGAGGAAGGGGGTGAAGGTGCCTAAGAAGATGCCTTATATGGGGTTGGAGATGCCTCTTGGTTCGCACTTGTCGGAGAAGCTAAAGGAGAAAATTTGGAAACATGAGTTTGTGGATGTTTTTAAGTTGCTTCATCGGGAGGTTCAGGCCAAGGAGGGCTCTAAAGAAGAGGAGTGGGAGTTGACGAGGCGGCCTAGGGTGCCGGTGACCATGGAGAATTGGACGTCGGCTTTCCTGATCTATGCCAGAAGTATCTGGACCGGGCGATTGCGCTGTTTAAATACATGGACATCATTCGCAAGGCCCAGATGCAGTTTGGGGGTTTTGCATGGTTGAGCTACGATGAGGAGTTTCGGGCCAGGGTTAGCGCGGATCCGGAGAAGAGTTGGGGGGAGGTAGACCAGGAGCTTTGGATGCAGTGGATGGCGTCTTCGCACTCATCGGCGTCTACACACACCGCCAGTGGTTTGTCGGTGTTGTATCGGTCTTTTCCGCCGCGTCCCGCCCAGGGCGGGGGTCGGGGGTGGAACAGTGCCCAGCACCATTGTGTCAGGTCAGCCGTCTAAGCCCGGGGGTTCCTCCACTGGGGCATGTTGGAGCTACAATCGGGGGTTCTGCTCTAGGTACCCTTGTAAGTTCAAACACGAGTGCTCGAAGTGCGGCGGCAAACACGCCCTTACGCAGTGCCTCACGCTCACCACCCCCTCCGAACAATGGAGGAACGCAAGGGGGCGGGGCCAGCCTGGTCCGAAGGGCGCCTACTCCGGTTAGGGCGGAGGCGATGGCCCCGTGGCTCGCGTGCTACCCTGATCGCGAGGCCGCGGGGCGGCTCTTCTGGGGGTTCACCGAGGGTTTTCGGGTGGGCTACCAGGGTCCCAGGGAACGTCGTTGGGCTGAGAATTTGAGGTCTGCAAGAGTTGCCGGGGGTAGTGGCTGCGAAGTTGGAAAAGGAGGTGGCGGAAGGGAGAGTGGCTGGCCCGTTTACTGACTGGCCGTTGCCGGACCTGATCATTTCTCCATTGGGGGTGGTGCCGAAGAAGGAGGAAGGGGAGTTCAGAATGATTCACCATTTGTCGTGGCCGGAGGGTCGATCGGTGAATGACTTCATTGCGGAAGAGGACTCGAGAGTGCTGTATGCGTCGGTGGACGATGCGGTCCGCCTGGTGAGGGATTGTGGGCCGGGTACGGAGTTGGCGAAGTGTGACATTAAGTCGGCTTTCCGTCTCCTGCCTATTCACCCGGCGGATTTTGCGCTTTTGGGCATGCAGTTTGGGGGTGCCATCTACGTGGACAAGGTTTTGCCCATGGGGTGTGCCATCTCCTGTGCGCTGTTTGAGCTTTTCAGCACTTTCTTGCAGTGGGTCATGGTGCGGGTCAGTGGGTGCCGTGAAGTCACTCACTACTTGGACGATTTCCTCTTCCTGGGGAGGTCGGGGTCCGGGGATTGCGGCAGGGCCCTGTCGCGTTTCCAGGATTTGGCCTTGCAGTTTGGAGTGCCTTTGGCGCCCGAGAAGACGGCTGGTCCCAGCTGTTGCCTCACTTTCCTGGGGATTGAACTGGACTCGGTACAGTGGATGGCGCGCCTGCCTGCGACCAAGGTGAGGGAGATTCTGGCATGTCTGGAGTGGGCAGTGGCGGAACGGTGGATCCCTTTGCGGGCGGTGCAGAAGCTTCTGGGATTCCTGAACTTTGCGTGCAGGGTGGTGCGGGCAGGGCGGACGTTCTGCAGGCGGCTCGGCATGGCTATGTCGGGGGCAGTGCTTCCACATCACAGAGTGAGGATTTCCCTGGGGGTGAGGACGGACTTGAGAACTTGGTTTACCTTCTTGCAGGATTTCAATGGGGTGTCCTTGGATTTTGACGAAGAAAGGGCGGTCTGGCAATGCCAAATTTACTCTGACGCGGCTGGGTCAGCGGGGTTTGGTGTTTTCTGGGATGGCAGGTGGTGTGTGGAGAGCTGGCCGGCCTCCTGGATCAAGCAAGGCAGGAGCATTGCCTTTTTGGAGTTCTTCCCTTTGCTGGTGGCTCTGGTGGTGTGGGGGGAGGACTTTCGGAACAGGTCTGTGCTCTTTCACGTTGACAACATGACGGTGGTGGAACTGGTCAATCATCAGAGGGCGAGGGACCTGCGAGTGCTGCGGCTGTTGCGCAGGTTCATGTTGGCGTGCCTGCAGCTGAATGTGGTGTTTCGGGCTAAGCATGTCCCTGGGGCGAATAATGTTATTGCGGATGCTTTGTCTCGTTCGCAGTGGCAGCGGTTCCGGCACCTGGCGCCGGGAGCGGACGCCTGCAAGACCGAGCTGCCGGCCGGCATCTGGGCCTTGGGGGACTGAGGATGATTGGTCTGGTGGAGGGTTCATTGGCTCCGACCACAAGGAGGACTTATCGTCTGGCATGGTCTGAATTTAGTACTTTCATGGGCTGGACGGTGGATGGGGTCGTGTGTGGGGAGTCGGCAGTGTTGGAAGGCCTGAGGGGTTACGTGTTGGCTTGTATGGATTGGGGGTTGACTGCGGCTACGATCTCCGGGAAGTTGGCTGGAATTTCTTTTTACGGTGTTTTGTTCTTGGGTTTTGACCCCACTAAGGATGTGGTGTTGGCTCGCATGTTGCGGGGTGGGGCCGGGAGAGGGGGGCGGGGGGGTCGGCTGCGGGAGGCAGTGACGTTTGATTTGTTGGTTCGGCTGGTTGGGGTGTTGCCGGAATGCTGTTATGACCCGGTTGAGGTGGGCCTGTTTCGTTTGTGCATGGTGTGGATGTTTTTTGGGGCGTTCCGGGTGTCTGAACTGTTGGGCACGAGACGGGGGGCGGGCAGGTTGTTTGAGGAGGTGCGGGGGGATGCGGGGCGTTTGGGGATCTGGCTGGGTCGCTCGAAGACGGATCAAGTGGGCCGGGGCAAATAGGTGTGGTTGAATGAGTCTGGCAGGGCGGTTTGCCCTGTTCTGGAGTGGAGGTCTTTCTCGGGGACGGCTGGGGACCGAGTCGGTGAGATTTTCTGCCATGCGTCTGGTGCGAGAGTGACGGCTGGCCAGTTGTTGGCGGTGTTGCGTATGGCTTTGGGACGCTTGGGGTTGGATGGTGCTGGTTTCGGTACTCATTCCTTTCGTATTGGGGCTGCGACTGCGGCGGCTCGCCTGGGTTGGTCCTGGGACAGGATTAGGAGGATTGGGCATTGGAAGTCGCGCTGTTGTGAGAGGTATGTGAGGAAGTAGTCCGGTCCCAGGCAGGTTGTTGGCTATTGCACTGTTTTGTTGCCTGTTTTAACATATTTTTCTTCGTAGGTTGCGTGGGTGGCCCGGGCGGTAGGACGGTGACTTGGATCGTTGGACACTCCTTCGTGCACTGGGCTTCCAAATATGCGGACCAGCAGGTTTACGGCCGTAACCTGGGACTGAAGGGACAATTGCACGAGGTGAAATGGTGGGGAAAGAGCGGAATGCGATGGGGGGCACTACTGCCCTGGCTCGCGAAGATGGTCCCACAGAGGGGATGCCCGGATTTGCTGATCATTCATTTGGGAGAGAATGACCTGGTGCAACTGTCTGGATTGGCATTGTTACAACTTATGCAAAGGGACTTGGAAGTGTTGAAATCAAGGATGGCGGGGGCCTGCATTGCCTGGACGGAGCTGGTCCCCAGGAAAGTGTGGAGGGGGGCGGTGAAACACGGGGCCATTGAGAAGGCCCGGAGGAAACTTAATCGAGCAATGAGACTCTACTGTGCGGACAGGGATGTTAAGGTCATTGCAGATCCTGGGATTCGACTGGAGGAGCCTTTAGCTTTTAGGGAGGACTGTGTGCACTTGTCTCGCCTGGGCAATGCGTGGTACATGATGGAGTTGCGGGATGTGGTGAGCAGGTTGTGGAACGAGTCTATCTGGTGTCGACAGGAGTAACTGTGCGATGACGGACGGACGGCCCTGTGGGGGGGGGTGGGGCAGTGAACCGCCCTACAGGGGGTTTCACTGGTTGGCAGGATTCGAAGGGACAGGGGGTCAAGAGCAGGCATACCCATCCCTTGGGGGGGGAGTTTGAACAGGACGGATAGAAGCGTGAATGGAAGGTTGCAATGACTGGGGGCTGGAAGACGGTGATTGACGGGCAAGAGAAGGGTGTTTGGAGCCTCTAGGGCTTGGTGATGACGCGGAGTGAATGAAACGAATGGGGGGGAAGTGTGAGTGGGGGTTTGCTGTTACTGTTATTGTTGATTTATGGTTATGTACAGATTCGCAGTTCTGGTCTAATAAAATGGCCTTTTACGCTGACACTGCGTGGTCTGTTTTATTGCGCGATGCTGGGCCCCGGGGAAAGCAGAGTCGCAGACTAGTCTTCCCCCGGGGTCTTTCGCGCAGGGGATAGGCCAGGTAGGGGAAGGGGAGGAGTTAGGGGGAGGGTACTTAAGCGCGGGGGAGGAAGGGAACTTCCTCTTTTCTGCGCCTGGCACCATCGGGAGGGAGCTCGAAAGGCCGCCCACCCACCCGGCAGTTAGAGGTGTTTTTTTTTTGGGTCGGCCATAGCGTTGCCAGTTTAGGCCAGAGCTGCTGTAGGCAGGATTCGAAGGGACAGGGGGTCAAGAGCGGGCATACCCATCCCTTGGGGGGGGAGTTTGCACAGGATAGAAGCGTGAATGGAAGGTTGCAATGACTGGGGGCTGGAAGACGGTGATGGACGGGCAAGAGAAGGGTGTTTGGAGCCTCTAGGGCTTGGTGATGACGCGGAGTGAATGAAACGAATGGGGGGGAAGTGTGAGTGGGGGTTTGCTGTTACTGTTATTGTTGATTTATGGTTATGTACAGATTCGCAGTTCTGGTCTAATAAAATGGCCTTTTACGCTGACACTGCGTGGTCTGTTTTATTGCGCGAGAACTCCATGCCCGCTGCCCCGCAGGTTCCATCTTCAAACAGCAAACATTCACGCCCGAAGAGGTGCCTTGGAACTACTTAAAGGAAATAGATGTCTAGTGCTACCAAAAACAATAGTACTGATTTTAACAACTTGAAAGGATGAAAGGCTGAGTGGACACACTGGAATTTTAACCTTAGAACATTGGGTCAAGCGCAGATTTTTTTAGTCAAACGAGCCACTTGGGGATAATTTGCACAAAATGCCCTGGGCACATTGGGCATGTGTGGCACCGGGGGAGGCACTTTGGGTTTAGGGAAGGGGTCACTGACGCTTTTAGCCTCTTCTGTTATATGGATTGTCTCATTTACATTGGAGCCTGGCTCCATGCAAATGAGGGGACACCTTGTCTCTACCGTATCAGTGGCAGCTGTTCCGGGCAGTAGTGGTGAGGCGGGGGAAGGAGGGTTAAAAAAAAAAGAAAAGAAAAGATCACTTATCTATTGGACGGCTGGACGGCCGCCTCCTCTCCTCCGTCCTGACCTTCTATGAAATGGAAGCACACAGGCTCCCAGACTCCCCTGAGCCAATCAGGACACTGCTGTCACCAGCATGATGGTGCCGTGGTTCAGGGTTCAGACAGGGAGAGAAAGCCTGTGCTATACAGCTTGGTGGAGAACATCCTAAGTGCGCATGAGTGTTTGGCTGGCATAAGTCGGCCGTCCAAACTGTCATACGAACTTAAGTGCACTCACCACTCCTCCCCCTGCTGGCTGTGACAACAGCCAAGCCCGCCTTGACCCAAAACTGGCTTCAGCAGGAAAAAATAAAATGATAATAACATTGTTTTATTATTATATTATTTTTCCTTTTTTTGCACTGCTCAAAATCAGTGGGGAACGCTCCTCTGCCTTATCCGAGGAGCTGCTTCTGTGCACCATACTGCTTATGTTGGGAACTTGGCCAAACAGGTCGTCAGAAGGGGCACTGACTGTATGCCACATACAAAGTGGTGCACAGTCAGTTATTCTAGTCCCTCTCCCTCCCTCAAAGGCTGATGCAGTCACACAGTGCACCTGCCTGCAGGGGGATTCCTCCCAGACCAGAATCTTTTGCTTTGAACGATGGACTGGTGGTTTGAAACCAGCTCCACCTTTCCGCCCTGTGATGTTTTCGGTGCTGGTGCAGGTTTGCTCCTCCACTAGGGACAGCAGAATTAATTAATTTTTACAAGATAGCACCATCCAGATTCATGCTGGACACCCTCACCCTGTCCCATATTACTGTGACATTTCTTGACTCCACTAATGTTGTGCACTACTTAAAAAAAACAATTATGACGCAATGATGTACGATGAAGAGCAAACGCAATTCATACTGATGTGACGGACTGTGTGCATTCACTAAAAGTTTTATTGCATAATGCAGTGTTTCAAAAACACACACAACCCAGAGCAGGGTGCAACTGGACCCAAACTTCGGGTGGGGGTCTAATACTCTCAGCCAGGACTGGCACTATCACTAGTCACACATGGTGCAACATACTTTTTTGGTGCTCCCTCCCCTATTTCCTCCTTCTCCATGAATTCCCTCACTACCACTCACCAACAATGACCCTCATCTCTCTATAGCACCTTTCTGAGAAACATTTCATTTTTTTATAGCGCTACTTATAGTTTACTCACACTCAGTTCTATGATCTGCATAGTACATGTTCTTTGTAGCAGGCACATTAACCCTCTGCACTGTGTGGGTGGCAGGAGTGCCCATGTGAGTGCACGGTGAGCGATGCAACAGTGTGAGAGTCGGATAAGAGGATTGACTGCAGGGTGAGTGAGGGTTACCATATGATTTTGGGTGCGGATGTAAGTGCAGAGTGGGATAAATGAATGCATGGTTAGTGATGGGCTTGTTTGAGTGACATTGCAGATTGAGCAGTGAGGGGGAAAGGTGAGTGTCACATGTGAGCAGGTTGAGTAGTATGCTAGTGTGACTGCAGGGTGAGGTACAGAGTGAACAGCACAAGTGCATTGTGAGAGCAGAGTGATCACTGTGAGTGCAGGGTAAGCAGGTGAATAGTGTGAGTGCATGGTGATCAGTGTAAGTGCATTGTGATTGCTGTGAGTGCAGGGTGAGCGTGAAAGTGAAGGGTGAGAATGAGGAGTGAGTTGTCTGATAGCAGGGTGCATTCCCAGACGTGAAGTAACTCAGCATGTTTTTGACGGTGGTGAAGGGTTTCAGATAGAAGTTAAACTATAGCTATTATGGCATTAATCAGGGATCGAGAGTGGAGTAAATAAATAATGTGCTATTCCTGCAACAAACTTTCAGTCTTTAATTAGGGTTGCCAGCTTGAAGGACTGGGTTCTTTAAGACCCAGCGGTGCCAGGGCACAACACCTGAAACCTTTGTGGGTAACCTGCTCCGGCGTACGAATCACAGAGACACGGGACACTTCCTTCGACGTCAAAGATTCAAGGTTTATTTGCTGCAGGGAACACAGAAATCACAGGAAGTACATCGAGTGTAGTTCGGGGAGACTGCTTCAAATTGGTTTTGTGGATCGCTCCTTTTATACAGTTTTTACCCATAGGACAACATGATACACAAAGGTTTACAACCTGGTTCCCACCATTATCCCCCAGAGGGGTCGCTTTGGTCACTTTGAAACACATGAGGTCCGGAACATAAGTGCGGAAACATTTGGCGGTTCCCAACTGTAAAAACCCATCTTCCCAACATTAGCGCATTCCAATCGGCAGTAAAATAGATCGAAATAGGAACAAAGACAGGTGCAGAGGAAGACGGAGACAGTGGGGAGATCGGAAAGGGTGTAAAAGGGGAGGTATCGGGAAACACGAGATACAGGCATCAAAGGGACGTGCCTAATGAGATGCACGGCTGAGACAATAAGTCCGTGCGGCAAGATGAGCCTCGAGCGGCGCCATCTGCTTTACAGCAGCATCCCCCTCGTCATAAAAGACACTTACAAAGAACATGTGTCTTCCGCAAATATCTTGGGAGTCCCAGGGTCGCGAAGCGGACAACGTCCGTTCGCTGGCTACTTGAGGGCAAGAGACAAAATGGATGCCGTATCTAAGATGGAACCCGTGGGTACAGATGGGAAACTCACATAACAAACGAACGGTTTAAGTTAGCACAGCGAAACTGCGCACACTTACTAAACTCGTCATTTGCGGTTCATAGATACCAGACTCAACCATATTCGTGCGAGTCGAAAACACCACTTACAATTGTCACGGAACCTCAGACGCTCCTTTTGCCCTCATGTAGGCAAGCACTAGTCGGAATCATATTCGATATTCATCAGACCATCGAGATGTTGCTGTAGCATAGCTCTGTCCAACCGAGTCCCCTTGGTAACAGGTGGCTGTCTCATACACGTTGTAGCACAGAGGCCACATAAGGCAGGACCGCACTGCACACAAAGGCAACACGTGAACAGGAACACCACAACAACTCCGATGATCATCAGAATCTTCCAACCCCAAGTCGACATCAGGCCCCAAAACCATCCAAGTAGCGTCCAATCCCCTACATCCACGTGTATGGATTCGGAGATCTTATGCAACCTCGAGATGGCTTGATAGACAGTCGGAGCGTTATCTGGAATGAAAATGCAGCAGCTCGAATGGATCACCTTACATACCCCACCTCGATCTGCTAAGATGACATCTAAAACCATACGGTTTTGTAGCGTCATAAGTCTATCCGCCTGAAGTTCTGTGGTGATATTACCAAGGGCACTGGCAGTAATATTAGCTGTCGATTCTACCACTCGAGTCAACTGTCTCAGGTTCCTACTATTAACCATAGGTCCCCAAAACGGGAGGAAACCCTTGAAAAAGTCTCCTGCCTCTTGACCGGCAGTATCTTCTTCGCTAATTACGCCTCGCACAACTCTAGTCTTATGATAATCGGCATCTACAGTGAACGTCGGAGGCAACAGATTTGCAATGAAGCATGAGCCCATGAAGTCAGCGGGCAACCATGCGTATGCACGATCATGACAGATAAAGTATGTACCCTTGGCAGCCAGAAACACAGGGGACGAAAACATCGGCAGAATGTAATTTTCAGTGCAAGCACTCGCTCCAAGTCGGGCTTGCGATCTTCGGCCACGACCCATGAGACAAAAATTACCAGTGTGGGGTACGACCCATATCGGAGGCGAGCTTTTAAGCTGCTTTTCGCTGGTGAACGCACTATATTCACCTCTACTTAGGACCCTATAGGCTTGTACCTCTTCTTCGGGAATAAGCGAGGGATCATAGATATCGCTATCTAAATCCTCTATTGCTATCGACAAAGGTTTTTGATACGAGGTAGGACCAGAGTAGGGAGAACGTGGTTCTCGAATGGGGTGGAAACCCAGTGCGCTTCGAAACATTGTCTGAAATGCTCGAGCAGACCCTTGGGAACTATACGGTAACACCAGATATGGAATTCCCTTATCCGTAGTATGTGGCATCAACCCACACACCCAACAATTAGTAGTGTTAACCACCAACTGATGCTGATGAAGGAGCTGAATAAAGGAATTGTTGCGGAATTCTACACGTCTAGCCTGTTCGTGTTCGGGTAGCATATGAAAGGAATGAGGAGAAACAGTGGAGATAAGTTTAGGGTCAGGAGTAGGAGTAGGTGTAGCAGAAGGTAAGAAGTAAGACATCGTGTAATACACCCCACCCGCCAATAATGCAGAAGCAGTCAAAAACAATACGAATAGTTGGAATATAAAACATTTGGTACGACTGAGTTGCTGCAGCTTGAATCTGTGAGCCTGAGCTCCTTCCAAATCATTCAGCTTCGAGAATGCCATTCCCTACGACCGTCCGCAACGTTTCTTGACGCACTTCGTTCTGTGTAGCAATAGTCAATCCCTAGGAGTTCCCAGGAACCGACGGCCTTTAACCTAGCGTCAAGACCTACTATCCAGAAGGAAGTACGCGCGCGGCCCTACGGCCTTTAATGCACAATATATATGTATGCAAAACAATAGTCTCTCAGCTGTGGAAGCAAAAAGTGTAAGGAATAAAGCTCAATGAATATATACAAAATAATTACAATGATACGAATGTTCAAAACTGATCACGGAAAACGGGATAATGCAGTTGTCAATACAGCAAAGCAGGATCTTTTATTAGTCTTTAGTGCTAGATCGCAAAAAGTATCGAGTTCTCCCAGGACGTGTCTGTTCGTCAAACAAAGGATCCGTTGAAGGGACAGCGTCCTGTTGATCAGCTGAATGTTTTGGTCTTGAGTCTTTTGCTGACAATTGTTCAACAGTGTCTTTCTGCTGCACTGAGGATTCTCCGACAGGCTGTGCGTCGCTAAAAGGTACAAACGCCGGCAATCCTTCGGTTTCAGTTGATGCAATGCCTTTCCTCACCCACGAGTCTGCTGGCAACGGGATGGGGACTCTTTTGGTATGGGTGGCATGCACCCAATTCTTGCGTCCCTCGAGACGAACAGCAGTCCTCGTGGCCAGGAGCACCTGGTAGGGTCCAGTAAACCTCGGGTCCAGGTTATTCTTGCGTGAAAAATTTCTCGTCACCACCCAATCTCCGGGCTGGAGCTGGTGGCCTGGACCCTCCGTCTGCGTCGGCAATGCGTCGTAAACCTGTTGGTGAATTAACCTCAGTTTAGCAGTCAAGTCATGTAGATAATCGACCAACATTGGGTACTCAAGATCACGAAATATTCCTGGCCTAGGAACCCCCCACACATTCGCAGGACGGCCGAACACTATTTCATAGGGACTAAGCCCTACTCGGGAGTGTACAGTCGCCCTAGTTGACAGTAATGCTAAAGGTAAAGCGTCAGGCCACGAAAGACCAGTCGTAGCCTGAATCTTCGCTAGCTTTAGTTTAAGGGTGCCGTTGTACCCCTCAACCAATCCAGCTGACTGGGGATGATTGGCGCTGTGGAATTTCTGATTAATTCCAAGGCCCTTACACACACTCTTCATCACACTACCCACAAACTCACTTCCGTTATCTGACCACACGACTCTAGGCATTCCGTACCGAGGAAAATATTCCTTCAGTAGGATTTTCGCGGTAGACAAAACAGTATTGTCTTTGAGAGGATAGGCCTCGATCCATCGGGAGAATGCGCAAACCACAACTAAAACGTATTTCAGGTTATTGCATCGCTCCATATGGATGAAGTCCAATTGAATCACCTAGAAGGGACATGAAGGGGGAGCAAAACTGCCAGGAGGAGTTGGGGTTCCTTTGCCAGGATTGTACATCATGCACACCATACAATTCTTCACCAGACGTTCAGCACATTTCGTAATACCATCATTCTTCCATACAGGAGATAGCAACTTGCAAATACCTTTCGCGCTAATATGTGCTAACCCATGTGCCATTGTCACAACAGCCAGCACATACGCATCCGGTAACATCCATCTTTTCTGATCAGACAAATCAATCCAACAACCATTCGCATCCAACTTTCCCGTACTTTCTTTCCACTTCGTCTTTTCAATGTCGGTGGCTTCATCCTGAATTGCTTTCACACTCTCGATAGTGTCCTCACACATACTCGATTCTGTAGGCCACCTAACCGAACTCGTCACATACATTCGAGTGCTAAGGTTCCGGGCAGTCTCCTTAGCAATCTCATCCGCAAACGCATTACCACGACCAACATCATCCGTCACCTTACGATGCGCACTACATTTAACAATCGCAACTTGCTTAGGCAACGTCAGTGCATCCAAGAGATCATTCACAAGTTGTCCATGCTGAATCTTCGTGCCATGCGACGTCAAGAAACCTCTCTCTCTCCACAATCGTCCAAAACTATGTGCAACACCAAACGCATATTGGCTATCGGTAAACACATTCACACGTTTCCCTTTTGCTAACACACACGCTCTAGTGAGAGCAATCAGCTCTGCAGCTTGGGCAGAATTCTGATTCAATCTTGCAGTCTCAACAACCGTATTCAACGTTACAACAGCATAAGCAGTAGTCACATCGCCATTCGGCAACTTAAAACATGACCCATCCACATACAGTGTACCGTCCGGATCTTCCAATGGGGTGTTTTTAAGGTCCACTCGACCTTTTGTTTCTTCCTCTGTCCTCAAGTAGCAATCATGTTCTGCTACTTCATCTGACTCTGCGCTAATTGGTAACAAAGTTGCCGGGTTCAGAACATTACAACGTTTTATTTGAATGTGGCTTGCCAACAGCGTCAACTCGCACCCAGACAACCTTGCACTCGTCAAGTGCTGAGTTTTCGTACGATTCAAAAGAGTATCGACTGCATGCGGAACCATCACCGTAAGCGTATTATCCATGACCAGTCCTGCTGATTGTCGGATGGAGACCGCAGCTGCCGCTGTTGCTCGTAAACAACTCGGCAATGCTCTAGCTACTGGGTCCAAGGTCGAGGAAAAATATGCGCATGGACGCTGTTTACCACCAAAAGGTTGCGTTAAGACACTCAAAGCACAACCTTCCCTCTCGTGAACATATAATGTAAACGGCTTACTGTAGTCAGGAGTACCCAACACAGGAGCCGAACACAATGAATCACGCAATTCAGAAAAACTTTTCTGACATTCTTCCGTCCATGGTAAAGGAGTTGAAACATCCTTGCACGTAAGAGCCACTAATGGTTTCGCTAGCAATGAAAAATTAGGAATCCATTGCCTGCAGTACGACGTGATACCTAGAAAGGCACGCACATCTCTTTGGGTTGTTGGCACAGCCATTCGCGCAATCGCTGCAATTCTCTCTGGGGTCAACCTCCTTCCCTCCTTTGACAATAAGTGACCTAGATAGGTTACTTCTTGACAACAATATTGGAGTTTAGTAGGTGACACCTTGTGATTTAACTCACAGAGATGTTGCAGCAACGACACCGTAGCAATTTTGCAAATGTCCTGAGTATCAGCAGCCACCAATAGGTCGTCGACGTATTGGATTAAGGCCGCACCGACCGGCAACCGAAACGCATCCAGTTGACCCTTCAAGGCTTGACTGTAAATCGATGGACTTTCACAGTAGCCCTGAGGAGCGCGTTTGAACCGGAAGCTACGTCCACCGAGAGAGAAACCGAAAAGGTCTCTACTCTCCTCGGCAATCGGGATGCTGAAAAACGCATTTTTCAAGTCAATCACCGAAAACCATGATGCAGAAGCTGGAATCAGAGTCAGTAGCGCCGTGATGTCAGGCACAACAGGAAATTGAGGAACCACAATTTTATTCACCTCCCGTAAATCGATAACAAAGCGATAAACAGGCGGTTTTGAAGGATCAGTACGTTTTAGAATGGGCAGTACAGGACTATTGCACACGTTTCCCCGTGTCTCTTCAATAACATCTTTCTCGATCAAATCATAAATGATCGCTAACAGTGCTCGTTCACCATCAAGGGAGATACGATATTGGGGAATACGTGGCAATCGCACATTAGATTTCAACTGTACAACATAAGGTGAGATATCAAGCAGGCCCACATCATTGGGACCTGTTGCTCACAAAGACGCAGGAAGAGAACTCAATTCCGGTGGAAGCTTATCGAGAGACAAATACATAGGAGAGACAACCCTCTCTCCTAACGTAAGCTTTACACCCGCAGGAGAACAATACAAAGTTGCATACAACCGTTTAAGCAAATCCAGGCCCAAAAGATTTTCACCACAACCAGTAGTCAAAATTAACGGAGCTTGAAGCTCACGTGGCCCTATTGTAAGGGGCAAAGGGCGTGAAACTGGATTGCTAACGGGGGCGCCAGAGAATCCAACGGAAACATTTGTTAAGCCAGACAAAGGTGCGCCAGGGAGTTTCGAATGCATGATAGAACTTTTCGCTGCACCAGTGTCCAACAGAAAAGGCTCAACGACGCCCGATGTAGCAACTGCGACGTAAGGCCCTCTCTGATCAACCGGAACTGATACCACTCCCTCTCCTTGTCTATGGCTGTCCTAGTAATTACTGTCGTCAGTTCCCTGATCGACGTAATAATCGTCTACATTGTACTGCGCAGATCGTCCTTGCGACGATCCACGTTGATCGAAACAATTATTAGAATTAGGGGAGTTATCAGATCGGTCATTCTGAGCACCACGACCCCTACCACGTGATGTCTGCTGCGAACCACCACGACCTCCTCTAGACGAGTTACCACTATTACCTTCATTTAGAACAGGACAATTGAATTTAATGTGACCCTCTTGTCTACAATAAGCACATTGATTGTACCCTAACGATGATCTTTGGGAGGAGGAATCATTACGTGGCTGCGATCGATTCGATTGCGACTGCGATCTATTCTGTTGGGATGCATTCTGATTTGAACGCGGAGGATATGCTTGTTGCAACAGCACTTTAGTTTTTAGCTCTTTCGTTTTTTTATCAGCACGGTCGTTCTCTTCTTTCTCTCTGTTCTCATAATATTGTGCCGTAGCCAATATCTGAGCTGAGGTAGAAACGGCCCATGCACTTTCCGAATTCTTTAATTTATTGCTCAAATCGGGCAGTAAGTTCGAAACAAATTTATCCACGAACAACCTTTGACCACCCTCAGTGCTCATATCCTGACCACTATGGTCGATGAATGCTTCCTCGAACCTCGTAAAGAAGTCGGAAACACTCTCGTCCTTCTTTTGCTTACAAGCTGACAATTTGTCCCAATTTACTCTCATAGCTGGCATAAGAGTTTTCATTAACGTTATTATTCGTTGAGGAAGAGCAGTAATCATCTGCTCAGGTTTAGCTCCACCAGTTTGTAAACCATCCGCCGCCACAATGGCAGCCCAATCACCACCTAATTCATTCGGATGATTTTCCTGCCGAATCTTAGCCCATACAGGTTGCGGTACGACATTGCCGAACAACATGTCGATATCGGCAAGGTTCATGATTGTAGCGTCTACAAGCTGCGATAATTCTTTGTAATAACCTGCAGGATTTTTGCGAGGGTCAGGCAAAGATTGCTTCACCTGCAACACTTCCGATCGCTTCCACGGGAGATGTATCCACACTCTCTGGAAATGTGCCAATACCGGAGGTTGAGCATTAGGATTAGCTGGCATCCATACTGGTGGAACTTCCCGCATAGGAAACTGACCAGACTCATCTGGCTGTCTTTCAACATCCTCGACAAACAATGCATGAGGTATCGGAGTGGGACGAAAAGATAACAACCGCTCAACAGCACGTCGAACGTTGGTATCCACTATCAGTCCATTCGCGAACTGAAGCTGAAGATCAGACAGGGCGGTCAGCACCTCGTCAGGCGCATCGGCCGATATCTGATCGCGAAGAAACTTACACATTTCATCAAACACGTATCTCTGGGTTGGTATATTGAACTGACAAAATGTTTCGAGGACAACACGGGGTGGACTTCTAAGAGGATTTACCATCCAACCCATCGCCATATTATATAGCGCAACGCGTTCTCTGTTTCCAGGAAGCTGACTACGTCTCTGAGGACCATCGGAACCAGCGGACCCATGAACAGGTCCGAGCGAATGAAAGAAGCTAGCCGCAAGAGGAGAATTGCGACTACGAGTAGAGGGAGAAGTATAGGACACAGGACTAACAAGAGAAGGGGTAGAAACAGTAGCAACAGCAGGAGTTAACAAAACAGGAGCAGTAGCGGGAGCAGGAGTATGTGGAAGCGGAGGAGCAGTAGGAATAGCAACAGGCAAAGGAGCAGGAACAATCGGAAGAACGGGTGCAGGTTGAGGAACAGGCAAAGGAAGGATAGGTGCAGGAACAGGTACAGGGGGAATCACAGGGGCAGTGGTACCCTGTACGTACGGAGGTGGCGACTTCATAAGATAAGACATTAAAGGATCCTCAACTGGCTCTTCCTTCTTTTCCGACTCCGTAGGCAAAGTAGGATAGCACTTATCTATAGTCATACGCTGTAATCTATCAAACACCTCCTTTTCCCTAATCTCCTTATCATGCTGAAATTGCTCTGCTTTCTTCACTATGGTAGCAACATTATCTCGCTGATTACGTTTAGTCTGCCTGATTTCTTTCTGTCGGGCTTCTTTGCGCCACAACCGAAAGGCATCAAACATGGCCGGCCTCGACTTCTTCGCGAACAATTTAACCTCTAGATTATCTAAGATCGGGGCCTCGAAGCTACCATGTGGTGGCCAGCGAAGGTCACCATCTTTCTTCGTATATTTGATCCAGTATTCATTAAAAGTAATCGGGCCTAGCCCATGTTTACTATAGAGCTCATAAGTGGGAGTTCCAACCGGAGGTATCGGACACGAGTCCTCCAGTCGGGAATCCGTACCACAAGGCCTGAAACAACTAAACAAAGTACTGCGACCAGGCATCTTGCACACTAGCCGAGTTTCACAAACTTCAAGGGTTACAGGATTTACCAAGTCCCAGCAAAGAACGAAACCCTCGGTTTTTGGCGGCTGCAGTCGTCAAACAACACAACAAAGTACGCTAGCAAAGTGTCACCGACAAAAACACTCACACCGCGTTAACAACAAAAACACTCGCTAAAGTGTCAACAACCAAGAACTCTGGGAGCGACCCACAAATACTTAACTCAAAGATCGATGGCGTCTCCAGGAAGGCCCGTCAATCGTCTCGCTCTACCAAGGTCTACGCCAGGCGCCAAAACAGGTCTACAGTCAGGGCAGCAGTCCGTCGCAGCCGTCAGGAGGCGGGAATCTTCGCGGGAAAAGTCTTCGGGCCACTTATTTCGACAACAGGATCGATGAAGCGGAGTGCACCTTCCCTCGGAGATTTCACACGAAGTTCCTCACGATCGTCGGGCTTGGACCGGTACCACTGATGCAGCCCCACCTGGGGGCGCCAACTGAAGGACTGGGTTCTTTAAGACCCAGCGGTGCCAGGGCACAACACCTGAAACCTTCGTGGGAAACCTGCTCCGGCGTACGAATCACAGAGACACGGGACACTTCCTTCGACGTCAAAGATTCAAGGTTTATTTGCTGCAGGGAACACAGAAATCACAGGAAGTACATCGAGTGTAGTTCGGGGAGACTGCTTCAAATTGGTTCTGTGGATCGCTCCTTTTATACAGTTTTTACCCATAGGACAACATGATACACAAAGGTTTACAACCCGGTTCCCACCATTATCCCCCAGAGGGGTCGCTTTGGTCACTTTGAAACACATGAGGTCCGGAACATAAGTGCGGAAACATTTGGCGGTTCCCAACTGTAAAAACCCATCTTCCCAACATTAGCGCATTCCAATCGGCAGTAAAACAGATCGAAATAGGAACAAAGACAGGTGCAGAGGAAGACGGAGACAGTGGGGAGATCGGAAAGGGTGTAAAAGGGGAGGTATCGGGAAACACGAGATACAGGCATCAAAGGGACGTGCCTAATGAGATGCACGGCTGAGACAATAAGTCCGTGCGGCAAGATGAGCCTCGAGCGGCGCCATCTGCTTTACAGCAGCATCCCCCTCGTCATAAAAGACACTTACAAAGAACATGTGTCTTCCGCAAATATCTTGGGAGTCCCAGGGTCGCGAAGCGGACAACGTCCGTTCGCTGGCTACTTGAGGGCAAGAGACAAAATGGATGCCGTATCTAAGATGGAACCCGTGGGTACAGATGGGAAACCCACATAACAAACGAACGGTTTAAGTTAGCACAGCGAAACTGCGCACACTTACTAAACTCGTCATTTGCGGTTCATAGATACCAGACTCGACCATATTCGTGCGAGTCGAAAACACCACTTACAATTGTCACGGAACCTCAAGCTCATTATTGTGATGTCCCAGATGGTACAAAAATAAACAGTCACCCAAGGCCGTCTTTTTACCACTTATCTGTGCATACTTCAAACAGCAAATATAAATAGGAAGCAATTTCACTTGTGTTCTCGGGCTGCCTGAATGATCCATGACTGATAATTAAAGGGGACAAAGACAGAAAACTCACATTACAAATGAATACATATTGTTCTTATTTATAACCCTATTTAGTGTCAAGATAAGATCTTTCCAGGCTCTTTAAAGGACACATGGCCACCATTTTTCTTTTGGCAACCCTACTTTATATTCCTTTTCATAAAATGCATTCTCACACTACGGCAGTAAATGTAAAATACAAATGTAAGGAATAGGCAGAATAGGGGCCAAGAGGTACTGGAAACAGAAAAAGAAAACTAAGCCATAGTAAGCAGTTTACAAAGGTATGTAAATATGCAAATGGTCTTTCAAGACCTGTGAAAAACCTGGGTGTGCCGAAGATAAGACTCCAGACACTGCCCAGCTGAGCTCACAGAAGTAGCGCGTCTGACCAAGAGCAAAAACACTAAGAAATATTAAGGGAGAGGGGTGAGAGGAAGCACTGGAAGACTGTTCCAAGAGGGAGGAGGCACCTGAAACTGAGCATAAAATTCAGTGTGCGAATCAGCTGAGATCCTTGAAAGCAACTCAGCGAGGTACTCAACAAAAAAACTCAAAGTACATATGATACAACCCTGGAGGATTTACAGGAGGGATTAATAACAAGCATTTGCAATGCATAAGGTCTCGCATTAGGAAAGTTTGAGCTATTGGTATTGTAAATGACACATTTTTAGGTCGAGCTCTCGACCTATTGTTACCGAGTTCCTTGTGAAGCGACCTAGATATGGCCACGAGCGCCGATTACACCTCGTGGACGCGCCCCCTGGCCCCGCCCCCCCAGCCGTGCACATCTCTTGCTCCAACTGTGCACAGCAAGGCAGCCTCTCGCCTCTCAATCACGCGCACACACACACACAGAGGAGTGCACAGAACCCCCCCCTCCCCCCACCCCACACAACTAAGCGGCACACTCCGACACATGCACACACACATTCCCCCACCAATACCACACACCCCCACTCACCTGGCTCTTTCCGCGTGTCACTCTCCCCCTGCAGCAGGTCAGTCTCGGCATCGGCATCAGGCTCCATGTCTTCTCCGGCGATCCTCCCCTGCTTACGTGCACGCTCACGGCGGCGTCTCGAGCTCTCCAACCTCGTGCACTACTCACGCCTGAACCTGGGGAACGGGATCGTTTTTGCGGTGTCTCGCGCTGGTGCGCGTGCAGCAGTTCGTTTAAATCTTGTTGTTTTGAGAATCTGGTCACCCTATCCTCCTGGCAAAGCATACAGAAGGCGCTAACCCTTGTAATGAAGACCACTGTTTTCCTTTCAAACTTTTTTGCATAGTTATATGTGCTACTGCATCCGAGAGCCGAGATCGCGGCATTTGCACAAGATCACACAATGCGTCCAGCGCACATGCCGGATTAGTCCCAGGCTATGACTTTACAAGTGCATAGCGCTCGCTGCCTAAGCCCTGGGAGCAGGCGGCCGTCCCAGGAGCACCTGCGCTCTGTTTGCTCTTTTGTGGCTGAGAGGAGGAGGTGCTGTGGTGCCGCCTCGCTCCAGGCTTCCCGTTTGGTTCCTGCTCCGGCATCGAACATGCTTTAGCGGTGGATGAGCAGCGACAATCCTGACTGGCAGCAGAATGATGGGCAGGGCAATGGGCGCCCGATTTATCTAAGCCAGGCCTATCCCGAGAGATGTGTGGCGGTCAGGCTAGCAGTACTGAAGCAAGGATGCAAGCAACGAGAATGGCCCCGCTGACTGCTGTTGCGGTAGTAAACTACAGGAATTATCACGAGTCTATGGACACATCAGGGCTGCGAGCACCGGTGCCATTGTTCCCGCTGCACCCATTGTAGCTATACTCCTGTACGCCGGGCGCAGCCATGAATCTGAGGGTGATGGGGTTGGGTCTTCTCGAGCTTTATTTTCACAACCTTTTCAACATCAAAGGCCTGCCTCATTCAAGCAACGCCTGGCAATGCACGTGTACAGGCAGCGCCGGTGGTACTTTCCAATATAATTAAAAAGGCAGGGAAGTAGTTGCTCAATGCTGACATCATGAGTTTGAAATCCGGCAAAGCCAAATCGGTTTCTCATGCTTCCGAATCGATAAATCAAGCTACATTATATAAGGGGATAAACACTGGTAATTTACAGTGCTTACAAAAGGAATTGCGGTAATAAACGCTAGATGAAGATAGCAGGTTATATTTCCCTCTAAAACAGAATTCATTGAAAATGTGCAGTCGGATATTTGAAGCTGGTAAGACACAGCTCACAGCAGAAGGTGTGAGGGAGCCACAGGGGTCTGTGCAGGCTTAAAGGTACCGGTATAAATTGGGACAGTGCTGGCTCGGCTTCACCCTTTCAAGATCGAAACTATATGTGCCTTTCGGTTGAATAATGAAACCTGCTTGCCTCATGCGCAGCGAGACCTGCAAGTTTTTGAAATCCCCTCAATAAATCATCGAAATCGTTTTAATGGTGGGAGTCAGCTCTGTGTAGCTGCAGCGGCCCGGTGGCACGCGTTTTATCATCACAACTGGCCACACAGACAGTAATCCGTAAAACAAGGAGTGGCGACCTTTCTGTAACTAGAGGCCCCACCCTGTATTTGGAGAGCCCACCAGAACGTCACAAACCAGTCCATCCAGAGTCCATCTTTCCTAAGCAGATAATGGAAAGGGGCAAGTGTACAAAATACAGAGGCAGACGCTTATACCCAGCAATTTACAGTGGCATTTCCTTTGCCTCCGCCTACCAGACAACACGTGTCTTCTCTGAGGCTAAACAACTGCTAGCACAGTCGCAAAGGACGCTTTGGTATTCACAGGGCTGGACTACTGCCCTGAGCGCTTTCAACTCACGAGACAGATCAGCAGGTCGAAGTTCAGAACTGCAGGTCGAAGGTCTCTAGATATCCTCAGAAACAAAAATGTAAAAATGTTCCCTTCAAAAGCAGATCTGTCTAACTCTAAGGGGAATGAAAACATTCAGAGTAATATTGTCGGCTGTGATTGCTTGGCCACGTTTACTTAAATACTGGGGGGCAGATTTACAAGCCCCTTGCAACACTTTTACGCTGCAGTTGCGTCACTTTTGTGACGCAGCGGCGGCGTAAACCATGCGCCACGTTGCAACTTATTTACAACGTGACGCATCTAGGCAGATGTGTCACGTTGTAATGCCCTGCGCCACATGAAACATGCGTCAGGTTTCATGTGGGCGAGGTTTCATGTGGGCGTTCTGTCGCAGGGTGGGCGTTCCCTTGCAGGAAAGCCACGTAAAACTGACGGTCAGTTTTACGACGCTGCTGCGTCAAATCCTTGCGCCTGCTTGAAGCAGGAGTAAGGAGTGAGGCACCATGTGGAGTATGGGCGGCCCCTGTGAATTGCAGGAGTTGCGTCGCGTTTGCGACACAACTCCAGCAATGAGTCGCCCGTGCGCCTCAAGATGCGTCATGCATCTGCCCCTCCTTGCACCCTGGTGCGCCGCATTGTAAATGAGACGCATCTGTGGTGGCGCAGGGGGGGGGGGATTACGTGACGCATCTGTTCTGGCGCAAACCTGCTGATTTGCAGAGATGCGCCAGAAGACGTAAATATGCCATTGGCTTTATTCTCTTCCCAACCCACCTTCAGAACCGACGGCCACCTAGCGACTTCAAGTGCAACTGTGTGTACGCCATCATGAAGCTAGCAGAGTGCAAGCGATGGATGCCTTCACAGTGTGCAAAAATAAAATGTAAAAAAACACGCACTTTTATTAGGTCGAGCTGATGTGGCATTCATGCGAAGCATGAATGCATCAGCTCGACAACTTATGTTGCCGGTATTTAGGAGAGTGGACAGCTACCAGACGCGCGCTTTGACGAGGTCGGATTTCACCTCGGGAGCGAGCTTCTGATAGCTGCGCATGCGTGGTGCAAGCCCTGGCTCTCACACAGACACAGGCAGCCCCCACCCCTCTGCATGCACGCACGCACGCACACACACACAGGCGCACGCATGCACACGCAGGCATACGGCACACATACAGGCACACTATCCCCTACCTCGCATTCTCTCTCAATCACACACAGTCACGCATGCGCACACACATTCCCTCACGCACACACCCACGCACATACTCCCACCTCCCCACCCCCACACTCCCCCAGGCATACACACAGGCACGCACGCACTTCACATCAGCCCTGGGCCCCACTCACCGACTGCTCTCTTCCGGCGGGGCTACTCACCGCGCGGCGCGTCTCATCCTCTAAATCGGGGCTCCCTCAGGTCAGAGGAGCCCCACAACAGGCGCCACACTCCTCCTTCTCCCCGGCCCCCTCCTGGGGACCCGGGCTACCCCGGACGGCAGGGCGCTCCATGCGCCAGCAGCTCGCGGACCTCGGGAGGCGGGACTTCCGGTCGGCCGCGAGCGGATTGGCCGGCCGGGCAAGAGCTTCCGGGTCGCCGCAAGATCAGCTTTCAGCGGCGCCGGCACACGGAGCTCGCTTCTCCAGGCTCGGACTGCCCCTGTGACTTGGATTTTGCCCACCAGGACCGTCCGAGGGAAGGCGGTGAGGACTCGTTTTTAAAGGTAGTTCTATTTGTGATGAAATGCAGGCTGTGAAGACAAAAGTTCCACAATCGGGTGCCTGAATCTGAATGTCTCACTCCACATGTGCAAGTATTAAAGCAACCGGATAGCAAACACAATCACAGTCATATGAAAACGAAGGAAGTACTTCAGAACATGGGTAACAAAAATATCGTCTGAAAAAAGAATAGTTTCAGCCATTGCCGCCGCGTCATCAGAGGGCTGCGCCGGGATTGGCTGCAGCTCTCCAGGACTTCAGTGACATCAGCCTCTCCTCCAGAGATTAATGCAGTGCAGGCGTTCTGCTTGTTTTTGTTTAGTTTTCTTAATTGAAGAAAATGCCGAAATGTTTACTTTTGGCCCACTGTCTTAGTACATGACGAGGAAGCCTGCTTTCTTTTGTTTTTTTTCCTCTTTCATCTTGCCTGCATCGGTGGAGGAGGGGGAGGAAGTTCTCGGAGGAGGGCTTGATAAAGGGTTCAAATAACTGATCAATGCTGCTGAACGTCCTGTGATTTTTGGCCACCCTCTTAATCTCCTGTAACTCCCACCCTCATCCCCCAAAAGAAATCAACCCAACCTTGTGTACTGTAACCGACAGGGTCCCAGTGTGAGGCGCTTTGAGTTTCTTGAAGCCACGTATGTACCGTAGGCGGCTGTGCCGCCTCCATGACAGGCCATCAACCGCTTGAGCAGGGCCGGAGCGAGGCCTGCCAGGCTCGTGTGGTATTTGGTGCGGGTGGCTCTTCAGTACAGATACATTGTGGTGTGTGTGTGGGAGAGAGGAAAGACTATTTGTTTTGCAGTAATAGTAATTGCATTAATATAGCGCTAACTAACTCTGACCAGGCGTCGAAGCGCTTTTTTCGGCGAGTAGCACGCAGCTGACTATTAGAATTTTTAGGAGTTTTGTAAACTGCTACATGTTACCTCGCCATTACTTCAGGGCCCCTGAGGAGATATCAATGTACATTTTTATAGAACGGGGCAGCTAGAGTCCAGTCGGATGGGTGGGTGCCAGATATTCTTGGAGCCTGGAACCTTACCTATGAGGAGGCTGTAGATCTGACACTTATGTTGATCAAAATGTACCGATTATTATTTATGAATTTATGAGAGGCTGGCAGTCTGATGCTGTTATCTTCCTGGCTCCAAGGGGACCTTATTGGCATATGTGCACTTAAGGTTCCTGTAACATAACTAGAATCTCACCACATGCAAAGAACACTAAGGGACAGGCTAGTCAGTCTTTCTGTCTGTCTCTTTCGGCCTGGATACTATCTTTCTTTCCCTGTTACCATAGCTTTCTTATAAAAAAGATGTTAATATTTCACTTCTGTTTTTGTATTTTCGTCACAATAAAATACACTGAACATAATCTTCACAAAAGTTATTTACAAAAGTTTAAGCTATTGGCATTATAAATTACAATAACTTTTAAGTATTAATTATGTAAAAAAAATAAAAGCCATTGTTATTTGTAATAACGATACATCTAAGTCACGTAAATAAAACACATATTGCATTACAAATTCTATAGGTGTCACATTTGCAAAAGTTAAAACTATTGGCATTGTAAATGACAAAGCTATTAATTTTGCTATTTTCAAAACCAACACATAAATAAAAAAATTGTCATTTACAATACCAATAGCTCAAACTTTCCTAATGCGAGACCTATTGCATTGCAAATGCTTGTTTATTTATGTGTTGGTTTTGAAAATAGCAAAAATAATAGCTTTGTCATTTACAGTGCCAATAGTTATAACTTGTGACACCTATAGCATTTGTAATGCAATATGTGTTGTATTCACGTGACTTAGATGTATTGATATTACAAATAACAATGGCTTTTATTTTTTTTAATAATTAAAACTTAAATAAAAGTTATTGTAATTTATAATGGCAATAGCTTAAACTTTTGTAAATAACTTTTGTGAAGAATATGTTCAGTGTATTTTATTGTGACGAAAATCCAAGAACAGAAGTGAAATACTAACCTCTTTTTGTGACATTTGTAATAAAGCTTGAAACATTGAGACAACATATTTGACCCAGTTGTTGTTGAATGGTTGCACAGATTGATGCTGTGGTGGCGCTGAGTGATTTTGTGGTGGCGACTAGTGATGCTGTGGCATTCAATGATCCTGTGGTAGCGCATAGTGATGTTGTTGTGCCGCTTAGTGATGCTGTGGTGGTGCTGAGTAATGCTGTGGTGATGCGATAGATAGAGTGAGTGGGATAGATAGATAGAGTGAGGGCGATAGATAGATAGAGTGAGGGCGATAGATAGATAGATAGATAGATAGAGCAAGGGCGATAGATAGAGTGAGGGCGATAGATAGATAGAGGGAGGGCGATAGATAGATAGAGTGAGGGCGATAGATAGCTAGACAGAGTGATGGCGATCAGTATCTAGATAAGTGAGGGCGATAGATAGTGAGGGCGATAGATAGATAGATAGATAGATAGATAGAGTGAGGGCGATAGATAGAGTGAGGGCGATAGATAGATAGAGGGAGGGCGATAGATAGATAGAGTGAGGGCGATAGATAGCTAGACAGAGTGATGGCGATCAGTATCTAGATAAGTGAGGGCGATAGATAGTGAGGGCAATAGATAGATAGATAGAGTGAGGGTGATAGATAGTGAGGACAATAGATAGATAGATAGAGTGAGGGCGATAGCAAGATAGAGTGAGGGCGATAGATAGATAGAGTGAGGGCGATAGCAAGATAGAGTGAGGGCGATAGATAGATAGAGTGAGGGCGATAGATAGAGTGAGGGCAAAATAGATAGATAGATAGATAGATAGATAGATAGATAGATAGATAGATAGATAGATAGATAGATAGATAGATAGATAGATAGATAGATAGATAGATAGATAGTAGTAGATAGATAGGACCCGATTCACAGAATGAACTTAAGACTCAATCCTAAACTTACTACTATTTTGGTATTCACAGAATGCACTTACTACTTTTGGCATTCACAGAATGAACTTACTACTTTTGGTATTCACACAAGTTAGGATTTTGTCTTAAGTTTGTCTTAAGGCAAACTTAAGACAAAATCCTAACTTCTGTTAAGACAAACTTAAGACAAAATCCTAACTTCTGTGAATACCAAAAGTAGTAAGTTCATTCTGTGAATGCCAAAAGTAGTAAGTGCATTCTGTGAATACCAAAATAGTAGTAAGTTTAGGATTGAGTCTTAAGTTCCTTCTGTGAATCGGGCCCATAGATAGATAGAGTGAGGGCGATAGATAGATAGATAGAGTGAGGGCGATAGATAGATAGATAGATAGAGTGAGGGTGATAGATAGATAGTGAGGGCAATAGCAAGATAGAGTGAGGGCGATAGATAGATAGAGTGAGGGCGATAGATCGATAGAGTAAGGGCGATAGATAGAGTGAGGCCGATAGATAGATAGATAGATAGATAGATAGATAGATAGATAGATACAGACAGATAGATACAGACAGATAGATAGAGTGAGGGCGATAGATCGATAGACAGATAGAGTGAGGGTGATAGATTGATAGACAGATAGAGTGAGGGAGATAGATAGATAGAGTACGGGCGATAGATAGATAGATAGATAGATAGATAGATAGATAGATAGATAGATAGATAGATAGATAGATAGATAGATAGATAATGATAGATAGTTGTGTGTGCGGTTGTGTGTGTGGTTGTGGTTGTGTGTGCGTGGTTGTGTGTGTGTGGTTGTGTGTGTTATGCTTTGTTTTGCTATGCTATGTTTTGTTATGCTATGCTATGTTTTGTTGTGTTTGGTATGCTATGTTATGTTTTGCTAGGGTATGATATGTTTTGTTTTGTTATGCTATGTTTTGTTGTGTTTTGTTAAGCTATGCTATGGTTTGTTGTGTTTTGCTATGTTTTGTTATGCTATGTGTTGTTGTGTTTTGTTATGCTATGCTATGTTTTGTTATGTTATGCTATGTTTTGTTATGCTATGCAATGTTTTGTTTTGCTATTCTATGCTTTGTTTTGATATTTAATGCTTTGTTTTGTTATGCTATGCTATGTTTTTTTGCTATCCTATGCTTTGTTTTGTTATGCTATGCAATGCTTAGTTGTGTTTTGCTATGCTTTGTTATGCTTTGTTATGCTATGTTTTGTTGTGTTTTGCTATGTTTTGTTATGCTATGTGTTGTTGTGTTTTGTTTTGCTATGCTATGTTTTGTTATGCTCTGCAATGTTTTGTTATGCTTTGTTTTATTATGCTATGCTATGTTTTGCTATCCTATGCTTTGTTTTCTTATGCTATGCTATGTTTTGTTGTGTTTTGCTATGCTATGCTTTGTTATGCTATGCTATGTTTTGTTGTGTTTTGCTATGCTATGCTTTGTTTTGCTATGCTATCTTTTGTTATGCTATGTTGTGTTATGCTATGCTATGTTTTGTTATGCTATGCTTTGTTATGCTATGCTATGTTTTGCTATGCTATGCTTTGTTATGCTATGCTATGTTTTGTATGCTATGCTATATGTTGTGTTTTATTATGCTATGCTTTGTTTTGCTATGCTATATTTTGTTATGCTATGCTATGCTATGTTTTGTTGTGTTTGATATGCTATGTTTTGCTATGCTATTATATGTTTTGTTTTGCTGTGCTATGTTTTGTTGTGTTTTGTTAAGCTATGCTATGTTTTGTTGTGTTTTGCGGTTTTGTTATGCTATGTGTTGTGTTTTGTTATGCTATGTTTTGTCATGTTATGCAATGTTTTGTTATGCTATGCTATGTTTGTTTTGCTATCCTATGCATTGTTTTGTTATGCTATGCTCCGTTTAGTTTTGCTGTCCTATGCTTTGTTTTGTTATGCTATGCTATCCTATGCTTTGTTGTGTTTTGATATGCTATTCTTTGTTCTGCTATTTTTTGTTATGCTATGCTATGTTTTGTTGTGTTTTATTATGCTATGCTTTGTTTTGCTATGCTATGTTTTGTTATGCTATGCTTTGTTATGCTATGCTTTGTTATGCTATGCTTTGTTATGCTATGCTTTTTTATGCTATGCTTTTTTATGCTATGTTTTGTTATGCTATGCCAAGCGTTGTTCTGTTAGGCTATGCTATGTTGTGTTGTGTTATGCTATGCTATGTTGTATTTTGTTATGCTATGCTATGTTTTGTTGTGTTTTGTTATGCTATGCTAGGTTTTGCTATGCTTTGTAATGCTATGTTTTGTTATGTATGCTATGTTTTGTTGTGTGTTGTTATGCTATGCTATGTTTTGTTGTGTTTTGTTGTTTTGTTATGCTATGCTTTGTTTTAAGTTATGTTATGCTATGCTTTGTTATGTTATGCTATGTTTTGTTCTGCTATGTGTTGTTGGGTTTTGTTATGCTATGTTTTGTTATGTTATGCTATGTTTTGTTATGCTATGCTATGTTTTGTTTTGCTATCCCATGCTTTGTTTTGTTATGTTATGCTATGCTATGTTTAGTTTTGCTATCCTATGCTTTGTTATGCTATGCTATGTTTTGTTGTGTTTTGCTATGATTTGTTATGCTATGCTATGTTTTGTTGTGTTTTATTATGCTATGCTTTATTTTGCTATGCTATGTTTTGTTATGCTATGTTTTGTTATGCTATGCTTTGTTATACTATGTTTGTAATGCTAAGCTTTGTTTTGTTATGCTATGCTATGTTGTGTTTGGTTATGCTACGCTATGTTTTGTTGTGTTTTCTTATGCTATGCTATGTTTTGATATGCTTTGCAATGCTGTGTTTTGTTATGTATGCTATGTTTTGTTGTGTTTAGTTATGCTATGCTATATTTTGTTGTGTTTTGCTATGTTTTGTTATGCTATGTTTTGTTATGTTATGCTGTTTTGTTGTGTTATGTTATGCTATGCTATGTTTTGTTTTACTATGCTATGTTTTGCTATTCTTTGTTATGTTATGCTATGGTTTGCTTTGTTATGCTATGCTAAGTTTTGCTGTGTTTTGCTATGTTTTGTTATGCTATGTTTTGTTCTACTATGCTTTGTTTTATATTATGTTATGTTTTATTCTGCTATATTTTGTTGTGTTATGTTATGCTATGCTATGCTATGTTTTGTTTTACTATGATATGTTTTGTTTTGCTATGCTTTGTTATGTTATGCTTTGTTTTGTTATGCTATGTTTTGTTATGCTATGCTATGTTTTGTTGTGTTTTGTTATGCTATGCTATGCTGTGTTGTGTTTTGCTATGCTATGTTTTGTTTTGTTATGCTATGTTTTGTTTTGCTATCCTATGCTTTGTTTTGTTATGCTGTGCTTTTACTATCCTTTGCTTTTGTTTGTTATGCTATGCTATGCTGTATTTCGTTATGCTATGCAATGTTTTGTTATGCAATGCGGGTATGTGAGGGTATGTGAGGGTGTGTGAGTGTGTGTGAGGGTGAGTGGGGGTGAGTGAGGGTGAGGGTGTGTGAGGGTTTTTGAGGGTGATGGTGTGTAAGGGTGAGAGGGTGAGGGGGGTGAGGGGGTGTGAGGGTGAGGGTGTGAGAGTGAGTGAGGGTGTGTGAGGGTGAGAGGGGGTGAGGGGGTGTGAGGGTGAGGGGGTGTGAGGGTGAGTGAGGGTGTGTGAGGGTATGTGAGGGGTGTGAGGGTTAGAGTGGGTGAGGGGGTGTGAGGGTGAGGGGGTGTGAGGGTGAGGGGTGTGAGGGTGGTTGAGGGGTAGTGAGGGTGAGGGGTGTGAGGGTGAGGGGGGTGTGAGGGGGTGAGGGGGTGTGAGGCAGTGTGAGGGTGAGGGGGTGTGAGGGTGAGGGTGTGTGTGAGTGAGAGGGTGTGAGGGTGAGAGGGTGTGTGCGGGTGAGAGGGTGTGTGAGGGTGAGAGGGTGTGTGAGGGTGAGAGGGTGAGTGAGGGTGAGGGTGTGTGAGGGTGTGTGAGAGTGAGGGGTGTGAGGGTGAGGAGGTGTGTGAGGGGTCAGGGGGTGTGAGGGGGTGAGGGCGAGTGAGGGGGGTGAGGGCGTGAGGGTGAGTGTCTCCAATGAATGTCACTGCCTCGCCTTCTTTGAAAATGTTCAGTGCTGCAAATAGAGCATGCCGCCCTAATTATCACAGCATGAGGCCACAAAGTGATGATTATCACAGCATGCAGAGAGGCGCCCCACACTGCTGGAGCACTCAACTGCACATTAATTATAGTTGAGTGCTCCAGCAGCCTGGGGCGCCTGTTGACATGCTGTGATAAGTGGGGTCTCATGCTGTGATAATTGCTACTTGCAGTGCACAATACTGATTCCAGCCCCTCCAGGACTCCCTGACCTGCATCATGGTTGCCAAGGCAATATTTCTGAAAATATTGTCGTGCTACCGTAAGGCAGGTCATGGAGTCCTCGAGAGGCGGGATGCAGAGCAGACAAATCTGCTAAACAGGAGCTTTTTCCAATGGCAGGCCTCCGTTTCCAGAGGCCTGCCAATGGAAAAAAGGGGCGTGGCTTCAGGCCATACTGAAATCCCCTTGCTCACAATATCTCTTTCCCTGCAGCAGGGCCATGCCCTGCAATGCAGGCTTTGACCTAAAAAGGAATATACAGTTATCACAGGAAGAGGTTGAAATATTAATATCTGAGGTAACCAGACCTGACAAATCACACGTTTATGGCACCAAAGCTTCAACTAGCAAAGAAAGCAACAGTATGGAAAGCCATACTTCACAAAATAAATGCAGAATATGGATGAGTGCCCAAAACGTGACATGATAATATTATTACAAAGGAGAAATTAGTCCACAACAAATGTGCATCCATGGCATCATGATATATCTGAATCAGCAGGTATTCAGAGTCATATGAAGGATCAAGTTGCAGCAGTGATTGGTCTCAGGGTAGTTGGTGTGATTGAAGGGCCTGACACTGCTGACACGGAATATGCCACAGGACATAGTGATTGAAGTCATATTATAGCATATTCAAAAACAGCAGTCTCTCACCACGTAACCACCAGGCAGGCAGAAAATAGAAAAGACCACGCGAGTCCCAGTATTCCTTCGGCAGGTTTTATTAGAAAGGAGAGTTTACCAAATCTGACGCGTTTCGGGCGTCCGCCCTTGGTCACAGATCGTCAGGCTAATGAACAAACATCCTTTTTAAATGGTACACTGCACGAATTCAATTAGTGTTTTTTTCAAGATCATTATTGGATAGATCTGATCGATGAGAATGTAACCATAAAAAAACACATTGTCTATTTTTCACTCGCAGTTTGTTAAGTTTCTACATAAATGCATTGGTAATTTAACTGCAATATTCACAGCACTGATGCACAACATTTATTCCAATTGTGCAAAAATAAAAAGACTTCATCAACCAACTTCCAAAGTATATTCTACTCAAATATCTCTAATGAAAACAAACCAAAAAATTATCATAGTGTCTGTGTCCCAAAAACAATAGGGAAAGTAATGTGAGCCCTTTGAACAAGTGAATAATGAAAAAAACAAGTTGTGCATAAAGTACAGAAAAAGGTGTAAAATACATGTAATGAAATTCATAGCAAATCTTAATAGGGTGAGGCAGATCAAAACAGATAATAACATATAATCAAGTAACTGATTAAGGATAGGTTATAGGAAAACATGTAGATCCTCCGTTGTATTCAATCCATTAGGAAATCTGCTGTCTAGTTCAATAATGAAATGAGATTCAAATCTCCTCAGCATTTTCTCCCTGTCACCACCCCGCCTAGATTTTAAAACAGAGGCAATGACATAATATTCCAAGCATTGTAAGTTGTTGTTATGTATTGCTTTAAAATGCCTGGCAACTGGGTACGCGCCTTCATTATTAACGATGGCACGTAAATGCTGAAGTATCCTGGCATGCATCTGTAGCTTTGTGCTGCCCACATATCTAAGGCCACAGGTGCATGTCAGGATATAGACAACAAAGTCAGTCTTACAGTTGAATGTACCCTTGATATCCTTGGCAACCGGACTGAATGGAGTAGAATATTGGGAGGTATTTTTCCCAAATTTACATGCTCTACAAGTAGAGCAACGTTTAAATCCCGGCCGGGATTTCAACCAATCCTCTTTTTTGTCAAGCTCAGGGAATTCGTGACTGATCTGGAGGGTCCCCTCCGATAAGTGACAACAGGATTGTCTGGAAGCCTAGGGGCCAGAACCAAATCCGTTTTTAAGACAGGCCAGCGTTGTTTTATAATAGACTTAATCTGTCTGGCCTGTTTGCTATACCCGGTAATTAGTCTGGGAGTTTGCTCCTCACTTGAATCAATTGTCGTTATTGACTCATTATTGGTGGTGGAAAACAAGGACTCACGGGTTCTAGCATTGGTTTTCTGGATGGTAGTTCTAAGAACCGACTCTTTATAACCCCTACATCTAAATCTATCAAGGGCTTCATTTGTGCAGACCTCCAAATCATGATCAGTACTACAGATTCTTTTTAATCTGAGCAACTCCCCAAAAGGAATGTTGTCAATGGTGTGTCGAGGATGAGCACTGCTGGCATGCAAGATGTTATTGCCAGCAGTGCTCTTTCTGTGGAGTTTTGTTGCAAGACGACCATCTTTCACATATATTTTTACATCTAAGAATTCTGCCTCCTTTGCACTTACATTTGAAGTGAATCTCAGATTTTCCTGATTCTTATTAATGCATGAAAGAAAATCATTGACACTCTCCTGATTTCCCCTCCATAAAATAAAAATATAAAAACATTATAGCATATGTGAATGTATTACATATTTATGGACATTAAAATGTAACATTTCATAATTTAAGAATTGATAGCATGTGTTCAGAAAGTACCATAATATTTGAAGATTACTGTATAACCATAAATATTTAGGCTCCTCATTACAATGGTAGTTGGACGAGTGTCCGACCACCATCGCTGTGGGCAGGTGTCCATCTGACAAGGAGTCGGCTGTCCCACCTGTCCGGTTAGTACAGGATTGCCAGCGTGGTGGTCAGGATGTGCCTTTTTGTACTGAAGCTTACGCTGTAGCTGAGGAAAATGGCAGCAGCACAAGCCTGCAGTTAAAACAGACACTTTTCAAACATCCATGCATTGTGTGCCAGGCATCATGTGGTGCCTGCCAAATGCTGCATGAATGGGGGGCACCACATGTGCCTCACTGGCCACTTAGTGGACCACTGGGGATGGGAGCCCTGCGTGGGGCCCACCAAAGTCTGTTTCTGTCTGCTTTTTTATGGTGGTGGGACCGCCATGAAAAGGCAGTCGAAATAAGGACATCGTAATCTCTATAGAGGTGCCTGGATAGGCACAGCCTCCATTGTAGAGATTAGTGTCCGACCGCCGGCCCGACGGGCTCTGTGAGCCTGTCAGAGGCGGCGGTCTTGTACCCCAACAAAATCGCTCCTACAGCTGGTATTGTAATCAGACAGTCGGAACGATACCCTGGATGTTGGGCAGACCGCAATTGACGGCCTGACGGTGGTGGTACACCAAACATCAAAATGAGGCCCTTAGTTATCAAGTTGTCATAGCTTGATATTTTTGTATACTTTAATACAATAAAACTACAATTGATTTTCAATAACATGTATAGCATTTCATTGTTTACTTTAATTTGATTGAATTTTTAAACATCACCACATAAAATTTTAAATGTACAGTGATTTCATTTAGACTTAGGTACAAAGAGTTTATTGGCTCATTAAGAAAAACCTTTGCAATCAATCAAACATAAAACAAACAACTTGATGTCTGACTTAAGGGACAAAACAGATTCATAATAAAATCCTATAAACGGTCTATGTACCAATATATACAACAGTATAAAAAATGTTTAAATAAAAATGGCATTATCATTTCGTGCTAAAACATGGCCAAGGTGCAATGTTGTCTACAAAGGGCTGATGTGCCTGGGAGACTGGGGTTGGAAACAAGCATATTCTAAGATTTTGAAAGCCACATGAAGCTAATAACAGATGCACGGAGATTTAAAAAATAAAAATAAAATCTCTTCTTCCTAATTTCTAAGGTCAGAATCATAAACTGCATTGACTTCCTTGGCCATTTTCCTGTTGTTTCAGCATCTGCGAAAATGCTGACATACATTTGACCAGCCTGACATCGAAAACTGTGTTTAGCAGATTCAAGGCTGCTATAACAGCCTGCCTGCAGGACAATACACCCAGGGGAGTTAAATTGTAGGTGTAACAAATGTCTGCGACGTTTAACAATGAGGGACACAAACATAAAACATGTAAAAAGAATTCTCGCTTCTCGCCGAAGAGCTTGCATTTCTCCTCATATGGTCGGAGTTGCAACTTCAATTGATGGTCCATGTTGACAAAACTCCAAAAACAAAATTAATTTAGACTTAATCTATTACAAAAATTCAATTTACAAATAGGTTCAACACTTATATTTGTATAAGTTAATTGTGTCATAATTAATTGAGTTCCAAATGATCGGAGTAGATATTAAATTATGAAATATAACAATGTAAATTTGATACTGTTCTGAATGCTTCATTGAACGCTTCAATGTAACAAATCTTAAAAACATTATCCAAGGCATTTATTATTATTATTATTATTGTCTTTATTATTAGTATTATTATTTCAAATGCATTTTGTTTAAGATTGAGTGACACCAACAATGGTGTAACTGTATATTTCTCATTATCACAAACATGTAGAATAATCCCTATATTTTTGTGTAAAATAGCCACAAAATCATAATGAGTGTGCAACCGAGCTTATGGAACCAATGAATTAATACAAAAGTGTGCGCCATCATTAAGTGTATGAATGTACATCATGAAGAAGAGAATGGTAAAGTACAACATGTCATGTCAAGTTAAACTGTTTTCTAAATTGTGGTTATTTTATTTTGGTTTATAATTGATTTTGTAAGCCTGATAATGTTTTTGGTGATTACTCTGATTCATTATGTCAACATAAATATAACTTCTGAATTTACATTTCCAAGGGAAAGTTGTGCAGAGGATGGTGGTAATCAGTGTTAATATATATTTATCAAATAATGGTAATCATTCATTTTAGTGAAAGTAGTACCTCTTAATGATTATATGTGTCAACCTTTGTTTGTTTAAGAATTCTTGACGACTGATTATTTATTTATAATTTATGAACTTGACGCACTTGCCAATATGCACTGAGTATAAGGACCTATTTCATTTTGCATTGCTTAAATTTATAAAATATGCATCTAATTTTTGTAGTGCTTAAGGGCATTAATGTTGAGCAGCCAGCAACTATTACATCCAATTAAATTGTAGTAACATCTCAACCATCCATAACTACTCTTTTCATTCATAAACTTTATTCGGTTGAAGAAAAATACAACCTTACAAGTACATTGATAAAAACTCATACAGATGTATAAATATAAGCAAACCCCGGTCAAATGGTCAAAAACTCTAAATTATTTAGTACATAAAACACATTAGAGTATACAGCCAATCGTCTTCTAGAGTTCATATAAGCAATTAGTATATGGCATTTAGGCAACAGTCAATACAAGCTAAAAGAAAATACATAAATCTGCTTAAAAAAGATTAAAAGTACATGGATATCCTTAACCATTGCACTATGCTTTTCTTATTTTAATAGCATTCAATATAAAAAGTGCAACATTGTAACACAAAAAGGGGTTACATAGTGTCACCAAATATTTCATTGCAGCTTTATGAGATCTGATATTTTGGGCAACAAAAATAGGTTTCAAATAGAGTGACTTAAAATTCCAAAACAGTTTGCAGAACAATAAAAAGTGCATGGTGCTTTGTTTGCTCTGACCATCACATGGACAAAAATATATATCAGAAGGGCATAACCTCATATGGGGGAAGGCAACAAGGTGATGCACAATACCACACCCCAACCTTGTCAGCACAAATTGGTGCAGCATATTGGTTACATATACCAGGTAGTTGTTGTTCCCCTCCTCCTTATCCAAGGATTTATATAATATTACTGTTGATTTGTTCTAATCATCTGGCTCACGATTGTCCAACCTAGTTTGGGAAAACAGTCCTATTCTTAGATAATGATGTAAATTGTTTGGGTCAGCCCAAATTGTCAGATTGAACAATTTACCAAGGCAAGAATTAATGTAGAATAGCCAGGGTATATTTAAGGCCTTATCTGAGGCTAAACAGTCACGGATAATAGTTCTAGTAAAGCCGATCTTTTCCTTAGCCCAAAGTGATATCCATAATAGCAAAGGTCCCAACAAAAGGTGATCTTCTATAAACTGCAAGCCAACCTTGTTATGAACTATGGTATTGGCTGCACAGACTGGCAAACATAAAAGCTGTTTCAGGAATTTGTGTTCCTCAATTTGAAGGGTATAACTGTTCGCATGGCCCCAAAGGCAAGCCCCGAATATAGCAGTAGTCACACCCTTGTATTTATATGTAGCTACCATTTCCCTGATGGGTCTGCTACCCAGTTTAGAGGCAAACGTAAAAATCGCCAGGGAATCCGTGCTCTTTTTGACACTAGTATTCAGTACATGTAGAGTCCATGAGCCATTACCTACAATAGAAATCCCCAAAAAGCAGAAAGAATTGACTGAAACTACTGGGGTATTATTAATAAAAAAAAGTTCTGCATGGTTTCCGCTTTTGACCACAGATTATGATGAATGTTTAGGTTTTATTAATGACCATTTTTTAGGAAGCCATATATTCACCTAAAGCATTCATCAATCTTTGCAGGCCCACTGGTGTTCTGACCTGGAGTACTGCGTCGTCTGCGTAGAGCAGCACTAGTATTGAGTGCCCTACAGTCTTGGGAGCAACAGCCTGCAGGGACTGTAAATGGTTAATAAAAAGTGAAATCAGAAGTGGTGCCAATAGGCAGCCCTGGCGAATAAAATGCCCGACTTTGGAGTTTGGCGTGCATTCCCCTTGTAGACTGAAATGAACTTGACTGAATAGTTTCTCAATAAGACGTGCGAGAAACCCCACAATTGGTCTTGGTGCACCTAGAGAGATCAGTGATGCCCGTAATAAATGATGGTCTATTAAATCAAAAGTGCTGCTCAAATCTGCAAAGCATAAGTATAGAGTACCTGGTTTGGCCCTGGTGTATTTCCCAATTAGGAGTACAAGATTAATACATTGTTCTACGGTCCCCAGTTGTTTCCTAAAACCATACTGAACCGGGGTCAGGATTGATTTTTCAGATGCCCAATTTCTCCAGCCTTGACAGTAAGACTCTACTCTTTACCTTCATTGAGGTGTCTAAGAGTGAAATTGGGAAATGATTTTAGGGGTTTGCTCTAGCCCCCTTTTTATGTATTGGTATGATAATAGATGTCTCTCAGGAAGATGGAATACTGCCAGTCAACACTACATTAAAAACCCTAGTCAAGAAAGGCCTCCAGAGGTCGGGCAGATAATATACATAAACTGGCACTCCGTCTGGTCCAGGAGCCCGCCCCCCTGCACTGTCTTGTATAGCCAACATGACTTTTTCAAGAGAAATTTCGACCTCTTCAGCCTCCCAGTCATATTCTGGCCTCCATGAATGCCTGGTTGCATTCTTGGTATTCTGTCTAAAAATGTCGGAAAAATGTGCTACCCAACTATCACAGGGGACAATGTGAATAAACTCCGGGATATCTTCATATTTAAAAAAAAGGGGCGTTCACAGTATCCCAGAACAACTTAATGTTCATAGTCGCTGCCGCAAGAGCAAGAGTATCCCATGCTTTATTCTGTAGTGTTTTTTTTTACTTGCATCCAAAGCCTGGTTATATTAAATGCGTCATGTCTTAACGATCAAGGTATCCTGCGGGTAGCTACTCAAGGCATGTTTGAAAGATTGAAGTGCTTTGGTACAGGTGGCATCAAACCATCCCCTGTTGGTGTTCCCTACTCTAGTAGGGTGGCAAGTCAGGAGTGATTTTATAGCGCTAATGATATAAAAAACATCTTTATTAGCAAATTGGGTACAATAGTCTCCTTAGTTCTTCTTAACTATTTTTTGTTATATAATGTTAGGATCATCTTCTTCCCATTTCAGTCAGTAAGTCAAACCACTTTATTCAGTTAGTAAAAACCATAAAAGTACAACACATACAACATATTACACTACACAATAAAAACATCTAAAATACAAATCATTAATAAATATGGGCAACCTAAAAAACATTACAGAGTCAGATTTCATTGACACATAAACAAGCCGAGTTGCCATTAATACATATATGGTGACAGATAGCTAGGATAAAAATTAAAAAACATTTCAAAATTAAAATGCTAGCTTCAAAACAGTAATCATTTAGTCATACGGGTATTCTCGAAACGCTTGTTAGGAGATACCGTTTTCTCCTGAGTCTAACGGCTGGGACTAGGTAACTCGCAATGTTAAATACCTCCCAAGGATCATTCAACATCTGCAGATAAAGTAAGGCAGGTCTAACCTGTATAAAACATTTTCCCCTTAAAATTAGAAGTAAAAACCTGCTACTGATAAAACTATAATGATCACAAAACATTATAAAGTGCATAGTGTCCTGGGTTGAAAAGTTATCACATGTGCAAGGGCCTAAATCGCACCCCCTGCTCCAACCTTGCGAATCTGCTACTAAAAAATGAATCAAGTTAAAATGAAACCTAGTTAAAAGCAGGCGATGGAAGGGCTTAGTGAAAATTGTCATATAAGGTTCGATCTGGGGAGATATTTTTAGCAAAAAATAGGCTTTTATTCAGGGTTTCGTTAGCTCACTCACCTCTCTCTCAACCGGCAATAAATTCAAAAATGTGTTTTTAGCCACACCAGATCCTCTTTTCTTATTTTGTCCGGAAAATCAAAGAGATCTGGACGCCCTAGTTTATATAAGATTTGCTTAACATGTTGTAGCCACGGGATACTGCAAACTTGCTCCATGGAGAGACAATCCCTAATGATCTCATGATTCAGAGTTAATTCTGGATTCATTCCGGTCTTAACCCAACAAACCACCAGGGCCAGCCTCAGCCAATCTGATACATAATTAACACCTAACTCTTGATGTATTTCGAAAGTAGAGGTAGATTGGGGAACAGACAAAAGAGTGCGTAGAAACCTATTTTCGACTGTCTGTAACCCCTCCACCGGCTTGTAACCCCAGATGGCAGATCCATACATTGCAATGGCTATACATTTAGACCTATAGATATTAAGCATAGCTGCGATTGGCGTGGCCCCCAATGGCTGAACAAAACCACGAACAGCAGCTGTAGACCTTGATATCGCGTTTTCTTTAGCTTTCTGTTGGGTACACACAAGCCCCTTTCGTAAAATAGTACCCCCAGATAGGTGAAAGAGGTCATCCTAGATAGCTCTGCTCCTTCACAATAGAAACATTTTGGCTTTCTTGGTCTCTGACCCATGGTCATTGTTTGTGATTTAGCTATGTGAACTACTAGGTCCAATGATTTCATAAAAGCCCCAAAGGAGTCCAAAAGCCTCTGAAGCCCTACAGCTGTACGGGCCAATAATACAGCGGCATCCGCATATAGGAGCACAGGGATAACCCTGTCCCCTATTTGCGGAATATCTAAGCTGGCGGAATCTGAAAACTTTCTTAAATTATTTATACATATAGTAAAAAGCAATGGAGCTAAAATGCATCCCTGACGGATGCCTCTTCCGGGCCTAAAGTGCTTTGTGCAATTACCTTCTTGGGTGACTCTCACCCTTGCGGAGAGATCCCTATGTAAGTCAGCCAAGAAGTGAACTAAATATTGATCTATTCCCATATCTATCAGAATGGACCAAAGTTTTGACCTATTTACCAGATCAAAATCCGAGGAAAGGTCCACAAAGGCCAGCTGTGATGTCCCCGCTTTGGCCAATGTGTGTTTCCCTGCTAGAAAGTGTAAATTGAAACACTGATCAAGTGTACACCTTCCTTGTCTAAAACCATATTGGAGGTTTGTTAAAACATAATTCTAGTTCAACCAGTCCATTAACTTAGTTAAAATCACTCTCCCTAATACTTTAAAGCAGTCAATTAAAGATATTGGCCTGTAGCAATGTGGGTCCCTTCTCTGTCTTTTTTTAAAAACTGGGATGATAATGGAAGATGACCACGATGACGGGAAACCCTGCTGACTTGGCACATTATTTACTTTTGTCACATTTTGGCCAGAAAGTTGGGTTTTGTTTATATAATTCGACCGAGACACCGTCCGGTCCAGGGGCCTTGTTACTGGTCATTTGCTTTATTTCTAGTTCTACTTCACCTTCGTTAAAAACCATTTCAGGGGGGGTTCCTTGTATGTTCTAAACTAGCAGGTGACTCCAAAGTGGAGGGGCCTCATATATATATTCAAAATGGGAGAACCATTGTGCTTCTGTGATGTTACATTCTAGGGGGGAATTCTCCATTCTAGAAAAAAAAGATTTATTTACAATAGGCCAGAATCTAGAGCTATCCTTCAGGACCTCTGCTGGTAATAATTCATTCCATGCATCCTCTTTGATTTTATTTTTATGGGTATTTAGGGCGGACTTATACAACTTTCTAACCGAGGTCTCGTGGGTCCTGTTTCAATGCGACTACCAACTTACGGTGTGCTTCAGAGCAGTTACTATCGAACCATCTCTCACCAGTTGTTTGCTGAGTTCTAGTGGGCAAGGAGGGGCCTAACACTACCTGTGCGCAAATGCCTTCAAAATCTGTGAGTACATCAACCCCTGATTAGATTTGTCAAGGCAGAATGCAAGCTTGTCCTCAATCTTCTCACAGAAATTCTAAAAGAAAAGATCCGGGAGTACTTTGGCCCATTTTAGCCTCCGTCCCATATCAGATGATTTTAGGCAGGTCTCAGTACCCTGCATTTCCTGTTAACCCTTTAGGCCACAGCCCCTGCCCAGCACTAGTAGAATTGGGTTATGTTCACTAAAATGTGACCACCTAGCATTGTTAAAAATTACCTGGGATGATAAAACAGGGAGTTAAATATATAATCTATTATGGCAACCCGCCCTCGAGCTTGAAAAGTGGGGATCCTCGGCTCTGTTGCATTAGAGTTGGGTTCAATAAGGTGTACTACAGCCAAAAGATCCTCCAGACATTCCCCATACTGTGTATGCTCGAAATGGGGATTGGAAGAATTTTCCGTCCCTAAAAAGTCTTCAACCTGACAGTTCATATCACACAGATGAGTATTAAAATCGCCCATAATTAAAATAGAATAATAAATTGTTTGCTTCAATTTATACTCCTCTAAAAAACATTTCAAATTACATATATGATCATTTAAAAAACTACTCTCACCAGAATTATAAAAATTGACAAACAGCATTTTGGATGTGTTGATAGAAGTGAATTCAATTGCCAAACAATTATGAAAACCAACATCCACCCTACTATGAGTTCCTGACAATTTAAGTGAGATTAACATTAAGAGACCCCCTTTTGCTCTGCCTGACGAAGAAGGCCGTGCAGACACACCATAGGATATGAACCCATCCACCCAAAAATTATTCTCCAGGTCCCAGGTCTCCTGTAAACTAACGATATTGTATTCTTTTATGAAATCAAGCCACCTGGAATCATCTATTTTACTCCCCAAACCTTCTATATTCCAGCTAATAATCTTACAGTTGGAGTATTCATTCACACTGGTCCCCTGACCACTAAGGGTATCACAAATGGAGCTCTGATGACAGAGAGAAGGCTCCAGTCAGTTGTTTTCATCTAGGAGAACTAATGGCGGAATCAGTTTGGGCAAGCTAAGCTGTTTTCACCTTCTAGCATCTCAGTGGGCAATGTTGGCAGTTTAAGTAAGGTCGATGACCTGTGGGGGACCATATCAGGTCAAATATCCTACCTGGGACCTGGTCGGAGAGAAGGACACCCCCTGTTGTCTACTGAAGGCCCAACCCCCGCTGAGTTCTGCCAAATAGCTGTGGTGGATAAAAAAACTTAGGGGTAAGGCCCTAATGCCCCCCTGGTCTTCCTTAGGACCTTCCTGGAATAACTGCCCTGCTATGTCTGCACTATCAAAGTTGACAACGATACAGTCGCCTACTGCCTGTTTAGGCCTATGGTCCACCCAACCCACTCTCCTAGCCATTATGATATGCGAGGAAACCCTGGCCCTGCTGCTAGAATGTTGATCACACCAGTGTTTAGTTTTACGTAACAGCTCGGAAGTAGATTCCAGACAGTGCTCTCTAAGCGGGGGAACCCCTATGACAATAGCAACTAAGCGAGTAGCTTCTGGTGGCAAATTGAGTCTGCAGCTATTTACCACCCTATTGTCCTCTTGATTGCCGTGAATCCTACCCTGATCCGGGGACTCATCGTTGGGCACAGGACCTGCAACTGCCTCAATATGATTACAGTTAATGCCCACTACATGTCTCTCGGAGGTTGCACCTAAATTTGTTATGGGAATAGACTCCGGACTATTCCTGGACAAAGTTAGTTTAACAAATCCCTCATCTCTTTTGTTTGCTATAGAATGCATTTGTAGCTGGGTAGGGACATAATTGTTAGATGGCACACAGTTGTTTTGTTTTTTAGCCCCCCTAATTCGGTCTCAAGGCGCTCTAATTTCCCCATTACCTCCTTTACAAGAGTGTTAAGGAAGTATATAATGTCTTTGGCAGTAGTCGAGAAAACGGACTCCAACCATAAGTTCAATTGTTCCCCATAACTTTACGGACAGCTGATTGGACTAGTGAGTCCAAATCGCCAGCATGATTAATAGATATGTCAGCAGTTAAGTGTCAGTGTTTAGTGGATCTCTTTTTCACCTTTTTTTCCTCTGGGTGTAGCAATTGGGCCTTCTGCCAAGGTGCATCCACTCTCAAAGTCTCTTCCTGGTCTCTCTCTCTCTGCACCCTGTGGCACTCTAACATTAGTTATGGGGCCCTCCCCCTTTGTTCCCAACACACTAGACGAGGCTCCTGACTCGATAATAACAGTATTTTAAGGATTGACAGGTGGTAGAGTATTTGTCCCAGAACGGTCACCCCAGTTCAACATCAGCACTTTGAGTTTCCTTGTTTAAAGCCCCCACTGCGGAGGTCAAATACGATATAATGGAAGCTGAGTTCCTGGGCACCTTTACTCTTGCTCTCCCCTGATCCAGGCTACAAGGTTATTTGCGCTTACCAATATTGATAGCTGAAGTGTGAATGTTAAGGAGGTGGCCCAGCCCAGCCTCCTCTAGGCTCTGACGGGCGCAGACGGGCCTGCCCTTGGCCGGGCACGCCCGCACGTGTCCCACGCTGCAGGAGCCCTGGCCGGTATTTGAGCGCCTCCTGGCACGTGCAGAGTATGTAGGCGGAGTTCATTCCGCAAAGCAAGCTGGGGGTTGTGGTTCCTGCTCCCCCTCGGGCACCTGCGGTCACAGCAGCAAAGACAGGTAACTTAAATCGGTCCCCCGCGCTGAGGGAGCCCTGGCTAGTATTTGAGCACCTCCTGGTGCGTGCAGAGTGCGTAGGGGGAGTCCACGCGGCAAAGCAGGCTGAGGGTTGTGGTTCCTGCTCCCCCTCGGGCCCCGGGGTCACATCAGCAGCGGGAGGTAGCTTAGATCTGGATTCTTCCAATCTGATTCTTACGCCATTTGGCCTACTTGCGGTGATGTTATTTGCTATAGTAAATGAATTGCGCCGCTTACCCCAAAAATAGAATGATAATGAAATTGGGTTATGGTCACTTAGAGCCGCCATAGCTGTGATGGGTGTGCCACATGAAACATTTGCTGATGCAGATATCAATATATGATCATTGGTAGTGGCCAAATTCCTCCCAATAAATGTTGGGATTTGCTTTGCATTAGCATCACAATCGTACCTCAGAAGCTGTAGCTCATCTTTAACAATGATGAAGTTTAAGGCCTCCCCATACTCTTTATTACAGAAATGGTCGCTCCCCATTATATCCTGATCCACACGGCCAAAGGCACGGGTATCAGATAATGCACAGGCCCGCACATTAAAATCTCCTGCCCATAGTAGTATAAAATGTGCATGTATAGAACTTGAAATTGATTCCGAACAATGATCAAGTGCCGTTGCCACTCTACTACGTGTCTGATCAAAAACGGTATTATAACCAAACAAAGCTTTCTCTCCCTTTGTTTTCAACCACAGTAATTGAAAATGTGGATCCGGGTAAAAAAGTTTTTTAACAGTTACTGGGATTTTATTAGAAATAAGAATGAAAAGCCCCCCTTTTGCCTGCCCAGCATATGATGCTATTGCTTCTAGAAAGTATGAGGAGCACTCTTCGACATATGGCGGTTTCGTACACCAAGTTTCTTGCATACATAAGATATTGAGTTCAAACATAATATTAATCCAATCAGTGTTCCCTATTTTATTATTAAGCCCGTTCACATTCCATGTGGCGAACGTACATTTTCCTCCCACAGACCATCAGTTGGGCTCGTGATTGTAGCCACACTTGGTACTGAACTAGGAATAAAACAAATATCATGATTGGTATTATTATATTAAGGCTTGGATATCTCCCTCTTATATTCGATTGCCAATTCAAGACCACATTTACTGCCCTTGGGGGACATGGTGCACTCCTGTACCTTGTATGCCTCCTCTCTACAGGATGCCACTGAGTCATCTACATTATGTTCTTCACAACTGAGTCAATCATTGTCTTTCATGGTGCTCAGTGCTTGGTATCTATTTGACAAGAACAGATCGTGGGAGTGTGGATAGTGTGGCCTTGGTGCCTGTATATTTTGGGTGTCAGCGCAAAAATGATTGTCGTTTTGTGAGGGGTGATAAAAACACCCCAATGGGAAGATAGCCATATTTCGGTCAACCGATGGTAATAATACTGCCTTTTCGTGGATATCACAGTCTATACTAGGATTTTTAAAATGAACAACGATACAATCCCCCTTAAATATTTTTGGTTGTGGGCCAACGCACCTCACTCTCCATGTAAATACGATTTGTTGTGCATTAGCGTGTGAAAACAAATGTTTAGAGCTGAGCCAGTGAACCACTTTATTCTTTAGGCCTTCTGCAGTCTCTCTATCACAGGGTTTTGGAGGGGGAACATTTATCAGGACAGCCAGATATGGGCAGAATGCTGCGGGGAGGTTAATGGTTACTCGCTCTTGAGGGTGATCATAATTAATGGATGTATATTTATTGATTTGTGCTGCATGCTTTGGGGTTACAAAAGATGTGTAAATGGAGGTCAGGCTAGGGGGCCCTATCGATTGGTTGCCCCTAGGATTCAACAGAATCTAACTAGGAGCTGAGCTTGTACCAGGTTGGTCACCATTACCTTCTGGTGTATTATCATTAAGCATCTTAGCATTTTTGGGTCGTACCATCTTGTCCCCTGTAGTCTGTGTGCGCGGTAAGTGGGAGATAACAGTTTCCATTTTCCCTCCAAGTAATCAATATCTTTGTAAGCAGCAATGAAAACTCATTTATAGTAACTATCAATTTGTCCTAAAACGGTCTCCACGAGGGGTTATGCGTCATTGCAGTGGTCAAAAGGCCCGTGAAAAACTGGCGGGCCCTGGATGGTCTCATTTGTAAGCATAATGCTCTGGGTCTTTCTTTTCCGTTTTGCCACAGGAGGAAGAAAACCAGGGATTGGTGTCGAGGGTGTCCGATGTTGTAAAGTCAGAGATACTGCCCCTTCCGGAGTATTCAGAAGTTGAGTCGCATTGGAGCCCCCCCGTCCCTCCATGGGTTCCTTACTCGTACACTCCTGGCCCTGATTGTTTGGTGCTCCTAAGGCTTGCTCCTCTGCAGGTATGACCAGTTGGCCTTCCCCATTTAACCCAGATGGACCCAATGATAAATGCAGCACTATCTGGTCTACCTCCTTATTTAAGAAGGCACCCACCACACGCGCTAGGAAGGAGTCTATGGTGGCCTGCTTGGTTACAACCGATGGTTTAACAGGAGGTTTTCTACCTCCAATCTTGCACGAAACCATTATTGCGTTTAGAAGCAGCCGTCCAAATACTCCAAAAAAGCAGCACTAGCACTTACTTATCAGCTGGTTTGCTCCTTATACGTTGGCACCGTGTTGCATCTATCACTTTTATCCTGGGCCCCAGGACCACTGGGGACCTCAATGTCAAAAACAAGAAGCAGGCCCAGCCCAGCCTCTTCCGGCTGCTGATGGGCGCAGACTCGTGGCCCAGTCTTCGCCCGGGCACGCGCCAGGGCACATCCGTCAAAGAAGGAGCGTAACCCTGGAGCAGTGGTCCTTCCCAGCGGGCTCAGAGCAGCTTGTGCAGACGGGCTTCCCGAGAAGCGGGAGCCCCAGGCAGATAAATACGCACCTCTGGGCGTGGGCTACGTGGCGTGGGTGGCAACTGCCTCTGATAACTCTGGGGGCTGTGGTGACGGTCCTCCCCAGCGGGCTCGGGGCAGCTTGTGCAGGCAGGCTTCCTGTGAAGCGAGAGTCCCAGGCAGACTAAGCATGAGCCTCCGGTGTTGGCTGCGTGGCTTTGGCAAGTTCTGCCGCTGGTAACTCTGGGGGCTGTGGTACTCCCCAGCGGGCTCATAGCAGCTTGTGCAGGCAGGCTTCCCAATCATCCACTACCTCAAGAGCACAGAGGCATCAACAGGTGTCAGATGTGGAATATTGTGGTTTTAAAAAAAGCATGCACAAAACTCAAAAAACTATCTAGAGATTTCAAAAGAATGCCTTCTTGCATTCAATTGTGATTTGAAAGTGGTTATTGGCTGTTTAAAAGTTTGCAAGTAATTTCAGAAATGTATAAGGATTATAATCTTCCCATATGGAACAGCTATATCCCTAGTGGACTTGAAGGTGAAGAGACTGTTCAAAAGGAGAAGCCCAGAAGGGCCCCTAGAGCGTGAGGCATGCAGAAGAAACTGATTGGCTAGTGGGAGCATTACAGGGTTCGAGTGTGCAAAAGCACATAGACATCTAACTACAATATCATAGATTTTCACCTGTGTACAGAGAAACATTACACATGCAAGCAATATTAGCACAAATTTCACCAATCTTGAACACAAAATTCAACCCCAATCAACATTGATGATTGATGATGATGAACATTAAAATAATTGAATGTGATACATGGAAAATTCACATCACATATGCAACCAACGCTAGCACTTCCATGATCCAGAAAAAATTATACATCCTGTCTCCTGTTATTTACCACCACGCTATTTAGGCACTTTTGGCTTAAATTACATTTGCCCTCATGATTTTTTTTAAATGTACTTAATATCCCTGCTCTAAAAATTCAATGCCTCATCAAAGCATTGCAACTCATCCACACATGGATGTTTCACATCTACCTGAAGCTTTAGACCACCAATACGAATTGCCAGCTGATTAGCTTGAAAATCAAATTTTTAAAATTATAGAAACTTGGCATCAGAACATAAACCTGGAAGTATGTGAAGACCTATTTTCAATATTTGCCAAGTCTCTTGCAGTGTCCCTTGGCACTTATCTATCCCTAAAGAAACACTTAGCAACAAAACAGCTTGGTTCATTATTTTGTACGTAAACATGATAAGTTCCCTTTTAAATCAAAATGAACTTACATCTGATTACTGAGAGCGTATTGCTCCATGAGCTGCCTTACTCCGCTGTGACCTACTTTATGGATATTGTGTTTGCACCAGAATGTCTCATGAAGGTCCATAAAACACATTATCAAATCAAACACACCCTGACTGTACTCCAGTCCCTGGACTCGCCAACCCGCAATATCTTTCACAGCAGCAGTAGCATCATCTGAAAAACCATAACAACCCACACACATGACTCTAGATAACCACTTCAACATCTCCAGTACCTCGTGGAACACCTGTGGGCATAATTTCAGATCTTTGTTGAAAAAGAAGTACAGTATAATCAAATGTTGGTAAAAAAATATTTTAAAAAATACACTTTACAGCTAAAAGAAATTGAAAAGAAACTATTTAACGTCGTAAAATCATAAATATAAAGTACGTTAAGCATACCAGCAATAGATGTAATTTAGGGGGCGCCAGAGGTCGCAACCATAACCCCTAGATTGCAGCTGTGACCCCTGGCTGGTTGCTTGCGACCCCTGTCTTCAGGACAAAACTAGATTTTATTGGTTTGCTGTTCTGCAGCGCTAAATACATGTATATCAGAGTCTGCTTGTGTTTTATATATGTGATTTTACATGTTGGCTCAGGTTTTTCTGAAAAGGATACTTTCTGTACACATCTGTCCTCGCATTTGCTGACAGAGTTAAGGAAAGTCTAAGGGAAACAGTGCACTGTTCCCTTCGCCTAGCTCACATTAAAACACCACTATCTGGGGAAAGGAAACTTGTTGAGCCTATCATGCTATCTCTCAGGTATGACTTTAGGATATTTTAGCTAACAAATCACTGTTCCTATGCACAGACAGCAGCACTGTGTGTGTGGAAGGGAGTTGCCTGGTAGGCTTGAGAATGAAAATGCATATATAAGATTACAAATGTTTCCTTTTTCTTCTAAAAATTACTGGACCTCAGACTTTATTGGAAAAACAAATAATGGCTTTGAATGTTCATTTTTCTATCCATTCAAAATTGCAAAGCCTTATAATTATTGTAACAACTATGGTGGTGCCTGTATGCCTATCTCGAAATGACTCAAAACCAAAGGGGATGATGGACGGGGTGTTGAACATTGCAAGCACTCACCCCCAGTCAACTGATCAAGGTTTAATCCATCATCATTCTTTAGCTCACTCCGCCACCCCAGTTCAGACATGGCCATATGCAAATCAGTCTGTCCCTGTGCCTCATGGGAACAGTCCAGCCCGAACGGCCAAGCCATGCCTTCCATGGACTGGAAACAAGCATCCTGGGACTGGTTTCTGGCTAATCAGCCGTCATCAGCATCAGCAAGGCTAGCTTGAATCCAGTGGCAAAGTAAGCAAGGGACCCACGTCTGGGCATACCCTGCCAACGTAGGGTGCACAAATCAAAACCAAAGAGGATGATGGACGGAGTGTTGAACATTGCAAGCACTCACCCCCAGTCAACTGATCTGGGTTTAATCCATCATCATTCTGTAGCTCACTCCGCCACCCCAGTTCAGTCATGGCCATATGCAAATCAGTCTGACCCTCAAAATAACACCAGTACACTCAATAAGAGTGCCTGTTTATTTCCAGCAAGTCCCATAATGACACCTAGTGCAAAGTGCTTTGGTGGGCTTTACTTTGCTACGCAAATCATGATTTGCATTGGAAAGTTGCCTAAAGTAAGGCAAAATAGTTCTCTGAGCTGCTTTGCGCTACTTTGCGTCAATGGGACATACCATGAGTGGTACATGGATGTTCCCATGCGACAATCCTCCACATTTTTCCAACTTTGCATGTACGCTGAACTGTATAGCACACATACAAAGTGGGAAAAGTATTTAAGCATAGTTTTTATACTGGAAGGGTCGTCTTGCAATACAGGAAAAAATGCTTGACAGAACATCTCCTCTTTCCTTCACAATAGATCTGAGCACATTCTTATCAACCAATCTCTATCTGATCAGTCGCCATGAGTCGCCAGTGTTGCTTGGCATATACTACGGTTCTACTCTCTCCCCAACATTATTTAACCTATGCACGGAGCCCCTAAACAAAATCCTCAAACTCTCCCACATCTCATACGACATGTTTGCGGAAGACACTCAACTCTGCATGAAAATCGCCTTTCCCGATGACTTCAATATCCTCAAAACACCTTGACAAAAACACAGCATTGGTTGACTTGTAACCACCTCAAACTCAATGGCCTCAAAACAGAATTCCTATTGATCTCACCACCCGCCATCGCCCCTAGTATCAAAGACTGGCTCCCACATCTTACTGCCTTGAACTGCATCCCCTCACATCATTGTTTATGCTAAATACCTAGGTATTATCTTGGATCATACCATATTCATACAAAAGCACATCAGTGCCACCACCAGAGCAGCCAATCATCTGCTGCATACATGAAGGAAACTAAACCCCCCGCCCCCTTCTTGGTGGACCTCAAAACAGTGGTTCAAGCACTTCTCTTACTAAAATTAGATTATGGTAGCGCCACCCTTGTTGGCCTCCCAAAAATCATACTTGCACCATTCAAGGCTACTTTGAATGCGGCAGTTAGGCCTGTCACCAGATAAAAAAAAGGGATCAGAATCACCCCTGACCTCCAGTCACTGAAATAGTTACCCTATGTGGCTAGGATCATCTCAAAACTGCATGTATGATGCATATAACACTGCACCACAATCCCTTCTCTTACCTGACCCAAAAACTGACCCTATCGAGTGAAACAGAACTTCCAGAAGTATAAGCTCCTTACTACTCAAGCCACAAAAATTCAACAAGAAGAAAACTTACAACCGATCCTTCTCTGGAATTGTCCTAAAAAATCTGGAACTCTCTCCCTCCTGAGTTCAGATGCAATCCATCCACATCCACCTTCAGGAAAGAAAAAGTAAAAATATTACAATCCATCTGATTACTCTCACACTGAGAACTTTCGCACCTCCGTCTCCACACGAGCAACTCTTTCCTGCCTGTTTGTCATCACGCCTTTGCCCACTCCCCTGAGATCAGCGGTTTTCCTGCGTTCCCCAGCCATCTACACAAAGTTTTGACATCTATCGGATTTTGCTCAAGCCAATTTTGTTTGACTATCGTTTGACTATGTGTTCTTATCTCCCCTATTACCATTTGCTTACTTAACTATTGTTCCTCATGACTTTTACTATGTTTTCTGTATACTGCCTACTGTTTATCATACCTTCCTTAGTTATTTATGCAAAGCCCTATTTCACCTATATAGGTCATGTTCGCGCTACATAAAACTCTAAAATAAAATAAAGCGCACACACCCCTGCCATATTGTGCAAGGTTGTGTGTGTTAGTGCATGGCAGCCTGAATTGTAGCAGCGCAGGGAGAGAGGTAAACAGCACTATATCTTTTTTGTTCTCCCTTTCACACAAGGCAGCAGAACTACTTTGGTTGCCATGCTGTGTGAAATGTTTGAAAAGTTGCCTCTTAGTGTTTGCCCAGTATTTCACAGTTTCAGGGGCATCAGTAATTTTACAATTTTGACTGAATAGAAAAATGCACATGAAATAATTGTTATTTTCATTAACATTTAATCTAGACTTTTTAATTTCACTTTTGTTAATGGAACCAGGTTCAAAGGTCATATGGTGTTACGCTACCCCTGGCATTTCGTAAATCAGTGTCAATCTTACCTTCTGTTTTTGATTCACTGCTAACCTAAAGTCTTTGAGTTCAATTGGTGGTGGTCCTCCAATAGATAAAAAGAAATAATCATTTTTAATATCATACTGCACAAGAATACTAAGGGCCTGATTCTGAAATGGTTTGGAAAGCATTCCCACCTAGGGCCTGATTCTGATGTGGTTAAGAAGGCCTCCTAACAGCATTTGCTCCTTCCAAATCGGATGGGGAACATGTCTTACTGACCGATGGCCCAATTATGATGCGGTTAGGAACATATGCTCCCATTGAAGTCATGGGGAGTCCAACCAAATCGGATCGGGAAGCATCCAGATGCATATACTCTGGTCGGAAACCATTTCCAAACCGATTCGGTCAGGAAGCTTTCCAACCCGCATCAGAATCAGGCCTTAAGTATTTGCACTTTTTATTTTTTATATCCCTTGAATATGTAAAATGTATTATATATATATATATGCCAGTCACGGATGTGACTCATGTTTTCGAGTGAACTAGACCCATTATTTGAAGCAGCCGTGGAGGACCTTTGTAGCATAGATTTTTAAATCATGCGTATATTCTAGAAAGTTCCTTTTATCTGGTTGTTTTCAATAATGGGATGCTTTTATCATGGATAATGAATTTAATTATTTATTGATGTCTTTTACTCGATGTTGCGAATATTTATTGTGAATGTTTACTCGTATCGCAAATTTGCACATGACTTTGGCACGTTTTGCACTTTATATGTATTGTATTTAACAGCAATATTTGCACAGGAGGTTGGTACAACAAGCCTAAGCCAATTGGTACTGTATTTTACAGTTATAATTGCATTTAAGCAGGGACTGAGTCTTTCATCCATGTTTAGTACATTGGTAATTGCACTGTCACTTTAAAAGGTGTTGATCTGCCCATGTGATGTGTCATGTGATCAAGGTCTGAGAGGGACCGAAACGCGTCATGGCGGTGGTGTTGGGCGAGTAACTACAATAAAGAAACATTCAGCATGATTTTTGGGTCTGCATCGTCTCTTGGGATTCAAATCCTGTGTGCTAGAGGCGAAATCAGGAAATTTGCTTACCGGATTGACTTCCCCGGTAACAGCGTGACCCCTCCCTTGGAGTTTGGGCCGGACGGCAGGAAGTGTTTGGCTTCAGGACTGCGGCCGCAGCGAAAGTTGGTTTTGATCCTTGGATAGAAGAAGCCATGGTTGCCCCCGTCGAGCGAGAGGAGTGTCCCTGGAGCGAGGTGAATGCGAGCTGGAGGATCGGTTTCCGGTTACCAGCAGCTGAAACGGAGCGGCATCAGGGAGCTCGCATCATACAGTGAGGGAGTAGTGCGTTAATTCTTTATACGCCATTTCCGCTGATATTTAGGCAGCGGGAGGCGTATACATCAGCCCCAAGCTTGTATTACACCATGTCCGCCGACATGTTACGAAACAGGGAGGCGGCAGCCTCTGACTTATTTGTTGATGCTCCACGCGGGGCTGAAGTTTCTGACAAAAGCATATCGTCTAAAACTGACTCGTCTGGTAATCTGCGTGAGATGTACAAAAAATTGGAAAAACTAATGAAAGCTGAACAAGCCAAGTGGTGGGAGCATCGCTCCCTTAGTCGTTATTTGGAGGTGGGTCGTATACCGCGGGGGCTACGCATAATGCTGGCCCCCAGCTACGAGAATCCCGACCCCAAGATGCTGGCTGACTGGGCAGAGATCAAACTTGATTCCTCAAAAAGACTAGTGGTGTTGCTTGTAAAATATCCCGAAAGCGACAGACTCAAACTACAGAGTCAAATTGAGACTCTGAATGAGGAGATTGCAAAAGTGGAATCAGTGCCCAATGTATCACTAACATCAACATCAACTACAGTGGTACATAAATTTAGAGAAGATATGTTGGCACGCCTGTCCCGCGAAGAGGAAATAATTAAAAAACTGAAAAGTTTTAAGTTCCAAAGGGATCGATGGGACTATGAAAACGGGCAGGTTTTTACATTTGCCAAAAGGTATGACTCTGTCAAAAGTAAGAAACAACAAATTCAAACACAGAAACAGTCGACAGCTCAGCCACCAGCACCAGATGAAGTTTTGGCAACAGCAGGTAGTTCTATTGCTGGTTCCTCAACTGACCTTAGCTCAGCTATTGAAAGTGGGTCTGACAACGAGACATCACGATTGCAGAGAGCGGGTTTTCAGAAATTCACCTTGGCGCAGGAGGTGGACTGTATGAGCCAGGACAGACGACAAACACTGTGCTCCAGGGCTCAAAATGCACAAAGTGCACAAACAACAAGTCAAGGAAAAGCAGGAGGTGGGAACGCCGGCAGTGTCACAAATAGCGGTACAATTCCCAAAAAGCGCTATACCAAAAGGACAAAAAAACAATGGAATCAATGATGGAATCGTCTAGTGCACAGGGAAAATCCCAAACCATAATAAACTTGACGGATATACAACTGACAGAAAATGAAACATCCGTCTTATCATTGGGCTTGTCCTTTTGCCCTAAAGGCAACTTTAATTATGCTGACTGTCAAGTGGATATTTTTAAGTTTTGTGAGAAAAATCAAACTCAAAAAGTTTCATCTACTCCAGGGAAGCACAAAGAATAAAACAGCAATAATGGACACGGTGGAGGAGGTACCAGGTATTGCAGTACATGATATTGGCCTCATGCAAGACTTATATCAGCTACGTGAGGAGGTTAATGTCACGGATGATATTTTGAGTCAAATGCCAACGACTACTACGCGAAGACCCCTTACAGCATTCAAGGTGAAATCTAAATTTTGCCCAATAATGATCCGCGACAATGTGGACATCTTCCATGATAAGGTGACACAGGAGTTGAAAACCCTTCATAAAAAACAAAATGAGGCAAAAAAGAGATACACGGCCAAGGACAATGCTTATTTCAAACTTATGGCCAAGCTTAACAAGAACATTGAAGTTGTCGTACGCCAATCAGACAAAGGGGGCAATATTGTCCTCTGGCCCCGCAAAATGTACTGTGAGGAGGCAGAGCGACAACTAGGCGACAAGCAATGTTATAGGCGTTGTGATATGGGCATGGTAAGAGCGGCATGGGACAAATTTTACTCATGTTTGATGGCCTGGAGAAGTGCGGGATTATTGTCAGCAGATGAGTATACATTTCTGAAAAATGACAATCCCATAATGCCGGTATTGTACTTCATACCAAAAGTTCAAAAGAGTACTTTGAATCCACCTGGCAGGCCTATCATTTCTGCCTATGGTAGTCTGATGGAAAATGCCAGCAAGTATGTGGACCATTTCTTGCAGGACTGTGTATGGACATTGCCATCCTTTATATTAGACACAGGTGACTTATTGAGGAAACTGGAAAACGTGGTATGGAGTGAGGACATGGTGCACATTTCTATGGACGTGTCGTCGCTGTATACTAGTATACATCATAGGGACGGCTTGAAGGCTGTAGACTATTTTCTTCAGAAGCGTTCCATGTGCTACATGGAACATAATAGAATGCTAATAGCAATCATTACCATGTGTCTGGAGAATAATTATTTCTTTTTTCCAAACAGGTATACCAACAGATCAGGGGCGTAGCTATGGGGGCATGTTTTTCCCCTAGCTACGCCTGCCTGCACATGGGTTTATGGGAAAGACAGACACTATTAGATGCAAATCTTTCATTTGTCAACAATCATATAGCACATATGTTTAGATACATTGACGACCTATTGTTCATTTGGCGGGGAACTGAAAATGAAGCACTAGATTTTGTTAACTCACTTAATACCAACGACATGAACTTACAGTTTACCAGCTACATCAGTAAGTCCTCGGTCATGTTCCTTGATGTTGAGATATTTGTGTGCGAGAACTCTCTTAATACTAGATTGCATAGGAAAAGCACGGCGGGCAATTCAGTGCTACATGCAGACAGTAACCATCCGGCCCACCTGATCCGCAGCATCCCTTACGGGGAGATGTTGCGGATCAGGAGAATCTGTAGTGTAGACTCAGATTGCCGTAAAAGCACAGCAGGAATGTAGGATAAGATTTATCGAAAGGGGGTACAGCCCCAAGGTCATTGACAGTGCGACCAGAAGAGCCAATGCGCAAAGTAGAGCTCAGGCATTGGTAACTAGAGATAAAAACAAAGACATTCCCATTGATGAACAGCCCTTGAGACTCATTCTAACTTTTAGCGATCAGCATCAGGCTATTAGGAAAATTATTACCAGGAATTGGCCTCTGATTAAAACGATCCAATTTTGTGGGAGAAACTCTCACGTTCCCCCAATTTGACTTTCAGAAAAGCTAACTCCATGAGTAACACCTTGGTTTCCAGTAGTCCTGAAATTAAATCTTCTACAGATTGGCTGATGAAAAGTAAGGGCTTTATCAAATGTGCTGTTTGTAAAGCATGTAAGCAGGGGATTAACAAGACTGAATATCATAGCCCGTTCCATAGTACACCTAGGAAAATAGATAAAAAACTTACATGCAAAACGGAATATGCGATTTATGTATTGGAGTGCCCCTGCGGATTAAAATATGTAGGGAGCACTAGACCCCAATGTCATAAGAGAGTCCTCCAACATCTACGGGCTATTAAAAATGGGGATGAATCATACCCCGTGGCTTGTCATTTTTCTGCAGTTCATGCAAAGGATTCTGATCTGCTGAAATACTATATTGTTGATTGCATCTTACCCCTGAGGCGCGGTGGTGACAGAAATACTAGATTAAGAAGATTGGGAACAAAATACATTCTTGAGATGGACACTAAGAGCCCTAATGGGTTGTATTCAACAGAAGATTTTTATACGTTTTTATAAATCTATATCCGAGGTTCAAGGTGGTTTTAAAATTGTATATTTCTTCAAGTGTCCTTCCACAATGAATAAGTCAATATGCCGCATGTAAAATGAATTAATTTTAAGTATTCCACATTTTTTATTATTGTTTAAGATATCTTGGGTTTAGGGTGGTGAATACACTGTTTTGATATATATTGAGTTGGTGGATGATTAGAAGTATGCCCACTGGGGCTTTATTTAAGAGAAATTGTTCTCATGTTCCTGCAGGGGTAGTGGCTAAATACCACTCTCCTTATGTGCCAGTCACGGATGTGACTCATGTTTTCGAGTGAACTAGACCCATTATTTGAAGCAGCCATCGAGGACTTTTGTAGCATAGATTTTAAAATCATGCGTATATTCTAGAAAGTTCCTTTTATCTGGTTGTTTTCAATAATGGGATGTTTTTATCATGGATAATGAATTTAATTATTTATTGATGTCTTTTACTCGATGTTGCGAATATTTATTGTGAATGTTTACTCGTATCGCAAATTTGCACATGACTTTGGCACGTTTTGCACTTTATATGTATTGTATTTAACAGCAATATTTGCACAGGAGGTTGGTACAACAAGCCTAAGCCAATTGGTACTGTATTTTACAGTTATAATTGCATTTAAGCAGGGACTGAGTCTTTCATCCATGTTTAGTACATTGGTAATTGCACTGTCACTTTAAAAGGTGTTGATCTGCCCATGTGATGTGTCATGTGATCAAGGTCCGAGAGGGACCGAAACGCGTCATGGCGGTGGTGTTGGGCGAGTAACTACAATAAAGAAACATTCAGCACGATTTTTGGGTCTGCATCGTCTCTTGGGATTCGAATCCTGTGTGCTAGAGGCGAAATCAGGAAATATATATATATATATGAGTTTGGTGATGTACTTGTAAGCACGCATTAATCCCATTGTTACAAATGTTCTAGGCGATTTTCATGGTTAATTAATTCATGCTGTCTGCTTTTTTCTGTATGATGAGCAAACTAACATGCAAGCATTGTGCATACTATTTAGTTTCATTGTTATGCCTTACCTGTATTAGTGCCGATTTTTGCCTGTGGACAGCATTTATATGACACATTTGGGCCGTTAGTGAGTCACATATATTATAGTATGTTTTTTATGTTCATGCATTAGTCAGGTGGGAAGGGCTTTATAAGTGAAGCAATAGAGCATACCAAATTAGATTGACAAAGGCCTCTTGAAGGCTGAAACGCGTCTCTCCTGGTGCTTGGGATTGAGGGCGACAACAAATAAATAAAGTGATGCCGAATCCTGAACCACTTGTGTCTGTGCTTCCTTCTATGGTGTCGCCGTGGGAGGTGGATTGATATATATATATATGTGTGTGTGTGTTTGTGTGTGTGTGAAATCTAATTAAATTAGGTACTTAAGTTTTGGTTTATGTATCTATTTTATATTTCTCATTTAACGTTTAAATCAGTCATATGCTTTTTTTATTTGGTAAAATTCTGTATACAACATCTTTATTATATTTTATTATTTATTTGAATAGTAATTAATAATATCCATAAAGTGACTTATATTAATGTATATAAAATTTTGCTAAATGGAACATTTATAATATGACACACGATATTAGCAAATTATGAGTGATAATTTTAGAGAATGTATTTTGCTAATACAAAAATATTTACATAAATAAAAATAATAAAGTTACCTAATAGTCCATTATCTTCTGTCACCAAATGGTGAAGTAAATCTCTTTCATGGGCCACAACATCAGCACATTGATGTTGGACTTGTAGCCTTGTTCTGCCAATCCCATTAGCCTGTACTGGACGGCACCTACTCAATCCAATCTTTTTCTCCAGTTATGGAGGATATAACCCTGCTCGACTACCACCTCCTGGCAGCCAACATAAGTGGAAGATAACGCTCAATAAAGAGACTAATGCTACTCAATTCTTTAGGGTCAAATGCTGAATCAATAGTTGACAGTGTACATTTCTAGATATTAAGGTCCCCCTTAAAAAAATATATAACCAATTTAAACTTTAAAGGAAACACAAATAAAACGATGACAACCCAATGTTTTTTTTTCTTTTGAAATTGCAATTTGCTAAAAGGAGACAAAAGGATAATATGAAGACAAATGTTTGTTAAGTTCATTTTATACATTACATCTAAATCAAGGGTAACAAATGACAGTTTCATTTTAAAATGAATTTCAATTGCAGATCTTTGAAAAAAACAAGATGTTTTGATGTATGAATAGGTATGTTGAGTATGTTCATGGTATTAAAGCTACAACACATAGTTTTGCCACCAAACAGATATTTTATTACAAAATATGATCATAAGTTGTTATGGTATGTTCCCTTATGAGCATTACAAATGTAGGACATCCAACTATATTTATTATCTAAAATTAATACAAAAATGAGAGTTTATAATACCTAATAATAATGAGTTACATATTATCTTCACTATTTCAGGCTAACACATGACTGTTCTGATGTAACTTATGATTTGTTTTCATACAGTACACACATTAGAAGATTGTCACAGTTGTCTCAGATTCAATTTAACATTCAGAAACAATATTGATTCCATTTGTGTCTATTATGTAAAACATAAATGTGGATACATTCAATATCCTGAGAAAGATACAAAAGGTATTGCTGTATATGCTACTGAATTTATTGTGTAACCTTTTAAACGAATGCTCATACTATTTTATTATTGAAAATTTAAATGCACAATGTTCACTTACCAGGCAGCAGAACATTTCCATAAATGCTATGCTGAAACTGGTGATTGTTTTGATGGTAGAGACGCAGAAGATATATCAGTCATCTGCACTTCCAATGTATTCAACCACACTATTGGTGACGCAGCTGCTGGAATCACATAGATTCTGCACACTCATAGAATATGGGTGCTTGCAATTGCAATGGAGTTTAGCAGTGCTTGCTAGTGATTTCACATGGGTACAGTCCATTGCACCCATTACAATGACAAATTGTGCTATTTGGTATAATCCTTGCTTAAAATGTACCTTTCATGTCCAGGTATTGAAAAATGGAGCTGAGAACACAGCCCCTGTTTTATTCGGCTGAAAGTGTACCACCTCCATTCAAAACACATTTTCTTGGACAAACCAATATGTTTTTGATGATGTGGTATTTTTGTTGGGTTGTGTGTTAAAATATTGTATACAAAAGTCTCACCCTTCAAAATTATCTTTCTACAAAATGATCATAGTAAGACTATTGACTACAACAATATTGTGAAGGTTAAGTATATGTACTTATGAGAATAGGCCATTCTTAACCCCGCATCAACATACCTTGACAATATAGATATCATCAAGGTCACTAAATGTGGAGTTAAGAATTTGAAATCTATACTAGCCTGAATATTCTTATCTACGCTATATTTCAGTAGTTGATATTCAGGCTTGGGTATTTTTAAGGATGACATTTAAAACACAATATACTGGTAGGGTACCATCTAGGTGTTTGATTTTGTTTGGACACATATTCTTTTCACCCCTTGTCATTTTAAATCATGTCCCTGCCTTTCACTAATGTGCTCTCCTAAACTCAGGTGCCAACTTTTAGAGTTATTCACTGAAGACAGGGCATTTCTATTTTTTTTTAGCCATATGTATGACAAACATTATATATATGACATTAGAAGAGTAGATAAATCCAAAGATTCTCTTTTACAAAAACAAAAAAAGACATAGAGACTACAATAAAATCATTTACGGAAAGAAAAAGAAAGACCCAGAAAAGAAGAGAAGAAGGATGAGAGAAAGAAAAGAACTTATGTCATGGAGCCATGGGTAATATGAAAGAAAAGATCATCATGGGTAGACAACGTCCTATTGCTACCATAGCTGATCAGTTAAGATCCGTCCAAATTTGAGCCAAGAGCGTGGTCCTCTAGCTTTAGCTCATAAACCTGTCTAAGTAGAACTCATAACTCATTAACACTGGGACTGGTAGTATCTACCCAAGCTCTATTTTTTTATTTATATTGCGCATCGGCTACCCAAAAGGGTTTCCCGTCGCAGACAGAAAAGCCATGACAAGGCGGCGCCTGGGCATCTTTATTTGTCAAATAGCCAGGTTTCAAGCAACTTACGGAAATTGGAATAGCTTGTTTCATTTCTAAGCGAGACTTGGAGGAAGTTCCAATAAGATGGCCCTAAATATGTGAAGGATTTTCCTCCTATTCGTGTCAATTTGTATTTAGGGACTACAAAACTGCCTTGGGAGGCTGATCTTAGATTTCTGGGTGGGATGTAGGGTTTGGCCAAAGTACAGAGGTAGTTGGGGGCTGTTCCAGATTTAATTTTGTGCATGTAGGTGAGTGTTTTAAATTTCAAACGATTTTCAATGTTCAGCCAGTGTAGTTTACGTCGGCATGCGGAGATCGATTCTCTTTTTGGGACTTTGCATAGAAGTCTGACTGCCACATTTTGGGCCATCTGTAATCTGTGGATGATCTGTTTGTTTGAGCCAACATAGAGGACATTTCCATAGTCAAGCCGGGAGGTGATTAAGGAATTGACTACAGTTTTCCTTGTTTTTTCTGGTAGGATCCAGCAAATTTTTCTCAGCCATTTGATGATGGAAAAACAAGTGGCCGCGACTTTTACTGATTGGGCATGCATACTCAAGGTGTCATCAAGGAGTACGCCTAGGTTTCGCACTTGTGATGCGGGGGTAGGGAGGGTGCCCATTTTGTCTGGCCAGTGTTGTGGGCTCCAAAGATCTTTCTGCTTTTCCAGTATTAGTACCTCTGTTTTTTCTCCATTTAATTTTAACAAGTTAGATTGCATCCAGGCTGCTATGTTTCTTAGTCCTGTCTTGAGTGTGGAGGTATCATTGGGGTTTTGCGCAGATAGTGAAAACATGATTTGAGGATCATCTACGTAGGAGTAGATTGACAGCCTGGATTTTACAGCCAGATAAAGGTTTTACATAGAGATTGAATAGTAGCGGGTTTAAGATGGAGCCTTGTGGTACACCATGTGCAAAAGAGTACATTTGGAGCAAGCGTTTTGGGAAAAAACTTGAAAGGTTCTATTTGAAAGGAATGCCTGAATCCATTTGAGAGCTGTTCCGCGTATTCCTATTTCTAAGTTCTGACGTATAACTTTCGTGACACCTAGGAGGGTGGTTTCAGTCGAGAAGCCAGCTCTGAAACCTGACTGTGAAGGGTGGAGTAGGTGATGTGTTGCTACATATTGCGTCAAATGTATATGAATGTGTTTTTCTAAAATGTTTGATAGAATCGGAAGCAATGATATGGGACGATAGTTTTTGGTATCGGCAGGGTCTGCATTAGGCTTTTTTAATAGTGGGTGAATCATGGCGTTTTTCCATTGGGGGGAATCACTGACTCATTGATCGATTCATTTAAAAGGCGAGTTAAGACTGATAGCACGGAGTGATTTAGTTGTTTGATAATATTGGCAGGAAGTGGGTCCTTCGGTGATCCTGATTTAATTGATTTCAAGAGTACATTCACATTTTCCATTGTACGGTGGGGCCAGTCAGTTAGGACGCAGTCCACATCGCAATGACTGTGTTCTTGCACTCCGGGGGGATGAGGTGCCACTGAGGTGGATGCATTTGGACTCGCTAAGCTATCATGTACATAATCTTGTGAGACAATCTCTTGGTATATTCCTTCAACTTTATTTATGAATAAGGCTGCTAATTCCTCGCATTTAGTTTGGGTCAGTATTGGCGGTTTGGCTAAGGTGTCCGAGCCGGCGAGTTCTTTTACTGTGTTAAACAATGTTTTTGCACAGTTTGACGCATTTGAGATGGGTAAATTCACAAATGTGGCGCGAGCTTGTTTACATTCTTTGTGTTATTTGCTCAGAGCTGTTTTATAGGCCTGTTTGGAAGATTGGTCATAGTCTCTTCTCCACTTTCTTTCAAGGATCTTGCAGCTAGTTTTTGAAATTTTTAGAGATTCATTATACCGTGGCGCCGGTGGACGATGGACATTTTTTCTATGTTTTATGGTGGGAGGCCGGTGTCAATGGCTTCTGAAAGCCAGTTTTACACTGTCTCAGCGAGGGGGCCAACTTTTTGCTCTAGGGTTGGTTTATGGGCTCAAGACATTCATTAAATTTGTCGATGTCTAACTTTTTCCAGTTTCTCTGTGCTTCCCCTGTTCCTTTTGCGTTATTTGAGGTGTTTTTATCATATGGAGAGGTCAGAGTGAAGTTTATCTGATAGTGGTCAGACCAACTAGTTGGTAAGGCAGGGGTGCAGGTGATTAGAGAAAATGGGATCTAAAAGATGCCCAGCCATATGGGTCGCACCGGAATTTAGTAGTTTTAGATTTAGGGAAGCCATGTCAGAGATAAGCCTGGTACTATTTTTACAGGTAAAGTGTTCCAGATGTAGATTGATGTCTCCTAATACTGTGAAATTAGCCTTTTTCTGTGGCTAAAGATTAAATCACTTCCATAAAAGTGGGAATCCAGTTAGCAAGGTGTTCTGGGAGTCGATATATTAGCACTCCAGAGTAAGTGAATTTGGGGGAGAGAGTAAGTTTAAATAGTGCAGCTTTGCATGCAGTAATGGGTAGCTGCTCCAGAGTGCACCTGAAGTTTTACCGCAATTCCACCCCCTATCCTTTTTGTTCTATCTACTCTTGCTATAGCACAGTTGGAAGGTAGGGCTATTGCTATGTCAGGGCCTGAGCTCTCATGGAGCCAGGTTTCTGTGAGGAAAACTGCATCCGGTTGGTCATTCAGAAGTAGGTCAAAAATATTAGTTTTGTGTTTGGGGAGCTAGAGGCAATTTATGCTAGTCATAGTGTATGGTTTAGATCGGGGGGTTATTTGCTTTCCAGTGTGTAGTATATTTACGTCAAAATTAGGGGTAAAGTGAAATCCGCAATGTGTGCAGATTGAAGGATCAGTGATAGTGAGGGCTCTGGCGCAATTGGGTATTTGAGAATTATTAAGGGCCTTCAGGAAGTCAGAGTTATAGTTGTAATTCCCTGTCTTACTTGCCTGTTTTAGCGTAGGAGGATTGGTTATTTTTTTTGTTGTAGAGCCAGGGGTCCTGGCCCTGGGCCCGGGCCAGGTGCGGACGGGAGCAGACGGGCTTGCCTTTGGCGCGTGTCCGCTGCGCGTACACTCAAGGGTATCCATTTATCCCTAAGTTTCCCAGCGTCCCCTGTTCTGCTCCTAATCGTCTGAATAAGGTAAGCTGAGAGCAACAGTGCAGTTCAAAAATAGTGCGTGAAGTTTTTAGAAATAAAACAGAGTACAGAGTAAGTGGCTACAAAATGAGGACTCCCGACTTCCGCCTCAGGAGTTATAGATTTGATGGCAATTAGACGCAGCAGCAGAGTAGGGCATCTTTTATCTCTAGCCATACATAAAAGGTCACACACAATATCAATAGTTGCCAGAAGGCTCCAGTCACTAACAGCCTCACTTCTGATCCCAAGAGACATTTCTTTTTCAATAAGCTGGTAATTAGGGCCCAGAAGTGAACTGAGAATATCAAAGACCCCCCTCCAGAATACCTCAAGCTTTGGACAGTCAATGAACATATGCCTGAGGTCTGAGGCATATACCCGACATTTCGGACAAAATTATTTTTCCGAATTACAAGAAGCCCACTGAGATATGACTGCCTGGGTGTAATATAGCATATATACAACCTGATGCTGTTGCAAATTTAAATTATTTAATGTTACCCCTAAGTTTAGCTGCAACCTGTAAGCTATCATCATTGGCACAAGCCAAAAATTTCTGATAGGCTGAGCCGATTACCCCATGGCCAGTACGCCTATATATTCCGACCAGTATTTTCGACAAGTTTGAAATTGTTAATAACTTTTTGCCACATATAACATAATCTCTAACCTGTAGGTATTTTAAAAAAATGTTTTGAAAGAGGGCAAATTTGTCCTTAATTGCAGTAAAAGAGTGGAACCCATGTCCATCATATAGTTGGCCCAATCGGGTGATACCCTTATATTGCCAGTCTTTTCTAGTACAGTCCTGGAATATGTTGGGCATCATTGGATTGCCCCATAGCACTGTGTAATGATGCGGCCACGGGAGAGAGTATTGCTTACAAATATCAAGGCAAATCCGATTTATATCTATGAATACCTTAAACTTTACCCGTTTAAAGTAATTAGGGTCAGAAGTTTTATACAGCATAAACCCCACTGTTGGGCCACAGGCAAGCTGATAACATAGCAATCTTGGACCAGCATCCAGTTCGCAAAGCAAGCCGCAGAGCCCACCGGAAAAAAAGCCCAAAAATAGAGCTGAGAATCTGGGAGTTTAAAACCCCCTTGTGCATATGTTAATCTCAAAAACTTGAGAGAACGTCGAGCACGCTTGTACGCCCATATGAACCTACCTATAACACTATTCAATTTCTTGAAGGACTGGGGGACGCGTAGTGGTATAGAGCGAAATAGATATAAAAATGTAGGGAGGATGCTCATTCTTATAACGTTACACCTCCCATAAATACTGAGTGGGAGCCGATGCCGACTACGCAGTTTAGCTGCAACAGTTTTTAAGAGGGGGGTCATAGTTTAATGTGACAATATCATAACCTGACTACAGATACATACCCCAAGATTAATTGCACTCCGAGTAACCCCCTGTGTTGCAGGGAAAGCATCAGATTGAAAAGTTGATGACTGTCTGAAACTTAGCGACATTTAGGTTGTAGCCTGAGAAGGAACCAACTAACTCAGACGCTTGCATAATGTGTGTAATGGCGTCACCCGGATTAGTAGAGTAAACGGCAATATTGTCGGCACACCTCGTAACCTTCAGTTCCATATCATCGAGACATACGGGGGAAATCCTTCCATTAAGAAGTAAGTGCCTTATATATGGCTCAATATAAAGAGCAAATAACAGAGGGGACAGGGGGCATACCTGCTGTGTCCCTCGTTGTACATCAAGAATAGCTGTTGTCAAGCCATTCAATTTGATTCTGGCAACCGGCTTTTTATACAGCTTCTGTACCGCAGAGATGAACCTGGGGCCAAAGCCGAATGACTGCATAGTAAGCCACAGGCCCTCCCAGGCCACTCTATTGAACGCCTTTTCCATGTCAAGCATGATCATGCCCATTTGTATGTTAAGTTTAGAAGAGACGTCGAAATCCGCTATAGGAGTACCTATGTGGGTCGTTGTATCTCTTCCAGGGACAAACCCATGCAGCTGTGCTGATACTAGCTTTTGGATAAAGGAAGCTAGATGGGAGGCCAGAATTTCTGAGAAAATGTTGGCGTCTGCATTAATTAGTGATATCAGACACTAGCAGCTTCTATCGTCGATCGGTTTCCCCTTTTTAGGGAAGACCACAATGTTGGTTACTCTCCATGAGTCAGGCGCATCGACCCCATTTATGATATCCGAGCTGAGCTGTAGATAGACCGGAGCTAATAAATCCTAAAATACCTTATAGAATTTGAGTGGAATGGCATAATCGGCAACAGTTTTACCAGAGGGTAAGGACTTGATAGCTTCTTCAACCTCAGTCAACAAAATGTCTTTCTGCAATTCATCATCGTCAGGGCAGTCCAAGTTAGGCAGACGCTACCTGCAAGTATTCATAGCAGGTGTGTTGACAGAATGAAGGAGCAGCTGAATATAAATCAGAATAGAACCAAAATTGCTCTGGTATTTCCTGTGGTTGACTAAATGACTGACCACCCTCCCATCTGACAATTTTGACATTGGTCCTTGCCTTTTGATCAGCAATCTAAAGGGCTAGCACCCGTCCCACCCACACCCTGTATTCGTATTGCAAAGTTTTATGTTTATGATAGTTAGAAGCAATCCTATCCACTAACACTCTGTTGATTTTAAAATGTATTTTTAAAATCTGAAGGTAGATAACCTGAGCCCTAGTATCCCCAGCAGTAATTGCCTCAGCATGCTGGAGCTCTAAATCTAAATGTTCTCGCCGAGTCCGTTCGGTCGCCTTGGTAGACTGTTGATTTTGAACCAAGATGAAACGTAAAGTTTCACCCCTGATGAACGCTTTCATAGAGTCCCAAACACTTGAAATGTAAGCTGTGCCTAGGTTATTATCTAAATACTCCCTCAAAGCCCTTCTGATGTTTGCCACATATTGAGGGTTACTAAGTAAGTGTCTCGGAAATGAAAAAGGTAGCTTTTCTAGCTTCAAGTTATCTCTGTAGGGTCAGCATGGCTGGATTATGATCAGAAATGATCTTAGGACAGACCTCGACCGGAGGATTTTCCAAAAACGACCTCTTGGTGAAGATCATATCTAAACGGGAGTACTGTTTATGTGGGTGTGAGTAAAAAGTGTAGCCTGGCAGTGTAGGATACAGCTCTCGCCAAGCATTGTCAAGCTTATGAATGTGCAAGAGCTCCTGAATTGCTGCTCTAGTTCTAGACATTCGTTCCTGACTCTAGCTATTAGTGGTATCAATTTTACTGTCCATTATGCAATTAAAGTCACCCAAGATTATAAAATCCCCTTCCCAGCCAAGTAATCTCAGGGCAATCCGAGTTGGGACCATATATGGCATAGATCGTAGCGGTGTGACCTGCTATCAGCAGCTGGACGATAGCCCATCTCCCTCTGCTATCTGACAATGAACGCATCACTGTGGTTGCTAGTGTCCTTGATTTCAGTATAGCGACTCCCAAATAGAGACTGTCTGTGATGTACATACTAATGCATCATAACCAAGCTGTCCAAGCAACAACTTATCTTTATATGCTAAATGGGTTTCAGTTAGGCCTACTAATTGTGGTTTCAAAATAAAAAGTTCCTCCCTAATTAAATGCCATTTGTGAGACTGGTTCAACCCTGCGATGTTCCATCACATCATTTTTAGGTCTGACATTGAATAATATGAACTTCTGACATCTTAATTTGGACACCTACACTTCTAACTGTTAAATGGCTTTTTACTCCTGCACCCCCCAAACCCCCATCACCCAGTGGAAAGCCTACATCCATCATGTGCACCCCCCCCCTTGTCCTGAAGGGACCCCCCAGTCACCCCCAGTACCAGCTGAAAGGAATTATCCCACCATGACCTGTCGCTGACTGACAGCGTTAGTGGATATCAAGCCAGCCCCCCATGGCCCCAGCGGACCCACATCCTCCCATCATACCTGCAACAGGTAAAGAAAAGAAACCCCCCTTTTAAACACTCATTGATAGCTGTTCCCACTCCCACACCCCTAGCGAGTTTTTTCCCTCCTTTTTAATTCAATTCTAAGTCTAGAGGAATAAAGATGAAGGAAAAAGGGGAAAGAAAAAGAGAGAAAAAAAAGGTGAGGGATATTAAGACAGTGAAAAGGGAGGGTAGGGAGAAATAGGTGAGCAACCATATATGTTGTATTCAGTTTCTATCTTTCTAAGCCAATGCACTTGAAACGTCTCCTCCCGCAGCTTCGGCATTCCATTTCGAAAGAGCCTGTTTGGTCTCCTGTCCAGTATTGAAGAAATACGAACGGTCGTTTCTTATAGTTTTCAGGCAAGCTAGCTCCTGTAGATAGACTTGAGAACACACCTATTTAAAAGGGTCAATTAACTGTTGCATCCTCCAACGCCGATCCATTGTGGACTTAAACTAGTCCGAGTGTACAAAGATAGTAATAGTGTACAATTTGACAGGAGACAAAGGGTGCGCTTTAGTGTAAATTGCTTAACGCAGCAAGTAGTTGCCCAAAAAATTCAAAATGGGACATGGTTGAGATGGATTGTCATGATTCCCTTGTGGAATAGTAAAGGGTATGCAATGTGCCCATTGAACTTGGGAGTCCATGTCCCAATCCGAAAGATCAGGAAATGCTTGTTAGAGCAGACTGACGATATTTGTCAGTGGATCCGAGCCCTCTCTCCCCTCTGGTATGCCAAAAAGTTGTAGATTGTGACGCCGTTGGTGGTTCTCAAGGTCTTCAACCTTAGATTGTAGCAAGGCCACCTGAGTCTCGCTTGCTTTAGCAACACCTGCAGTATGAGTGTTAATTTCTTCAACTAGCGCCACCAGCTCTTGTAATTCCGTAACGTCAGTAGACAAAGAGGCAACTTTACTAGTAACTACAGTAAGAGCAATCTTAATATCTTGACTGTCTGCCTTTGCTTGACTGTAATATTCTTGAGCTTCAGCTCTTTGTAGAGATAGCGCCTTTAAGATAGCAGAGAGGGTATGTCCGGCTCACAGTGCTCGGAGTAACCCGCTTCAGGGCTTGGCGTGCTGTCCTTTCTTGAACCTGAAATTCCAGGGACAGATGTATCCTAGTCTCAGCCAATTTTTCTCCGTCCCCCTCAGATCCAAATTGTTGACTGAGAACTGCTGTCAGAGCATTTGAGACCACTGTGGGAGAGGTAAGTTCTTCATCACCACTCTCGTCCCTCGTCAGTGAATTAGAGACAATACTGCCAGAATTAAAGAGCCTTGAAACAAAAGCTTTGACTTCACCCTTCGATACCACCCACTTTCGCAAAGGACTAAAGCTGGCATCAGTCTTCGTTTTGCTTGAAACATCACTTTTAAGTCGACCAGCAACAGAAGTGGGGAGATGCATGACACCCCTACCATGGCCTTTTGTGCTCTTGCCCATTTTGGCCCCTCTGGTAGTTTTAGGAACTTTCCCCCATTGGGACTTCCCCTCCACCACCACCCCCACTGGCGTACAAGCAGAGACTTTCATTATTTCATCCTTGCTCCTATAACCACCAGCCTCTCGAGCCATGTCTTCTGACTGTGATGATGCTTCCGGCAGAATATCGTCAGGTACATCCTGGAGGGCCGGATCTAAAGAAGCAGGGATGGAACCCTCAGATTCCACTGACCCATCATTACAAGAGGATGAAAATGATGGAATTAGACAATCCAGGCCTACTGCTCCACTGATTAGAGGGTTGAAATCCGGATTGTGGAGTGTACCAATATTATATTTTCTGTCATTACTGATACTTGGTAGAGGGTAAGCCTGCTCCTGTTCCTGAGGTATTTGAATAGCTGAAGTAGTCACCACATTAAGGGAGTAGTCGCCGACTCTGACAGTACTTGATGAATGGCTCTCATTTTCACCAACTTTGTTTCTCTTGTCTTTAACCTCAAGACCGTTAAGATCGACCAATGATTTTACAGGGGGGCCATCCCTCTTTGAATCCAAAATGCAAGCTAAAGGTGGACTCTTTTCGTCCAAGCCATCCTGTACTGCTGACATAACGGCTTCAGCCATTTCTGGTCCAGGGAGGGAGTTAACTGAGCCACAGGATTGGAGTATCCCCTGGCCCTGCCAGAGCGGAGTAATCTGAGAATAGGTCAACCGAGCTGAGAGCTGGATTCAGGGTCTACTATAACATCTTGATCCTCGTGCCTGCCTGTGCCAACTTCCTCAGGAATAGGGCTACTGCCAAGTAATGCCAAATTGTCCATGGTATGTCCTCGCCCGTTCTGGACCAAAGTATGTGGAGGGACATAGCTGCTACAAGGGGGTAACATGAGTGGCAGCTAACAGGTAATTGCTGAGGCTCTGAATGTATCTCAAGAAGCAGTCGCATAATGTAATAGAACGCCAGCCCAGTATGTGTCCAGAGCGCTGCTCTGCCTGCATACAACTGACTACTTGTAACAGCTGAGCCATGCCACCACATCGATTTTCAGTGAGCGGCTAGCTGTTTGATGCCTGTGGTCGAGCGCCTACACCACTCACCGCTTCGTTTAGCCACCACAGTGAAGCCGTACCGCTATGGAGCCACTGTGCCGTCATCTATCTGTCCAAATTTCAATAAAGAAAATAATGCTTCGGGAAAAATAGCAACAAAATACAATATGTTGAAGGGATACTTAAATGATCTCTTCCTTGTGAAGAGATAATGTATAACTATCCTTTCAACCTACTATATTTTGTTGCTATTTTTCCTGAAGCATTATTTTCTTTATTGAAATTTGTACATTTACCCTTATGCTAGAGGGTTATTAGGGTTACCCCCTGTTTAAAGAGGTCCATCTATCTGTCAGCACAAGCAGGTAAACAAGCGTAGAGAAGCCAGCAGGCAGGCTGCTGTCTGGGGGGGCTTTGGAGGGCCCCCCCTCACTATACGCTCGTCGTCTCACCATGTTGAACCGGGCTAAGCCTCAGCCCCTAAGTACGGGAGTGTGAGGAGCCACGTAGCCAATGGGAAGTTTCACTAAGCTGCATTCACAATAGGGGACTCACTCTGCCATCTTTCTTTCCTAGAGAGTGCATGTCTAACGTACCTCAGTCTACTCCACTTATTTAAGGGTACACCATGGCGCAAACAGAGACAGCACACCAAATATGTAATTAAGGCTCTGATGTTCAGGGCAGTTAGAGACTTCTGAGAGTATTTAATCGGCAATTACCATGCCCATTGCAACACAACATACTTTAGTCAGCATTCAGGCATTTCCATGTTTATATTTATTTGCCAATTATTTATGATGAACAAACACTTGCCACATGACGCAAGCCTCAAGGTGCATCTTTAATTTCTTCATGCAACATACATGGGTAGATCACCACCACTCTTGTAATATTTCCAATTCAACATCCCTAACTGTTGCCAGCATTGTCTCTCTACCCAGTATAGAGTATTATGGCACTAGAATGTTTGTTTAACGTTTTGTTTGCCTCAAACAGGAGCTACTCACAGTCTTTGTTGCTAGCACCAGATCTGCTTGCAGGCAGTGATGACTGGTGAGCCTCTAAAGTGTTGGGCATAAATACCTAACTCAAATTGGATTGTACAAGTGAGCTAAGCATGCAAGCCAAACTCTTGTTGTGGCAGATGTGGGGATATTCTCCTTCTGAGACAATTATGATCAATACGTCAAGTTAGATTTTTAATGCAAACTCTATGTAATAGTGCTGTGGCATTTTTTTAAAAATGAATTCACATTAATCTTTAACATAAAAATATATGTAATATTTATTTTCGAGTTGAATTAACTATTTCATTTTTCCCTATACTTTACCATGCAATGATCTCCACCTTGACGGTGGAGTCTCCCTATAGTAAACTATAGGAAAAATTGATTTTTTTTACACAAAATTAAATATTAAAAATATTTCTATGTTAAAGAATCATGTAAGTTCATTTTATATATTTACTTTAAATGTACAACAAAAAATGCTGCTGCACTAATAAATAATGTTTTCATAAAAAAGAGTATTGGAAATAAATGTAATGAAAATTATTTTTCTGAAGTTGAAATTAAAAAATAAATTCTTACTTAAAATGTTGTCATGTATAGAAATATTTAAACATGATGTCATACATTTTTATAAAATGTATTGTTACATCATTTGTTTAATCTGAATTGCTTATGAAAATATTGTTAATCACATATTACATATGTACTATTTTATGAATTTTTCACATTCATTTATGTATTTTTATATTATGTACTATTTAAATAATTTCCTTTAATTTAACATTATTTTCTATGGGGTTTTTATTATGTCTGTTATTATTCTTAGGACGGTGTTGAATTGCCTGTGGTTGGCCATTTTAGTGATGGACTTACTACTGTTTGTTTCATTTATTATTAACTTACACTAAGATTTAGTGAATACTGAAAAGTAGTAAACATACTCCAAAGTGAAAACGTACTCAAAAGTGTAGGATAGCGTTTGTGAATTAGGCCTCCAGCGTTCTAGAATAAGTGATGGATGGGTCCAACGGCAATGACCAGGGCAAATTAACTACTGCCTCTGTACCTGTCAAACCTACTGTGCATTGCCCTATCTCCACTTCCTCTACACCAGACACTTTGCTTATAGTTTGGCAAGGACTCAACATTTTCTTTCACCCAACTCTTCACATTTTGTTTAACCACCCACCTCTCTGCATTTTATCCACCTTCCTCTCCAACAGCAAAAATGCAAACATTTCGTTTTGAGATAAATTCCCATTTCACTGGGAGTAAATTGCTAAATAATTCTACCTGCTGCATTTGTATTTTGGGAGTTGTCCTGGGTCCTAAAACACTTTGCATTACTATTAGTATAATTAATTACTAAGGTGACTTTAGAACTTTTTGGTGAAAGATTCCTATTGCATTTCTAAGTGGTTCAATTTGGCATTATAACTACATTTGCTGGCCATTCTTTTTATATTTGTCTGATAAAATGTTTTAGATGTTTTCAGATTTCAGAAAGTGCAAATGGGAATGAAACACATGCTGTCTACTTCTTTATAAACATATTCCATACCTAAGGAAAAAAACAAATAAATGACGACAGTTTACTAACATAAAAATGTTATATATAGACATTTAAGGATATGCAGCTGATGGCAATATTACATAGACTCAATTATATCTGGGCGAGTGACCAACCAGGTCAGCAGTAGCTATGACCCCTGCACACCTGACAGAGGACCGCCCACCACATACAGAGATCTCTGTCTGAATGGTAGGGAACTGTAAACCTTCACAGGAATCATGGTTGGGGTGATTGCCCTAAAGGCTGGAGAGTTTGGAAGCAGACACTAGTTTGTTGGGTCTGTCGGCAAACTTTTTGTTCTTCAAGAAAAAACTCCCAAGCAGGAGTTTGTTCTTGAGAAACCAAATATTAGTGACCCTTGCGCACATGGCTGTCCTGGGCAGAGAAATCTACTGATGTTTTCCACATCATATATGGGATGGGCGACAGTCTCCGTGACTTGACAGTCGTGTGGTGGATGGGCCACCAGGCCAGATGTATCTGACAGCAGTACCAGCTGAGGTGCCACCACCGTAAACACAGCACTTTACTCTGCCAAACTCTAGTCGCGGCCCACAATTGTATTGGTCTTGGAATACAGCCAGAAGCAAGAGCATGTCCACAGTGTTTGCAATCACTGTACAGTAAATTTGCTTCCCAGAATATTCTTTACCATTTTATATATGCTGATTGGTATATCCATTCCTTTCCCAGCATTAGTGATCACCTCCTAGTTCTTGTCTTTTATTAATATAGCTTGCAAATGTACATAAGTGCCTTTTGGATTGGTGTCAAGGGTATGACATTACTTTTGAGTCTAACACATGGCTCATGTAAATCTCTTGAGAAATAATTTTATTTGAAGTGCTGATGTGGAAGCCACACTGGTCGCAAAACCGTGTTCTTTCACTGCTGTTTGCGGATTTTGGTTGGAATGCAACCACAAGCATATATGGGCAGTGCGTCCACCCTGCTAACTTGGAGTTCAACTTCACCCATTCTATTCATGGGTGAGGAACCTCAGTACGTCCAACGGTACAGCCTCAACTGACTCCAGTATTAAAAACGCTTGACCTGACGGACATCCTGCAAAAGGTCATCATCTCACAGTGGTGGCAATTAGGCTTAGGGGTGATATTCTGCTCTGTTTGCGAGTTTTATGAGTTTTTCCCACTCAGCGCTAAGCGTTGTGCATGGAGTTTCAAAAACATCTGCAGGTCAGAGTTTTTTTCCTCACTCGCGCTTGCCAAACTTAAGTTGGCGAGCGGGGAAAATCTTACTCTAGAACACCTCCCAGTGATATGTCTCAATGCCGGCCATTGCAGATAGCCGCTACCGCTCGAGTTGAGAAACCTTCTGTTTGTGTTGAGGAAGCTGTCGCTCGAGTAGAACATTTACTCGAGCAGCAGAAAGAAGCAGCGCCCTCTTCTGCTGTATGTTGTGCCATTTGCTGTGATTTTACAGTGAAGGACAAACACCAGGCACAAAAAATCCCTGCGAACGGCACAACGTAAAAGACTCCACCACTTGCAGAACTCTGAGTAGTGCAAAGGAGTTTTTTGTGGGACTCCCCGAACTTCGCCCAGGCCTAGTGGGAATAGGAAGACAGTCAGCAGGCCATCACTAGACCGTCACCATGCTATGCATGGTGAATCTGGGCAGGAAAAACATACTTGGGTCCCAGGCGCAGGGAGAAGACTCCCTGCACACAAAGGCCATTACTTTTTTCTTGCACTGAAACAAACTCCCGCTTTGGAAATTAGTTTCACTAATCAAAAAAATTATGCTGAGTCGGGCGAAGGAAAGATGGCGTCCACTTACTCTGCGTTCTGTCCATTTACCACACTGCCTGATGCAGAGAAGCCAATGACGTCCACCAGGCAGAGATCTCAAAGATATATGGCAGGTGGTCCCACCTGGCGAAGGGGAGACCTGACTCTATGTTCACATTGTAGGCTGGCGGGCCGCCTCCATATGCTCAGATTACCCCAAGATTTTTTTGTACATTTTGCTCTCTCTAATATTACATTTTTCATAGATATTTTTGAGGTGAGCAAGATGGAGCTAAGTATGAGAACCTCGCAGCTGCAAATAGGGACGGCTGCTTTAAGTGGCATGAAAAGATGTAGTTAGTCCAAGGTTTCTGGCAAAGAGCAGTATTTTTGATGCTTCACACTGAAGAGACCTGAATCTTCTGCCTCCAACGGATTACTATCATGAAATTAGTTCTTATAAACACATAGCTAAGTGAGAAATATTTCACACATTTTATTTAGAACTTCAGCTGTCATGAAGCTATATAAAGATAGACGTTTCTTTAAAGATTTAGTACATAGAAATTTAAAATCAAAGTAAAAATGTATGAGGCTTGTGGATTACCAATATCACACAGCATGCAATCATTTCATAATCATTTCAAATGCAGGTGTCCTGGTCTTTGTTCGTTTACGCCGTGGACTTTAATGGAATTGTATCTGAAACATTTCGTTTTCTGTCTTTATTGGAAAGGGATAGACGTCCTAATATGATGAGCAAAAAGAAGCCTTAAAAAGAAAATACAAAAATTACAATGGATTTCGCGATGTCATAGGTCTGTTCATGACATTCGCTATAATGTGATAAAATAATACAATATTTGATGCACATGACACTGTATATTTTTCCAGTTCACAAATGTTTTTCCACATTCAAGTGCCCGTGAAAAATTTCTTTTATATGTTTTGGGTCAATCATAACAAGCATTTGCAATGCAATAGGTCTCGCAATAGAAAAGTTTGAGCTTTTGGTGTGTAAAATTTAAATATTTTTTAATTATTGTTTATGTTTTTCAAAATATAAAAGTATTAATTTTGTTATTAGAAATGCCAATAGTTATAAAGTTAGCAAATTTTATATCTATAGCATTAGTAAAGGTACATGTTTAGTTTTCCCCTTTCTTACATGTATTGATCTGACAAATCACAATGTTTTAACAAGAACAGAAGTGAAAACATTTAAAATCTTTTTATGACATTTGTAATAAAGCTTGAACCAGTTGTTGTTGAATGGTTGCACAGATTGATGCTGTGGTGGCGCTGAGTGATGTTGTTTTGGGGACAAGTGATGCTGTGGCGTTCAGTGATGCTGTTGTAGCGCTTAGTGATGTTGTGGTGCCCTTGAGTGATGCTGTGGTGGTGCTGAGTGGTGCTTTGGTGGTGCTGAGTGTTGCTGTGGTGGTGCAGAGTGGTGCTGTGGTGATGCTGAGTGGTGCTGTGGTGGTGCTGAGTGGTGCTGTTGTGGTGTTGAGTGATGCTGTGGTGGTGCTGAGTAATGCCGTGGTGGTGCTGAGTGGTGCTGTGGTGGTGCTGAGTGGTGCTGTGGTGGTGTTGAGTGATGCTGTGGTGGTGCTGAGTAATGCTGTGGTGGTGCTGAGTGGTGCTGTGGTGGTGCTGAGTGATAATGTGGTGGTGCTGAGTGATAATGTGGTGGTGCTGAGTGATAATGTGGTGGTGCTGAGTTATGCTGTGGTGGTGCTGAGTGATGCTGTGGTAGTGCTGAGTGATGCTGTAGTGGTGCTGAGTGATGCTGTGGTGATGCTGTGGTGATGTTGAGTGATAATGTGGTGGTGCTGAGTGATGCTGGGGTAGTGCTGACTGATGATGTGGTAATGCTGAGTGTTGCTGGGGTGGCGCTGGTTGATGCTGTGGTGGTGCTGAGTGATGCTGTGGTGGTGCTGAGTGGTGCTGTGGTGGTGCTGAGTGGTGCTGTGGTGGTGCTGAGTGATGCTATGGTGGTGCTGAGTGATGCTGTGGTGGTGCTGAGTGATGCTGTGGTGGTGCTGAGTGGGGCTGTGGTGGTGCTGAGTGATGCTGTAGTGGTGCTGAGTGGTGCTTTGGTGGTGCTGAGTGGTGCTGTGGTGGTGCTGGGTGATGCTGTAGTGGTGCTGAGTGGTGCTGTGGTGGTGCTGAGTGATAATGTGGTGGTGCTGAGTGATGCTGGGGTAGCACTGAGTGATAATGTGGTGGTGCTGAGTGATGCTGGGGTAGCGCTGAGTGATGTTGGGGTAGCGCCGAGTGATGCTGGAGTAGCGCTGAGTGATGCTGGCGGAGCGCTGAGTGATGCTGGGGTAGCGCTGAGGGATGCTGCAGCAGTTATGTCATACAGGGACACATTCTTTTGTAGCAAGCAAGGGGTGAGTAAGTGATTTGCGCTGAATCACAGGATGTTCAGCAGACGTTCAAAGCCCGGAGCCGGCAGTTCTGAGCGTTAAGCCACACCGTGTCTTGGTTCTGTAATGACAGCCAGAGCAGAGAGCGAGAGAGAGGGGGCTTGTACCTGGCTTAGATGCTTGGTATGTTGGGCAGGTCAGTGTTTTAGGGTATAACTTACGGCGACAAGCCCTTAGCCATGGGCTGCACGCATGCCCCTAGAATTATGTTCTGACTTCTCTGCATTTCTTGCTGGGGACACAGATTAAGTCGCCGATCCTTTTAATATCTTTCCCCTGCCATATAAAGATGTGCTTACCGAGTCCCATACTGTTTAAATGTAAACAATGTAAGTATGCTTCAGCTCACAGTTATGAATCCGCGCAAGGCCAGCTCTGCCTTCCATCCTTCAGCTCACGCTTCGTTGAGATTTAGTCCAGTTATTTGCAGCGCTTAGCATTTGTAAACTTGCGAAGTGAGGCCGTGGTCACGATCTGGATTATTTTCAGTTCTTAGAAACAACAGTAGTGCGCAATTTAGCGCTATATAAAATCAAGGAGCTAGATTTATCAAGAAGCAATTCCCATGGGAAGTCGGCTTTAAAAGCAGATACCTGTGTTTTCCCACAAGGAAATGTCACCTTAAACTGTGATGTTTGTGTTTTTCACTCCGATGTCGAAATCAGTGGAATTCTTTGCCTGGTTTCCATGGGAGTGCAGTAATCATCCCTGCTGATAAGATTTCACCGGGTGCTCGTGGCTGGAGGTGGGTAGACTTTACTTGCTCGTGCACACGCCTGGGGCGAGGCAGATTCTAAAGTACACACCCTGCTTGTTGCGTCTAGGCCCCAGCCATTCATTCGCATTTACAAATGAACGTACCTTGTAATGAGACTTAACGAGTGGATTTCTAGGAGTTAAAAAAACTAAAGTCAGTGAGAGATGGGCCCAATGGACGGTTGTATGTATAGTGTCCTGGCGAGATGGTGAGCTAGGCATGTATGAAAAGAAGGTAGGCACTATACTTCTGTGAGGGCAGGACCTGAAGCTGGGGAGAGAGAGTGCAAGTTGCCTAAAGAATTGGAGTTTGTAGTATTTCTTTCAAACATGCCCCTAGAATTACTGAGTCCCACGCTGTTTAAATGTAAAGCGACGTGCCTCGCGCGGCAGCAGGAACGGACGGTTGTATGTATAGTGTCCTGGCGAGATGGTGAGCTAGGGGTGTATGAAAAGAAGGTAGGCGCTATACTGTTAAAATGTGGAATTTCAAACCATTCATTAAGCAGGATGGCTCCATCTAGTGGTCCTTGTGCAGTGTGTACTGAGCCATGTGGTATGATGTGATGTGATATATTTTCTGCCAATGTGCAGTGTAAAGTCCAGTAGCCTTGCTAATACATGTTTATGTGATCGAATGTGGAGTGATAGGGTATGCTGGGTTGTTTTTGGGGTTGACGAGTGAGAGGAAAGTGTGAAGAAACCTGGCGGGAGGATCCTATTTGAAATGCTAACTTTGTTCAGCTGTGCATGGATGTGTTTCGAGGTCGTAGATGGTTGGTGTGAGTCAGTGGCAGAGACTGTAAGGTATCATGCAGATGAGGTGAATGATAACTGAAAGGGGACAGGAAAATGAAAGAAGTGGAAGGAAAAAGACAGGAGGAAGGAAAAGGTGTAGAGAAAGGAAGGTGAAGGAGGAAGACAGTCGGAAATGAGGACGGAGGAGGGGAAGGGGTGAGTAGACTTAAGAGGAGAGGCAAGAGGATGAGAAGGAAGGAAACGAGGACGGAGGAGAGGAAGGGGTGAGTAGACTTAAGAGGAGAGGCAGGAGGATGAGAAGGAAGGAAACGAGGATGGAGGAGGGGAAGGGGTGCATAGACTTAAGCGGAGAAGCATGAGGATGAGAAGGATTAGAGAAGGGTGGGAGGGAATTAAAGTGGGAACAGCTAAAGGAACAAGGTTTGGAGATGGTGGGCAGAGAAAACTGCAGGAAGAGCACTGGGGGAGGGCTATTAAATGAAGTGGGCGGAGAGGAGCCGAAGCAAAACAAGCGACCGGGGGGCAGGGAGCGGATCACTGTGAAAGAAGTGTAATTAGGGGGAGGAGAAGTGAGGCCGGGTGTGCTGGGGGGAGTAGAGATGCGAGTCACAGCCTGAGGCTGTGAAAAGTGAAGCGAATAAGGCTCGGTTTGCGTCCCCTGCAGCGTGCACGAGGGGAGGAAGGCTGGCACTGGCAACCTGTCGGCTCATGTAAGCTCACAAAACACACGCATTACGAGCTCGTGGAAAAGGAAGTGATGCATTAATATAGTGAGTAACAATAGGGGAAAAGGAGAGAATAAACACAGAGCGTAAGTGAGCGAGAGGAGAGGAAGACGGGGGTAAACACTAAAGTGTAAAGGAGAGGGGGCATGAAAAGGAAGAGGATGACATGTGGCTCAGGTCTGATGCAATTATGCGAGGCAGCCTGGTTGGGGAGTGCAGGCGGGGGGCGGGGAGGAAAGCCTGTGGGAGGCTGATGCCTTTGATGTGAGACTAGGGGGGAGTAGAAATGCAAGTCACGGCCTGCGGCTGTGAAAAGTGAAGTGAATAAAGCTCGGTCTGCGTCCCCTGCAGCGTGCACGAGGGAAGGAAGGCTGGCACTGGCAACCTGTCGGCTCATGTAAGCTCACAAATCACATGCATTACGAGCTTGTGGAAAAGGAAGTGACGCATTAATATAGTGAGTAACAATAGGGGAAAATGAGAGAGTAAACACAGAGCATAAGTGAGCGAGTGGAGAAGAAGATGGGGGTAAACACTGAAGTGTAAAGAAGAGGGGGGCATGAAAAGGAAGAGGATGACATGTGGCTCGGGTCTGATGCAATTTTGCGAGGCAGCCTGGTTGGGGAGTGCAGGCGGGGGGGCGGGGAGGGAAGCCTGTGGGAGGCTGATGCCTTTGATGTGAGACTAGGGGGGAGTAGAAATGCAAGTCACGGCCTGCGGCTGTGAAAAGTGAAGTGAATAAAGCTCGGTCTGCGTCCCCTGCAGCGTGCACGAGGGAAGGAAGGCTGGCACTGGCAACCTGTCGGCGCATGTAAGCTCACAAAACACACGCATTACACACAAAACACATGCATTACGAGCTCGTGGAAAAGGAAGTGACGCATTAATATAGAGAGTAACATTAGGGGAAAATGAGAGAATAAACACAGAGCGTAAGTGAGCGAGAGGAGAGGAAGACGGGTGTAAACACTGAAGTGTAAAGGAGAGGGGGGCATAAAAAGGAAGAGGATGACAGGTGGCTCGGGTCTGATGCAATTATGCGAGGCAGCCTGGTTGGGGAGTGGGGAAGGAAGCCTGTGGGAGGCTGATGCCTTTGATGTGAGACCAGGGGGGAGTAGAGATGCGAGTCATGGTCTGCGGCCATGAAAAGTTAAGTGAATAATTAGGGGAGGAGAACTGGCAGAGGCCGGCCGAGCGCATGCTGGGGAAGCCTGTGGGAGGGAGACTGATGCCTTTCATGTGGGGAAATGCGCGTGCTTGTGGTCACATGATTCACGTGAACTGTTGGAAATCCGCTTTTTGGGAGCCTTGGGTTTAAGTCTTGGTTTGACGGCATTAGACTCGCATATTCATTCCTTGCGGAATGGAATAGGCGAGACCTAAAAAAAGGAGGGGCATCCACTAATATACATAAAATTCACAAACAGATATTTCGATTTGTTAGTTGACTTGAATCTCATTAAAATGTATATTAAAACAAGTTAAGACTGTTTACCCTGATTTGTTACAGACTCGTTAGTAGCCAGACAAGCTATAAAAGAAGCTGACTTCTTGTTGTAATCTGCCCGAGCTGTGCACCGGTGCACAATGTACATGATCTCTGAAAGAAGTCATAGAGCGGTAGGCAAGTATAATTAACGATGGTCTTTCAATAAATAGATGGGTCTTAAAACAAGGTCAAATTATGTTCCTTTTATGAAGTACTTTGCTAAAAGTAGGTTTGTCTCAGTGATCTGAGATTAAATGCAGGTGCCCTTGGTAATTTCCCATTGTTCTCCAAGGTAAAGTGCATAGTGCTGTAAACAAATGGACTGCAAAATGGTCAACTGCACTTTATTACCTTGCGTACCCGACCGGTTCAAGTTGTCTATCGCTCTTTTCTAGTTCATATGCCGCTATGCTCAGAAACTTTATAGCCTTGCATGCCAATTGTACTGTCGAGCCTCCTAAACATTTTATTACGGCGGACATACAAGTCCTTATTTGTTCTCTTTTCAGTAATGCCGTAGGAGTACTTTTTGTGTGGATAGTAGTACGGGACAGATACTTAGTAGGTGGAGTAATGTCTCATCTCCGTGTCCACAAAGGTGGCAATCCATTGTGGGCCGTGCTCATTTCTATTTTGGGATAAGATCTTTCAATGGGTAAACACCCAGTCTCAATAAAATCAGTTTTGTTTTTTCTGATTTGTGCGAAATGTTCTATCAAGTATGATTGGGGTTTTAGCGTTTTATATGTTGGTATCACCATCCATACGTTGGTGTTTTAAGTCAAGTGCAAACGCCCTCTAGTTTTAGAGTTGCAATGGATTGTTTTACAAATTTGTAAACTGAGTAACTCAGTCTGGGTTGCTTTTCAACCTCTAGCCAGCAGTAATGTCCTAGGGAGTCTTCCTCTGCTGCCCTCATTCTCCAATAGTATTTGGTAAGGGTCCCTTGTCTTGTTGGGATCTGTTTTTTTAACCCGAATTCCAGTCTGATCAGAGCTTGTGAAATATGGTGCGGAATTGAAAATAAATTCCTAAAAAGGTTTGTGCAGTATTTAAGACTGTTGAGTCATTTGTGTTTAGGAGTTTCGATCCACACGCAATTGATGGTAAGAATTTTGCTGTCACAACATTTAGCAAATGGGTTTGATGAACAGTCACTACGTTTTTTATGCAAGGTTTTAAATGCAAAGAGTAGCTCTCTTGCTTTCACTTTCCATAATTCTAAGTATTCCTTACAGTTAAGTTTTCGATCTAGTAGTTCGCCCAGATATTTATATGTTCCCACCTGGTCCAGGGGGTGCCTGTTATTCGTCCAGGTAAATTTTTTTATGTCAGCTTGAGAAACACATATCCTTGGACTTTTTGGAAATGTATAACTAGTTGGTCTGAGGCTGTGCAATCTGCTGGTTGGTTTATCAATCGCTGTAGGCCTTGAGGCCTTTGGGAGATAAACACGATGTCATTGGCATATTGCAGGCTTGATGTTTGAACGTTGCCCAGTTTTGGAGGATCCCCTTGTGTTAAGGTCAGCTGTGTAAATATTAAATAAATAGGGAGCCAGATCGCACCCCTGTTTTACACCGTTGATGGCCATGATTTTGCTTGTTAGGCTTTGACCATACCCCATTTTTATTTGGACCCAGGATTTTGAGTAAAGATTGATATTTGCATCTAACAATTTTGTGGGAGCTCCCCAAGATTTTATTTTAGCCCATTACATAGATCCAGGAACCTTGTCGAAAGCTGCTTTGAGGTCTACAAAACAGGTGTACAAAATGTTTGAATTAGCTATCGCTTGATTTGCCAGGAGTATTACAGCCAACAAATTTGTTAGGGTGCCCATCCCGGCTCGAAAACCTGTTTGTGTGTTAGGGATCAAGTTTGTACTATTGACCCAGTCCTCTAGATCTTTCAATAGATTTGCAGTGTAACTTTTTGCCTCAACATCAATTAAGGCTATAATATAATTGGATTGATCTGAACGAGCCCCTGATTTATATATTGGTTGTAGGATGCTTCCTCGCCATGAGTCTGGAATGGTAGAAGTCTCCAGTGTATAAGCAAACAGCGAGGTTAAATGGTTGGACCAAAAAGCTGGGTCTTTTTTAAATAAGGCACTGGGCAGGCAGGCCATTTGGTCCCAGGGCCCCATCGGTTATTTCTTCTTTTTATGACGTTCGATACCTGTTTTTGTGTGATCTGTAGATGATAGTCTAGTGGGCCGGGCCCTGTTGTTTCAGGTGTACCAGGCTGGAGTTTGGCTTCTGACTGTTTGAGTTGGGAATAGAGGTGAATTTTCGGTTTTGATGTACAGGTTGTATAGTCTATTTTATAGTTGCTTCTGGGTTCTAGGGCCTGGGAGTTTAATCTCTGAATAATGGTCATTCGGGTCCCTTTAGTTGGAGTTTTCTTTTGAGTTGTTGTATTAGTCCACGTCACCTTCGATATTTCACTATTAACAGAAGCACCCTGGATCATCTGGTTGTTAAATATGGCTGCTATGTAGGCTCTCCATGTATGTTCATTTATGTCAGAGTTGAAATGACAGTTTTTCCCATTTAATAGAAGATTAATTTGTGCCCAAAACTGTTTTGAGTTTCGTTGCATGCTGATTTACAGCATTTTCATCCAGAATTGCTTGTAGTACGTTCGCCGAGCCACTCTGATCTCCTTTCATTTTTCATTTGTTTCTCTTTTCATTTGTTTAATTATTGTCAGGGACTGCCAGGTGGGTTGTGAGCCCTGGGTTTGCATTATTCTGAGAGATTTATTTAGTTGTCTTTTTTTATCCTTAAGGTTTGTGTATACCAGACTGCCCCGGTAATCACGAAAGGTTTTTGACTTTTCACATTCAAGTGGAAACTTCAATTATAATAGTAAATTCTACAATTTGATTGACAGAAAGAGGATTTATGGATTGTTAGATTTTTAAATTTCATTTACAGTAGGGGAACATCAATCAATTGCTCCCGGCTGAAAATGTAGGATTTGGTGTGGGTTTTAGGGGACTGGGATCTTTAAATACAAACATTTTAGATGTAGTCTTCCGTAAAAGTGTGTGTAAACAAATACTCCTGCTAAAGGCCTCTCATTCACTGAGAGGAAAAATGAACACCTCCCTATTTCATCAGGGTATATGCGAAGATATTTCTTCACAGCGAAAATATTTTTCCCTCCGATAGACAGTGGTTAGATGTGTAATTGAAATTTTCGAGTGCAGGCTTTCCAATTGAAATACTCCTTGACATCTTTAACTGCTGAAGGTTTTTTTGAGTACTCCTGCCATTGTTTATGAACCTCCAAAATGTTGAAACTTTATTCTAAAGTATACAAAAAGTAATGGATGGAATGCTTGAATTGGAAATTACTCTGGGCCACATCCCAATCCATTGTCATTTGCACACCATGTCTAAGTATGGGCGGAAAATCCGTTCCGCTCGCGGATTTTGAGGATTTTCGGTAAATTCGCAATCCGCGAGATTCGCGAATTTCCCACAAAGTCCGCAAATCCGCGAGCAGCGGATTTTTGGCTTGCTCGCACTGTTCGCGTGAGTTCGCGGCTTCCAAGTTCAACTTCGCGCCCCGCGAATAAGCGCTAAATTGCAGAAATACGATCTTAGCAAAACTGAAACTACTTACCAGGTTCAAAAGTTCAAGCTCATCATTAGTAGCCATTTCCTGTAGTGCTTCCTGAGGGGCCCCTCCAGAGTTCAGTTGCCTACTTGCAACTATTATGTGACCCTGCTCTGACCCTCAGAATAGTTACACATATGCCACAAAGGTCCTGAATTACAGCTAAGGGAGACAAGCAGGAGCCAGGCTGGAAGTTCAAATCCAGTGACACATTAATCAGCCCCTAATTCATTATTGTCAGTTGGGGCAGGGCAGGTGTTGTAACTAATTTTGCAACAATGAAAGCACTTAGCAAGTGCAAAAGATCACTAATCAGGAAGCACTAAGGAAGCAGGTGCCAGCTAAAAAAATATTCTGTGACACATTAATCAGCCCCAAATTAATTCAGGTCACTTGAGGCAGGGAAGGTGTGCTTTGCTTTGCCACAATAATGTACACTGGACAACCAGAGGGTGCTGTGATGAAACAGAGGGTGGCATGGGTGAGCCAGAGGGTGGCATGTGGTGACAGAGGGTGGCAGTGATGAAGAAGAGTGTCCCAAACAGGCTGGACACGTAGAAACAACAAGTTCGCAAAACTTGCGACCCGACAGGTAAGTTCGCGTTTGCGAAATTGTACAAAAACCCTTGCCACCTGGCAGAAACCCACGCGAACACAAAAAAAAATCCGCAAATTCGCGAGAATTCGCGGATTTTGCGGATTGCGAGTTTGCAAATCCGCAAAATTCGCGAACGCGAGATTTGCAAAATTCACCCATGCTTAACCATGTCAGTTCAGGCTGAAAAGTTCCCATTGGGGCAGGGTCAAGACTGATCTGCATATAGCTGGGTCCAAACTGAGGTGGCATAGTGTGCAAAATAACGATGGAATGGGATGTGGCCCGGGTAATTACCAGTGGCCGAGATTATTACAAGCAATCCATCCATCAATTTTTGTATACTTTTGTATTTCAGCCTAAGTGGAACGGGTATGCCCAGATGTGGGTCCCGTGCACACTGTGTCACTGGAACCAAGTAGGACCAGACAAAGAACACAAATTGCACTGGCAAATTTATCAGACTCAGGAGGGGGGTGGAAGTGTTAAGCACTGCTGCAAAACTGGCCCGACCGTTCCAGCCTCTAGGGGAAATGCCCGATGGCCGGGATGGCCCTGGAAACAAGCTATGCCCAGATGATGAGCCCATAACAAGGGTGAAAACGGTCTTGGGTTGCTTGTGTTCTGGTTCCGGGAGGACCTGGCTTGGCAGTTTGGGTTGAGCTGTTTTCATTGGATCACAATCACGACCGATTTGCATACAACGCGGTGTGCAAAATTGCGATGGACTGGGATGCAGCCCTGAGCAATTACCAGTGGCTGAGAATAATTCAAGCATTCCACCCATCACTTCTGTATACTTTAGGAAATCTAACCATGATGAGGAAACCCACGGGAGAATATTTGTCGCGTTAATATCATTGTCATTTTAATATGGCGGTGGCTCCAGGAAATAGCAGTTTGAAGACAGAGCAAGGACAATATCATAGAAAGATTCATTGATCCAGGACATTTCACAGTTTTTTAACAGACGGGAGTAGCAGAAACGCTTGCACCTCAGAGCTAGGATTACATATAATGAAATATTAGGAATATGAAGAGGGTTTTAGTTTTTTTGTGCAAAATGCTTTGCTTCAGTTATTTAGAAATCATTTTCTGCCTGAAACTTGCTGAGGCAGAGTCGTGATTTTGACTATTGCTGGGTAAATCTGACTTGATACCCTAATTGCCTAAGGGGTTCTGCATCTGGGATACTTCCACAAAGGGCTTTTCTAATTCACTGAGGCATAAGACACTCACAATTTGAGGAGACAACTCTAACATTATGTTATCCCGGAAGGGTGAATTTCAAACATTCAAGCCTTGCATCTCTGACTCAAAGTCACTCTTAGTCAAAAGTGTTATTACTCTGAGGCCCTTTATGTCCAAAGTGTTCCGATATGCTTATACTGCGAGAAATAACGAGTCCTAAGGGCTGTAATTTTGAGATCCTCCTAGTCTGAGGTCCGAGGATTTCACACATGCCGTCAGTCTCTGGTGCTAATATTCAGACACCTCTCTGGTCTGTAGGACGTGTGATGAATGAATGAATGAATGAATGAGAATTTGTACCGCGCAACTTAGCCCAAGGGCATCAAGGTGCCCAAACTGGAAAGACCGTCTCAAGTTCACTGAGTACACATCTAAGAATACGCCTGACAGAAAAAACAAGTTTTCAGTTCTTTGCGAAAACGCGCCAGAGAGGGTAATCCCACCAACTCAGTTGGAAGAGAGTTCCAAAGCTTAGGAACAATGGTGACAAAGGCTTTCCCTCCCCATCTTGCTTCAGCAAATCTAGGGACTAATAGGAGATTTTTTGAAGATGACCGGAGGGTCCTGCAGGGAGAATAGGGATGAAGGAGAGACTTAATACTCTCTGCACCAGAGCCATAAACCGCCCCATGAGCAAGGCAAAGAAGCTTAAATGTAATCCTGGACTTGACAGGGAGCCAATGAAGAGATTTCCTGGCCAGGGTTGCAGAGGAGAGCCTAGGAAGATTGAGCACCATCCTGGCCGCAGCATTCTGCACCATCTGTAAGCGATGTATAAGGCTCTCATTCATGCCCACATACAGAGCATTACAGTAGTCCAGTCTCGAAGAGACCAGAGCCACTGCAGCCTGTTTTCGGGCATCCGGAGAGAGGTAGGCTGCGATCTTTCTGAGGATCCTGATGATACCACAACAGGTGGAGACCGTCCTGCTGACCTGATGGTCAAAGGAGAGAGAGGTATCAATCAGGACCCCCAGATTCTTGGCGAAATAGGAGGGAGTAGGACAAACACCCAAGGAGTACGGCCACCAGTCATTAGACCAGATGTCTTGGCGGACCCCAAATATCAAGACCTCCGTCTTCTCCCCGTTGAGTTTTAGAAAATTTCGTATCATCCACTGAGAAACTGCCTCCATGCAGGTTCTGAAGTTGAGGGCAGATTCACTCACAGACTGTGTGAGGGATACCATGATTTGGGTGTCATCGGCATACGACAACACCTCAAAACAATACGACCTCACTACCCTGGCAAGTGGGGCGACGTATATATTGAAGAGGGTAGGACTTCTGGAAGATCCATGGGGCACCCCACACTGCACTGGTTTGGGGGAGGACAAAAAGTCACCCAGCTTCACTCTTTGTTCCCTCTGATGTAGGAAGGAAGTAAGAAGACTAAGGGCTGGGCCTCCAACTTCTATCTCCCTAAGCCTGGCAACCAGGACCAGGGGAGACAGGGTGTCGAAAGCTGCCGTAAGGTCGAGTAGGACCAGAAGAGTAATCTCGCCCCTATCGACCCTCGAGCGGATGTTGTTAATGACCACCATAAGGGCAGACTCAGTACTATGGGACTTTTGAAAGCCATGCTGCGAAATGTCCAGCAGGCCTGAGTCATCCAGGAAGGTGGTAAGGTGGTGATTAAGATGGGCCTCAAGAATCTTAGCGGGGGCCGGAAGCAGATAAATCGGTCGAAAGTTTTTCAGTACTGCGGGGTCAAGAGAGGCCTTCTTCAAGAGAGGCTTGACGACTGCCTGTTTCCAGGAGAGGGGAAAGGTTCCCTCCGTAATTGCCAGGTTTATCACCTCAAGAAGAGGGGGAATAACCACCTCCCTGCAGGCCTTCAGGATTTTAAGCGGACAAGGGTCTAAAGGAGAGCCTGATTTGATGTTATCGAGGAGGCGGTTAGTCTCATTGAGGGTGAGAAGCGGAAAGACAGACAGACTCGGCCCAGGTTCCGAAGCCTGGATCCCTGCTACAGAAGCCGGAGGGTGGAGAAGGAGCAGACTAGGCTCAGGTACAAGATCCAGCTGATGATTAAGACATTCCAGAGAGTTATAAATGCCGGCAATGTTAGTGTGGAAGAAGGTGGAAATTTTGTCACTGAGCTCCTGTGTTTCAACAATAGGATCAATGTTCTTGGGGGCAGAGACGGAGTCAATAATCTTAAAAAGATCTTTGGGAGATTTCAGGGAGGTGGTAAGATTAACATAGAATGTCTTTTTTTCCTCAATAGCCGCTAATTTATATTTTTTTAGGAGATGTTTATGTTTTATCTTCTCAGTGGGATCGAGATTACCTCGCCAGAGCCTCTCTTGTCTTCTGCATCCCTGCCTCAACTGTCTGAGCTTGTCAGGGAACCAGGGCGCAGAAGGGCTCTTTCTAGCGGAGTAGTGCTGTTTAGCGGGAGCTAAGATATCTACAGCCTCCATGATGATATTAGAGAACTCCCCTACCACAGAGTTAGTATCCTTATTTAAGGAGGAGCCAAGTCTAGACAAAAATGGGGCTAGGGCTTCATTATTGATCTCCCTAAGATTTCTTTTAAGTCCCCATTTCTTTGAGTCCGATTGAGCGGGGGCTGTACTGTGTATTATAAGCTCAATGGGCAAAGCCCGATGATCTGACCAGGCCAAGGGGATCGGGATACCTGTCTTTAGTCTGGAATCATTAGAGAACACCCCATACAACGTATAGCCTGCTGAGTGAGTAGGACTGTCCACGAGTTGGGTCATGCCACATGCGTCCAGGGTTTCTACAAGGGATAAAGTATCTCTGGAGCGAGAGTTTTCTAAACGGAAAATTAAAGTCCCCTAGAAGAGTGAGATTGGGTCTATCGATGAAAGGTAGGAAGGAGGTCACAAGCCCCAGTGCAAACAAGTAAAATGGACTTCCCTGTGCCTGGAATCAGTAATAAAAGACATCTGTAATTGAGGAATACTGGGACTCTCATCCCTGTGTCCCAGTGCCACAGCGCCGGCTGTGCTACAGACAGCTAAGCAGATGTGTGGAGCCCTAACTCTCCTAGGTTGAGTGTTCTAACTCAGTGGTGTTATGAAATTTGGGGGTGCTCCCCTGCATGCTGCATGGAGGGCCCCCCCTCCAGACCTGCTCAGGAGGGCTCAGGCCAGGGTACGGTACTGAGGCCCCCTGGAGCTGGGCCGCCTGCACTGCGGGGGCAGCAGGGGCTGCAGGGTGCTTTGTTATGCCCCTGTTCTAACCCTCGGACATTCATAGATTCGAGGACAGGGACTCTGAAACCTTTTGAACTTGTACAGCTATGACCCTACCCAGAGTATTAACAGCTATCTCCAAAGTAGGCTTGTTCTCTAAGGGTCTCTGATTCAAAGATGTTCCTACTTTGAGGGACAGTCGCTCTGAGACACTTCTCATGTGAGAGAGGATGGCACTGGGGTCCTTCTCTTCGGAACAAATGTGCCCTTGACAATGCTCTAGTTTAGGCGCTCCCTACCTAAGGGGCAGTGGAAAGGGGGAGGAAAGCGGTTTGATAGGAGAAAACACAAACATTTGTAAAAGAACCACAATTTTTAAGGGCTTTCAAAGCAGAGAGAGAAAAAGAGAGAGGTCATGCTTTTGTCTGTGTGTATGTATACATTCCTGGTTAAATCTGACAGAGATCTCACCATACCGGACTGAAAGCAACTGTTACCAACTATTGATCAGAAAGTACATTTGTTAGGGGGTGTAACACCCCAAACACCCCCCTTGAGGATATGTCCCTGCAGGCAACCTCATACGGATCTGCACGCTGTATGAATAAAGATGGCAATGCGGCTTACAAGATGAGCGCTTTAATAGCCTTTCTGAATTTCAAGAGTGAACGTGTCTCACCCACGAGGATTTCAGAACTTAGTCATTCAAAAGGCAGATGAACGTCCCCAGCCCTAGCTCTTTCAACTATGGGTGCAGCGATATGTCTTTTGATCTCAGGTTGCAAAGTTCAGTGGAGACCACAGTTTTAGTTTGTGTTTAATGTACCAAGGAACATTTTTATAAATGGGCATGTGTGCAGGCGACAAGGGTTTCATTTGAATGCATGCTCGAATTGTCAGTCAAAAGGGTAGGATTCAGTCAATTAATGAATTAATCAACTATTGTTTATTCTGAGTATTAATTCCACAAAGCAACTCTCTGTGGGAGGGGTACATCTGATGAAACCATGCTAACTATTTCCATAATTCAAATAATATTTTTTTATTATAAATCATCACAAATTCATGACATAAAATACAATGTATAAAGTAGAGTACTCAGCTATACTAAAAGTAAATTATCATCAAATCAATTTTTACATTACCCTCTTACGACGTTTCCAGGATTTGCATTTAGATTTTGCTGTGGATAACTGGATCTTAATTATCTCTGCCTCTTTTTTTTGCACAATATCAAAGCCTCTTTACAATTGTTTTCCCTTATTATAGAAATATGGCCTTTAAGCAATAATTCTGCAACACTTTTTTTAGGAGGGCAAATGCAGGACTGCCCTGGGCCCACGAAGGGGACCCTCCTAAGAGGGCGGCCCCCCTTAGTGCCACAGGATGGCATACACACTGTTCACACTGCTCATTTCGGACACACATTGTCAACTCCAAAATTAAGGCCCTGACTACTCCGCCCCCTCCTACCACCACTTTTCACTTGGCACTTATCAATGCCCGATCCATGTGCAAACATAGGCAAGAAATTGCAGACCTAATAACAGATGCCCACTTGGACGTCCTGTTTATCACGGAAACCTGGACGGATGGTGCCTCGGACCCCGACTTGGTTATAGCAGTCCCTAGTGGGTTCACCATACATAGACAGGACAGAGTAGGCCAGCGGGGAGGTGGGGTAGCAATTATTGTCAGGGACTACCTCCCAATCAGGACCACACCGATACCATCCACATGTTGCGAAGCCCTACTATTTAGTATTAAGCTCACACCCCTCTTCAATTTTAAAGGCGTACTGGTATACCGCCCACCTGGAGCACGTGCCCCATTTTTATTCAGCCTAGGGTCTATATTGGAATCCATAGCCCTTGAAGATCACTTTGCAGTGTTAGGCGATTTTAATTTCCACCTTGAATCAAGTAGTGACAGAGACACTGCATGCCTCTTAGCGGACATAGAAACACTAGGTCTGTATTATTTCTGCCCCTACCCATGACGCTGGTCACACTCTTGACGGCATTTTTACTAATATTGAGTCGCTACATATTGCAGATGTCCTCCCCCTGGCATGGACCGATCACCACGCCATTTTAAGTCATTTAGCTATCCCCGATGCCTCTAAGAGGAGGGCTGTTAACAATAGCCCCAAACAGGTGAGAGCATGGAAGGACATAAAGGCGGGGACATTGAACACATTCCTGGCTAGAACATCGCCATTGCTGTCAGATGACCCCACGCTGCCATAAATCAGTTCAATACCTGGATCAATCAGGCAACACTTGAGCTAGCGCCCGTAAAATCTATCTCCCAGAATCGAGCCTCCCCCAGTGCTCCCTGGTTCTCGGATGAACTTAAAAAACAGAAACAATTAAATAAACAAAGAGAAAGACTTTGGCGGAAGCGCTATGACCCAGAAAGTAAATCATTATATAAAGACTCACTTGCCCGGTACAAACAGATGATCGCAGAGGCGAAAAGAGCCTATTATGCCGCACAAATTGAGACTGCCAAAAACTCATGCAAAGAGTTATTCGACATCACTAAACGCTTGTCGGGTGGCACGCACGACCTCACACCACCTCCCTCACAACATCTTTGCGACGCCTTATCTGATTTTTTCTTCAAAAAAGTTAACGACATCTATCAAGCTTTTTCTCTAAACACGGACTCTACACCACTATCCTTGTCCTCCACCTCACGGGATAACACACTGACCTGCTTTGTCGAGCTCACTATGGATCAGACAAGGAGTCTGATCAGATCAAGAATCAGATCAGGTTCTGCATTAGACCCGTGTCCGCTCAAAGTTCTTATGCCAGTTATGGACACGTTGATACCGGCTATAACTCATGTTTGCAACACTATGTTTAGCTCCGGAATTGTCCCGGCTTCTCTGAAACATACGTTGGTCAAACCCCTCTTAAAGAAAGCCAATTTGAATAAAGATGACCTGAAAAACTATCGTCCGATAGCCAGTCTTCCTTTCCTGGCTAAGGTAATAGAAAAAGCCATGAATCAGCAACTGTCGGAATTTGTGGAGCAGCACCAGTTGCTCGATAACACCCAGTTCGGATTCCGCAAATGTCATGGCACAGAAACTGCCCTTCTAAAGGCTGCGGATGACATCAGAGCCATACAAGACCAGGGGGGGACAGCACTCCTGGTACTGCTGGATCTTTCGGCGGCCTTCGACACGGTCGACCACAAGATGTTAGTCAACCGTGTCGAACGACTGGGGGTCCAGAAAACTGCTCTGGACCTGCTTGTATCGTTTCTGGCCAATAGATCACAAGCAGTATCTCTAGGACCCTACCAATCATCGAAGGTGTCTCTGCCGTGTGGGGTCCCTCAAGGCTCATCCCTGAGTCCGACACTATTTAATATCTACGTGTCGGACCTTGCAAATGTCATCAAAGCATTTGGGATGAGCCTGACCTCCTACGCCGAAAACACCCAATTGGTACTGGCTATCAAAGGGGACGGGGATGAAGTGGCCAATCGATTCAGAGAGAGGAATGATGGCAATAGGTGACTGGATGGCCACGAATTGTCTGAAACTCAATTCAGAAAAAACTGAAGTGGTCATCTTCGGTCACCTCTCCCCGGGCTGGTCACCTGTCTGGTGGCCACCATCTTTCGGTCCCCCGCCGAGTCCAGCTAGCAAAGTGAGAAATCTAGGCGTCATCTTCGATGCTGGCCTCAATTTTATTTATAAAGAAGAAGGAGACCCGGTCACTCATTTATTGGTTCTGCTCAATTTTTATTTATGGCAGAATCTTGCACTCAGGTATTTAATCCTTATGTGCAACATATATATTTTTTAGAGAATTCAAAAAACGTAAATGCAATGATTTTTACAAGTACTAAAGCTGTCCGAAGAATTACTTACTGTCCTGCACTAGGACACATATATTTACAAACTCAAATTACACATCACTTAGAAAAACACAAAAAAGAATTACACATTTAAATAATTTCCACAAAACAAACATTCAAGAAATAATAAATCATTCAGGTTAGAAGTACCCTGTCCACATACTTTCTGTCAGGCCACTAAAGTTTTTTTTCTCTTTTTCTTTTGGCCTGATAGCGCAAGGGGCCACTAGTGCAATCAATATTCAATGTATTTATCTAAACATGAAAGCCTTATGCGCTGGAAAAACATTCGGACTTAAGATGAATGGAGGTCAAGAGCCTGTAAGCCGACGCGTTTCTGAGGCTGTCTGTGTACTTGGCAGGCTCGTCTTCAGGGCTTCGGGGCTGGGTACCTACATGAATGCAAGTATAGGGCATGATCAGTTTTATACCCTCTTTTATGCTTCACCAAAAGCTGTTCAACTGACGGTATTGTTACCTTTGTTGTTGTGCAGTCTCTATTATCTGATCATCAGATCGATTTCTTTTAGGGGACTCCTTAGATTCTGTAAAGGAAACAATAACGTGGTATGTTTCCCAAGGTTCTTATCTTTACATTAATTGTCATCAATTTTATGGCACATGCGAATAAAACTGCGGCTTCAGCTCATATGAAATTGAGAATGATTAGGAAAATACTACCTTTCCTACCGAACACGGCCGGGAAAACACTGGTCAGCTCACTAGTCCTGTCCTCCTTGGACTATTGTAACGCTCTATTCTTAAATGCCCAAGTCCGAGTGACAAATGAGATGCAGTCAATCCAAAATGCAGCCGCACGAATGCTGGCTGGGATCCCCAAGTTCGCACCAGTTACAAACATCATTAGGGATCTCCATTGGCTCCCGATACGCAGCCGTATCAAATTCAAATCGCTGTGTATTGTTTACAAGTCACTCAATAATCAAGGTCCCCACTTTCTCAAACAGAATCTTCTCCATCATGTCCCAACCCGATCTCTTCGTTCCTCTATTCAGAACTTTTTGGCTGTGCCTTGCACTAGAACAGTCACCTGGGGCGACAGGCGTTTCCTGGTTGCCGCCCCTAGACTCTGGAACACCCTTCCTGCACATATCCGAGCAAGTCCCTCCCTGTTCACATTCCGCAAACAGCTAAAGACGTGGTTATTTGACCAATAGCCTTGTATATCTTCTTTACCCCAGTTGCTGATCCATCCCTTAACTAGCGCCGAGACGCCCACGGGTATTCGCCGCGCTCTACAAATGTCAATAAATAAATAAATAAATAAATAAATAAATAAATAAATAAATACAAGTCAGCCTCCCAGTGTTGGGGACCCTCGAGGGTCCCGCATGCCTGCATCACTTCTGGGCAGGAGGGGGTGGAGAGAGGTACTTATACCACTCCTGCCCACTGTTCGGCCTCTTTTCCATGCTGCCTTGATGCAGTTTAGGTGCCAGACCTCCAGGAGCTGTACTCGGTGAGTACAATAGCCCCCCCCCCCCTTCAAATTTCACTAGGCAGGGCTTCTTAGCCCGGCCATTGCAGAGGCCGCGGTCCGCCATTGTTGGGGGGGGGTAGGTCTGCTCCTGGGTGGAGAAGTGTGGCTCACTGGTTAGAGGAGGCAGACCTGGAAGCAGAGGTCAGCCCGGGACCAGGGTTCAATTCCCGGCTTGCGGGGTCTTGAGTCCTAATATGTCCATGGACTCGACAATTCTCGCTCCGGTGCCTACTCGATTCACGGGTTCACACTCTGCGACTCTGGGCAATAGCTTGCTTAATCTCCACAACAGCCCCTCGCAGTGGGATGCCTGGCTTTCACCTTGTGGATACCCTGCCGGGGGTATCTCACAGGGGAATACCAGGACGGGTTCCCTAAGCAAGCACTTAGAAACCGCTCGGTGATTTGCGCTATATAAATTCCTGTACATTTACATTTACATTTACATCCCTCATCCCTGGCTAGATCTCTGCCATGCCATCGGGCGCTGGCCTGGTCCCGGCACTGTGTATCCCTGGGTGTGTCCAGGGTGAGGAGGGGGGCCAGCATGTGCAGCGATGCTGCCCTCCACTCAGGTCGGCAATGGGGGGTCTTGGGATTGCGGCCGTCGTGAGCCGATTTTACTGCGTCCTTCCCCTTTAGCTTTTGCTATGCAGGGACAGTAGCTGCTTGTCATCTCTGGGCCACAGCCCGCACGGGACTGTTGTAGTGGGGGGGAGGGGGTGCTAGCGTCGCAATACTACCCCCCTTCTGCTGCTCACTTTCCAGCTGTTCCGGTACCAGGGCCCCGGACCGCGTGGACCTGTTGCTGCGTGGGGCACAGTGTTTTGTTTTCCGGAGTCAGAGGCCAGATTCCTGCCCTCACCGACACGGGTCCACAGGGTAGGTCTACCCCCTTAACTTCCTATTCACGCGCCCCCCGTTTGAGGCCACTTTTACCACCGAGGTTCCACGGGACCCTCTGGTCTGGCGTCGTGCTGGTTGCATCCCTGCTCAGCTTCTGTGTGCGGTGAGTTGTGCCCCTTATCCCCGGGGGTGCGCATTCTGGAGTGGACAGGCCTCCTCTTGCGGGGATGTAGACCTTGTAGCTTGGAGGTTGTGTTGTTGTTGGAAGCCGCCACGCTCGACCTGACCCTTCTGGGGTTATTGTCGGGGGCAGGCAGCAATCTAACACAGTCTGAGTAGTCCTGGTGTGTATTTGCCCAGAGCCTCCACGCCGTGTTGTTTGCCCACGTGGTCCACCAGCACCACAGGTGTCTGGTTTTGCGTGAGTGCCGGGTACTATGATTTTGGACGACCCCTCACGTGATTCGATGGTAATGGGAGTCCCGGGAAAGGGGATCACACCGGAATAGCTCCGCGAGTAGAGGACGGGGGTGGTGTGTTTCTCCGTACTCCTGGTGGGTCGGGGGTACTGTTTCAGTAGCATGGGTCAATCAAGAAGCATGCGGGGTCGGTGTTGGAGGTGGCTGCTGGGCCTTCCTACTCCTACCTCCTGGCGATATCTCCTTGGGGAAAGGGCAGCCTCTGTTCCCAGGTTAGCGTTGCCGCAGTATGGAGAAAGTGGGGGTTGAGGCCTTGGCTGCCTGGGACTATGTCCTGTTGCAGCTCCACAAATTCAAGCACCCTGGCATGGGACAGCGGGTGCGCAGCAGGTGAGCACTTGCCATAGTGTGGGAAACAAACGGCAGAGGGTGTGTGCGCTGCCTTGACGCTGTTTTGGTTCTGCTGGGATCCCACCAAACACGCTGGCAGACACGTCAGTACGTTTCACCCTTTTGGGTGCAGTGAGTTTTGTGCTTGAGGGTTGTGGCCCCCCAACTTTGTGGCAAGTTGTCTGGCCTTCCATCTGGTGTCGGGTGTGAGCAAGGGATGGGGTTTTGAAGGTGAGCGCAACCCCATCGGGTGCCTTGGGCACGATGCAGTCTCAGGCTGGTCTCGCGGTGCAGGCATAGGTAGGAAGAATTTTATTGGTGAGCTAACAAAGGGTATTGTGGTTCGTCCAGGCAATACGAGGTAGTGTGGTGCCATGGTAGAGCCTCGCCGGGCCGCCTCCAATTATGACTGAGCCTGGATAGCGCTAGGCCGGGCCCGACCATGCGGGGCTCAGTGTGGGGGTAGGCCTGGGGTTTCTCGGTCAAGTGAGCCCTCTCCTCTTCGGTCTCACTGCCAGTAGTAGCACAGATTTCCCTCGCATACGCCCCGACCGGTACTGCAGGCTGCAGCCTGTCTGTCCAAGTGGACTCCGTGACCGAGAGGGCACGGGCGAGCAAGTTTCAATGCTGGTACATGTTCCGAAACGGCAGTTATTGATAACGAGTTTCTCTACAGGGTTATTTCTGCTAGTGTTTTTCAGCACCATGGTTAGAATGTTTTGAGAGACAGGCAAAGATTAGACGCCCAGTCATCACCGTCGTTAAAGGTGCCACAGCGGGTCACGGAATAGATTTTGAAAGAGGCAATGTTAATGGCCTAGCTGGAAACTAAGCGGAGCTGACAATGCTTTGCACATGAGATCACACACAGTGCCTAGGTGGCAGTCAGAGCAGCATTTCTTTGTCGACTGCTGATGACCCACCGTGGGACTCTCCTGGGTCCCAGTGGTGGGCAACCCTCAGATGGCATTTTGGGCACGCTGCCGGCGCGTAAGCTTCAATATGTTTTGTGAGAGAAATCATGGGTCTGCGTCCCCCTTTTTCCTTCAGTTTGTAGAGGAGCGACCAATTGGAGGTCAATATTTGGAACTTTTTTAAAGAATTATGCGGGTTATGTGGGGTAGCTGCACTTCCCGAGCACAATGGTGCCTGCTACAGCACTTTTTGGATTCTGAGGGAGGAGCTGTGCTTGAGCATTGTCCTCCATGTGGGGTAGCAGATGGGGAGGGAGGTCCCTAGTTGAGGAGTCCCTAGTCGCTGCCACCATATGCAAAGAGTGCTTGCACTGGAAGTTCAACGTGGCCACTCTTATTTGCACATGTTTAGGATGCAAATTTTATTACGTTTAGCGGTATCCCATGGACTACTCATCTCCTTTGGTAAAGCATGATGGGCTCTTCTCATTGGCAGGCATTTGGAAGTAGTCAATTTATTGTGAACGTCGCGGCTCTTAATTTCAGCACTATTACGTATATTGATCGACACTAATCCGCCTTTAGCCGCCGTATTTCTCCTTTTCATTTGCATGCATGATCAATGAGTGTGGCAAGAGGTGCTGCATTTAGGGTTACTATTACATGGCCGTCTAGTAGGTTCCACTCGGGTACTGGTCCATCAGGTGCCTGACCAGGTCTCAGGGGACCATTTCGGAGAGGCGTCATACTTTTTAATTTGGTAGTTTGGTTTTGACCCTGTCATTGCTGCCACTCGGCTCGAACCCTTCTAGTCTGTTAATCGCAAGAACTGAGTTGACATTTTGATTTGGTTAGAGTCTCTGCGTTGGTGCAACACCTCATCTTTGCGGGCAAATCACTTATTCTCCACGGGCCGACATCGAGTACCGTTTTATAAGACTTGGGGTGCTTACACCAGTCTGACCCTCCACAAGTTGTCTGTCCAAGACTTGCTGGTGCCTTCTAGGCACTGGTGTCCAATGGGACTAGCTGCTACGCAGAGAAGGGTAATTTTCTCTCCATCCAAAGGGGCTCGGAAAATGGCAAAAACATGGTTAGCTCCTCTCAGCCCTATGGGGGGAGCAATTTGAGCTTCATGTTTGCTGGTGGAGACTTGCGCCGGGTGCTTCAATGATAATTTTGCATGTATGCTTTTCCAAACTGTGTGCAATGACCCAAATAGTGTTCCCATCCGGGTGGTACCCTCGTCGGATGGGGTATTTGTGCAGGCGCCAAGGCAAGCAGAGGGAGCATCGGGTCAGAGACACAGGCATGGGCGAAGTGGGACCTGGCCCAGGGCCCCCTGATAGCTTTGTATTTCTCTAGCAGATGGTTTTAATTACTGTTTGCCTTAATTGTTATATTGTGTTGGTTCCTTGCAACATCCTAAAAAGTATCCCTTAGACCAGCACAGGACCTCAAAATAAGAAATGGTGGGTGTCAGATAGGATTTGCAGTAATATTGGGATTTGCTGATGGGTTCCAATGTGGAAAACACATGTCACTATCCCTGTTATTGATGCTTGGCTGCATTCTAGTCTCTTGCATTTTGACCGTCTGGTGTTCTCCCAACTTCTCACTGCAGAGTCAGCTGGAGTCTGTCCATGGTTTGTGCGTGGCCAGTTATTGGTTTCTTTCATAAAGATGCCCATTGCTAGGCTCCATGCTCCTAATTGCAACAGTCCTTGGGCAGGGCGAACCATAGCGGGGTCAGTCACCTAAGTATAATCAGTCATTGGGTCCATGTTAAAAGACTCCATTCAATTTCAATTTCAAAGCTTTATTCGATTATTAAAAACAATCACAAAAGCATACAGTAAAAGATACACAAAATACACATTATATTGGAAGTGACAAAAACTCATCAATATCGGGGTTTAAGAAAGGTATTAAAACACCAAACTTTTCCTATGCGAAACAGCTTTGAGTAAAAAGGTAGCAGTGAAAAAACAAGTATCAGCGGAGTCAAGTGCAAATAACAATTTCAGGGCTTGGGCTGTAGTATACACTGAGTTTTTCTAAAAACAGGTCTAAGATAATAGCGGCGAAGGTACATATAAAAAGGGCAAATGAGCATAAAGTGCAAGGTACTTTGCCTAGATTGGCCATCACAGGGGCAGGGGGATTGACTATGAAGTTTCATCACTGGGAAGGCCACTAAATTATGTACAATACCAAGTCTTAGCCTCGTAAGAACAAACAAATGCGATTGCTTGGTAATACATTTAAGGTACATAGGCATGCCCTTGCCCTCCGACAAGTTAGAATAATATAATGCATAGGTTGACATGGTATTACATTTTGCCCTACGTAAGTTAGATTTGGCCCCAATAAAGACTTTTTTGAGTTCCTTTTTAGATACAGTAACAGCACTATGGGGATCATTGACAATGTCGAGGTTAAAGATATGACTGTAAGAAGATGAAACATAACTTAACCAGGGGATATTGCAAACTTTGCTCATTTTAAGACAATCCAAAATGATCTGCCTGGTAAAATCAGTCTCGTCTTTAGCCCAAATTGACCTCCAGACCATTAAAGGTCTCATTCCCATCAGGTCTGTTAGATAAGACAAACTCGCCTCGCTGTGACACAGTTCATTGGAAGCCGAGGGAGGTAAACAAAAGAGTCTTTTAAGGAACCCATTCTCGGTGACTTGAAGTTCCCTGTGCGGACAGTAGCCCCAAATACCTGATCCATATAGAGCAATAGATACACACCTATCCCTATAGATATCAAGCATATCCGGTATGCGGCGGCTACCAAGCTTAGAAGCAAAGCAAAAAACTCCGGAGGAGCTTTTAGCCATCCTAGCGTTTACATTAGAGAGCTCATGCGCCCAGGTCCCTTTATTATTAAAAGTCACTCCAAGGTAGCAAAATCTATCCACCACCTCTATTTTATGATTATTAAAATGGAACTGCTTTAAAAGTTTCATGCGTTTACCACAAGCCATGATGTAAGTCTTAGTGTTATTGATTTTCAACTTTCCCTCCTTGATAAAATCATAAAAATAATCCATTAATTTTTGGAGCCCATTTGGAGTACGCGAGAGTAGTACCGTATCGTCGGCATATAGCAAGACGGGCACGGCATTGCCACCAACCTGGGGGGAGTCAGCCTCAACCTTCTTCAGTTTGGATTCTATAGAATTTATGAAAAGGGAAAAGAGCAGGGGGGCCAACACACAGCCCTGTCTAATGCCAGACTTAACCTTAATTTTCTCTGTGCATTCACCTGCCTGGCCAAAACGAATCTGGGCTGATAGCTTATTATAAAGTCTGGCCAGGAAATGTATTATAGCTGGGGGGGCACCCATACCCAATAAAGTGGACCATAACAAGTTATGGTCCACTAAATCGAAGACACTCGAAAGATCAGTGAAACAGAGAAAAAGAGAACCCTGTTTCGCCTTCGTATACTTTCCGATAAGGAGGTCAAGATTAATGCACTGCTCCGTTGTCCCCATTCCTTTGCGAAAGCCATATTGGGATTCCGCCAAAATTTTGTTTTCCTCTACCCATTCCTCCAACCGCGTCAAGAGAACCCTACTCATGATCTTAAGGGAGGAATCAAGAAGGGAGATAGAGGAGAGGCCAAGAACTACCGCCCTATCTCCCTTCTTGTAGATGGGTAAGATTATAGATTCACTCCAAGTAGGTGGTGTGCTCTCCAGGACTGAAGCATTAAACACCTGGGTTCGGAGTGGACTCCAGAGTGTCGGGTTGGATTTGTACAGGTCGACCGGGACCCCGTCGGGTCCTGGAGCCTTTCCCCCTTTACTTCGACTAATAGCAGTGACGACCTCAGGTAGTGAGATGTCCAGGGGTAACTTCATTCTGGGCATCGGGGTAGAATAACTAACACTGTCCTCCCTGGGCGGGTTAAAAATCCCAGAAAAGTGGGCAACCCAATTTGCTTCGCTCACCTGGGCTGACAATATAGGGAAATCTTCTTTTGCAAGAAAGGGACTATTGACTGTAGACCAAAAGAGCCTACTATCACGCAGAGCTGAGGCTTGAGCGAAAGCATCCCAAGCTTGTTCCCTTAACTCTTGCTTCCTACGTATCAAATTCTTTTTATAGGTGAGTCTAAGGGATTTAATAGCCTCCCTATCTCTGGGGTGTATAACTAAAGCCTGCTTAAGTTCCCGCAGGGATTTAGTACACAAGCTATCGAACCACCCCACATTTTCCTTCTTAATTCTGGCTTTGGTGATAGTAAGACAGTTTTTTATAACAGTGCCGAGCTCCACAAAATAGGCTATAATACACTCACAGGGGGCCTCTGGATCTAAACATTTATAAATTGCGGCAAACCCAGCTTCAATAATTTTAACCTGCAGCTTCTCGGAATTGTCCAAACACCACTTTATACGGATACCATTCTGTCTACAAGGAGTCGCGTCTTCAACTGTCGGGTGGGGACTGTTAACTGATAACCCCCAAGCAAAAATCGACATAGTGATGGCATTGTGGTCGCTACTTCCAAGATCATCAACAATGGGAACCGTACAAAAAGGAACAAGGTGAGTAGAGACCAATAAATGGTCAATAACAGAAGCCGAGTTCAGTCCTACGAAGGTAGGGACGGGTTTGCCATCAACATCCAAAGCCGGAGAGTGAATCATAAGGTCCAAGCTTAACATGAGAAAATTAAGGGAATCACCATAAGGTGAATGAACAAAGTGTGCCCGGTTTTCCCCATTATCCCCGTCAAATCCACAAATTCGAGTGAATGAATGAGGACAGGTGCGAATGTTGAAATCCCCTCCCCAGATGAGATCCATTGGTTTTTGGATTCCCTTTCGGATGTTACTTATGGCAGAACCCAACTCCTCCACCACCGAGGTATTGGATACATCAAACAAGTTATTATAATGGTTAATTACCATTATCATTTGTCCCTTTAAATGTTCTAGTATTAAAATTTGGGAATGGTGACCCACGGGCTGGTGCAACTTCATACGGGCTGGAAAATTTACAGAAAGTAAAATTACTAACCCCCCTTTAGCCCTGCCCATACTAGACCTTTGTGCCAGGTTGTTATATGACACGAAACCATCAAAATTAACATCAGTGGTCGCCCAAGTCTCTTGTAGACATAGGACATCAAAGTCTGAAAGGATTACTCTCCATCCTAGGGACGTCATATGCTGACTCCATCCTGCAATGTTCCAGCTAGCAAACTTAAAACCAGGGGGGACAGGGGGAAGATTTAAAAGGCACTGGAACAGGGGTAATAGAAGGATTATTAACAGCTAGGGGAGCCATTGGAACAGGAAGAACAGCAGGGGCATTTGATATAACTCCCTGCGAAGTTACCGGCACTTGAGAGGAGGTAAAAGGAGTTCTAATTACCAGACTAAGACCCATGTCAACGACTAAGTTGGTTGTTAAAGTTCCTGTTCCCTGAGGGCGTAAATGCACCGGGACAATAATTGGGATGGGGATAATGGAGGAACTAATGCCAGTTTTTACAACAAAACCATTGCCCGGAGAGGGTAGAGTGTAATCAGGAGCAGGGGGCAGTCAATCAACACCATCCAGACCATTGAGACAGCTAAATCGATTATAGTCATGGAAGGGTGTCGCCGGAGGTTGAAAAGCCGGTCGTGGTATGTAGCCAAAATGTCTGCCCCTCCGAACAACCCTCGTCCAATTATCATGGGCTTGGTCGTGGTACTTAGGAATAGGGGGAAGAAAAAGGACACTGGCAAAGTCTGGATGGTGGATTCAAGGGAACGATTTGACCCAGCACATATATGGAGAACAGTCCTGGGGTCGCGAAAACTCACCATGATACAATCCCCTGTTATGGATTTTCTAGTTTTACCCAACCAGGGAACCCTACGCACCATGATGATTTCGTTATTAAGGTGGGCCGGGAGAGGTCTGTTCCAGTTCAACCACTTTATAACTTTACTTTTCAGTGAGCGAAAGTTCTCACCTTCGCCCACTTCAATTGGGGGAACACTGGCCATAACTACCATATAACCATTAGCCTCTGGGGGGAGATCAGGTCTCCGGGGTCTAGGGGCGGGCTTCTCTAGGGGTGGGGGAACAGTGCTATCAGTAGTTGTCACATGGGAGACTGGGCCTACAGGTTGAAAGGATGAGGTAGTAGATTTGCTTTGTTGAGCCGGGGCTAAATTAGCCATAAGGGGTTGTGGAAAGGAGGCAGCAATAGTCACCAGAGGGGGTCCCGGGTTAGCCGGAAGGATTGGGGGATTAGGAGGGACATTTGGAGGCGGATTAGACTCTGAGGGTCTACCCTGGGGGTTAGCCGAGGATTTCATACTGCTTATTGTTGCCTCCAGGATAGTGAGTCTAATTTCCACCTTCTTAATGCTCTCGCTAATGGGGAGGAGCAGTGACCTGAGTAAAAATTCCAAGTTCCCTAAAGGGGCACCCGGAAGTGAAGCATTAGAAAGATTATTCACTGAGGCATCAATCGGGTCAGTAGTGGTGGTACCCCTGACTGGGCGCGACTCGCGCACATCAACCAAAATCCTTTCAGTGATTGGGGGTGGCTTGGAGGCTCTCCCAAAATCAGTGTGGGGAATTTTGGTTTTAACCTGGCCTCCCCTCGTCTTCCTTCGACGTTTATTTGGAGGGGGGCCATGCACCTCTGACATAACAGCCTGCTTTGGCTTGGCTTTCCTAGCTTTAATTACAGGGGGGGGGGGGGGGGGGGTAAATAGATCAACAGTCACACAGTTAGGACTAAGGGGGGGGGTGACGCTAGGGACTTGCTCAATGGATATACTGGGGTTAGGAGTACAATCCCTCAGCAAAAGGGGGACGCCACCATCCTGGGATAATATATCCTTGCTAATGTTAGAGGTGCCTTCCTCTTGGGGAATAGAAATATCCGCAAGGGGCCTATTTTTCAAGTTTTCAATAGAGCGACGGCGCTCCGCCCTGCGCTCGGCCAGGGAGGTTTCCTTGTCCCCATCACCCAGAGCCAGGGAAAAATAATTATCCAAGGTCCCATTTTTTACTCCCCCCCCCAGTTTCATAGAAGTGCCCTCCAGAGCCGGGGATGGCATGGCTGGAACCTATAACAACAAAAACAAGAGCTGAGTTGGACCAACATACACACAACAGGCGAAAGAGAGTTGGCCCAGCCCAGCCAACTCTGGCCAACGAGGGCCTTAGAGGGCCCGCCCTTTGCCCGGTCTAAGCCCCGGGCTGTGTCCCGCGCGCGTCCCGCGGCGCGGGACTCGGAGCGCGATTTTAACACTACAGGCGGGGGGGGGGGGCGGGGACGCCGAGGGAGGAGGCAGCAGCTGCGTGATTCCAAACCTGCTGGACCTCGCAGTCCCTCGGCGGCTGTAGGAATCTAAATTGCTCTCCCCCTTCACTGCCCGCACTTTGCAGCTTCACAACAGGCAAAAAGGTCCCACGAAGTCCTCAGGGAAACAAAGTCCGCAGTTAGCAGAAGACACACCGTGTTACTCCGTGAGCGGCACCATTGTTAAAAGACTCGTAATGCACACCTGATACTATCTGGAGCCCCTATAGCGGAGAATTCAGAGGAGAACATGCCAAACCAATGCCTCTTACGGGGCCGGCTGTCCCCCAGCTCATGTTCAAAGACGTAATATGACACCTGAGTAGCATCGGGGAACATAGTTGTTTCTTCTGTTTTATGACCTGTTCTGTCAGGGCTACCTATCTCCTGGTGTGTCGCACGAGTGGAAACCTGGTGTCACTTGAATCAACGGTGGCCGGTAGGGTCCGGCAAGAATGTAGTAATAGTCACCAGTGGGGTGATGACTTGTGATCAGGTTAGGTGGAAGGAATTTTCATCTGTTATTTTAACAAGGACAGGACAGCTACAGACCTCCCCGGTCCTTCAAGTTAGCATTTTAGCAGCCGGGGACGAGTGGAGGCAGGACATGGGAGCGTAACCCACCAATCGTTCCCCCTTTTAGAAAAGGTGGGGCATAGGGGAATCGCATGGGAGCATTCCTTTTCTAAGCCCCATCTTATTAGTTAGTTTGGCTTTCCTCAGCCTTTCTCCTCCTGAGGGCGATAACGGAATACCACTGATTTGGGTAGCAATAAACACCTGTTAATCAGTGCCAGGATACCCCCCCAGGGTGAGGGTGCCCAAAAACACTCCTGTTCTGTTTTCATAGACTATGCATCACAGGGCTAGCTTTCCTGACTATGCGGCAGGGACGGGAAACAAACACAGGAATGGATTTGGATCTGGCACATTAGTAATATTGGAATGTCAATCTCTTTCGACAGACCCGGGGCAAACAATTGTATTTAATTGTAAGGCATCCAGAAGTTTATGCTAGCAGGAGGTATTCCGCAAGCCCTGAACTCAAGGAGACAGGTCTTGCACACATGATCCTTTAGCATGGGGCAGATTTATGTTCTTGGGGGCAACTTTTTACTAATTTTGGATTAGCCCGGGTCAACCTCAGGTGGCAAGCTTTCTTCACAACGCGGTAAGAACAGGAAACAAACACATGGAGAGCCAATGGCTCCTTTTACAGAGTAGGCATTTCTTTAAGGATGTATCAGGTCCCATACTAGACTTCAGGGGAACATACATCTAGGCTAACCTTGAAAGTGCAAACACACCTACACCTGGAGCAAGGAGAAGCAGAGTCTGGGCCTGGTTTACATACCTCAAAAGTGTAGCTGGGGATTTAATGCATGATATCTGCTGGTCCGTGCTTTTCCTAGTTACGAGGTTACTTGCAGTGGAGGGCTAGCATGTCTGGGGATAACAAAGCGGACTAGGGCTATTGCCGGTTTACGCACCTAGGGCCTCAGTTGGTCAGCAGGTAGATTTACCTGGGTCAGGACTAGAGGTAAGCCTGTGGGGATGTTAGTCACTACTAATAGGGGCAGTGACTGCTATAGTAGGCACTATACGAACATTGCCTCAAACCTGAGTTGACACCACACTGGTGTGCGCCAGGGTTGAGCATTCAAATTGGGTTGTGCAAAGGTCTGGTCCACCTTGGAAAGGCTGTTGCTCACTGGACCCAGGGGTAGGTTACAGGTTGCTTCAGTGTACAATATTCCTTGCCATAGCCATTGAGTTAGGCCGTTTGGGGTAGCTGACAGCTAACAGGGTTGCGCTGTCCCTTAGTTGGGAGAAAGCAAAGTATTAAAGCACTGAAGGGTACCATGTCTTAAGAAAGGTGGCATGTCCATTCCTCAAGCGAAGGCAAGTATCTGTACTTGGGGTGCTCTTTGGCATACACAAGCAGAAGGGTACAGTGCCAGGAGCAGTGTGAGTTTGTGGGTAAACAAGGGCTTAGACAACCCCAGATAAAAGGCATGCATTGCATGCAGTGAACGGGTATTGAAGGCATGATTAATTATGTCAGGCAACAGAAGGTTACCTGCTGGTGCATGTAGAAGTTACGGCCCTTACTAAGTTTCAGGTGCAACGCATAATGGAGGTTTGCTTGGAGTTGTAAGGCAACAAAGCCCGGCAGGTGTGGCAGGTGGCGAGTTCAGGGGGAAGCCATGGAGACCTGGTGCAGGAGGCTTAACAGCGCCATGTGTAAATTTACAGAGCAAAGGAGTTTTGGTTTTATCCGGCATGGCTTACTGCACGCCAAGTCCACACAGTGTTTTGATGAAGATGGGATACACCTGTCCAAAGTGGGAATAGACTTATTTGCTTGATCTGGGGGAGGCCTTGGAATCAGCGGGGTGTAGGTAACTAGGCCTATCGTGGAGGGGGCCCTGGGGTGACGGTGGCCACACCCAGTGCTGTGGCGGAGTGACAGGGCAATCCAGAGGCTGTAAGGTACAGAAGGGTAGCCTCTTCAGGAGCACAGTAAGGGTGCAAAAGCCAAATATTCCCAGGGAGGTCCTCGCGTTGGACCCTGGAGGAGTGACGGCGCCCCGTTAGTCCTACGGGCGGTTGTGGACCTGAGCAACCGGGGGTTGCCTGCAACTCTCCGCCCCCTTAGCTGGGGGGGCGTGAGTAAGGGGGTAGACTGGCTTTCCACCGGTGGAGGGGGTATCCCCTCCCCCAAAACTAACAAACACCTGTTGGCTAGGGCCACGGTGTAATTTGGCTCATCAGGCGGGCAGGCGGTGAGGGGCTGCCTACCATGGGTTCGCCGGTAAGATAACCCACCATGTTGGCATATTTGTTATGCAAATAAACCTGCAGCAGTTTTCTCCACTAAGAATGTGTCTTGTCTGATTATTTCTCCATATTATTGCTGTGGGAGGGATGGGGAGTGTTGCCGATATTGGCATTATGCAGGGCTGCCCTGGGCCCACGAAGGGGGCCCTCCTAAGAGGGCGACCCCCCCTTAGTTCCACAGGATGGCACACAAGTCAGCCTCCCAGTGTTGGGGACCCTCGAGGGTCCTGCATGCCTGCATCACCTCAGGGCAGGAGGGGGCGGGGTAGAGGTACTTATACCTTGCTTGCCCACTGTTCGGCCTCTTTTCCATGCTGCCTTGACGCCGTTTCCCTCCTCACCGCTTATCCATCGTACAGGCAGGGGGGTTGTGTTTATCTAACTCATTATTTTGTGTTGCAGGAGGAGTTACAGAGCGATCCAGAGGCTGTAAGGTACAGAAGGGTACCCTCTGCAGGAGCACAGTAAGGGTGCGAAAGCCAAATATTCCCGGGGAGGTCTTCGCGTTGGACCCTGGAGGAGCGACGGTGCCTCGTTAGTCCTATGGGCGGTTGTGGACCTGAGAAACCGGGGGTTGCCTGCAACTCTCCGCCTCCCTTAGCTGAGGGGGCGTGAGTAAGGGGGTGGACTGGCGGTCCACCGGTGGTAGGGGCTATCCCCTCCCCCAAAACTAACAAACACCGTTTGGCTAGGGCCACGGTGTAATTTGGCTCATCAGGCGGGCAGGCGGTGAGGGGCTGCCTGCCCTGGGATCACCCGTAAGATAACCCACCATGTTGGCATATTTGTTATGCAAATAAACCTGCAGCAATTTTCTCCACTAAGAATGTATCTTGTCTGATTATTTCTCCATATTATTGCTGTGGGAGGGATGGGGAGTGTTGCAGATATTGGCACTAATAGTAAAAACTGTTTCTCATCCTCAACTCCCGTCAGTGCGGTTGCATCCGGAGTGTTCTCTTGTATCCACTTTTGGGTCTGTTGCAGGGGTGGGGGCGCAAGGCCGCTCGGAAACTTTTTAAATAAAGGAGGCACAGGCTCGGTATGGTTAACAACTGGCCAAGGAACCACAAGGTCGGGTCCTGGACATCTTTATTGCGTTTGGCTGTGAGGTCTATTCACGGGATCCGTCTCGTGAACGCCCCTACACAGTCTTTCAACATGGGGTGGTCTATCCACAAACATAACACCCACTTGGAAGTGTGGACACATGAAGGTACAGCCTAAATTTGACAAATGATGAACACTTGTATATGGACACCTTCTACACTAAATAGCTCCCCCAGCCAGGCTTTGTCTAATGAGACATATATCAGAGTAGGATTAATATGTTTACTTCTGAGTTTAGAATGACTTGGCAGTTCTGAATGCTTTTTTATGGTAACTATCGAACGGGGGTACAGTATTCAGGTTTACAGATCACCATGGCTCGTGTAAGTCACGCTCATAGGAGTGCTGATAGGAATGACCAAACTCATATTCATAGGTTTATATAACCAGACAACATTGCAGAAGAATAGGAGCTCCTTCATGGAGCTCTTACAGACATTCCATCCTTAGCGTTCGCTCTGTCCTCACCCCATGCACTCAGTACCCCAGAGATCGAAGTCTCTAGAGGACTACTAACTGGCACTGCGCAAGAGGCATGAAGAGAGCTTAGAGGATGACCCCCACTCGGATTTGACCTACTGAGACCTGATGTGGGGCGGAGAAGAAATTCAGGCCCAGATGTACTAATATGTTCCGTCATGGCTGCGCCACTTTTTTGGCGCAGCCACAATGCAAGATGTATTTCAGAATTTACAAAGCAGTGTAAATCTGCTTTCTGTGGCTTTCCATAGCTTTGTAAAACAAAGAAGTAATGCAGATCTGCGCAGAGTGCTGCCTTCTGTTGCTTTTCTTTGGGTAGGAGGTACATGGGTGGAGCATGGGTGTTCCTACGTATCCACCTATGTATTTTGATGCACACACAGATTTGCTAAAGTCTGTAAGCTTGGGATGGGGCAAAAATGGTGCGCCTCCTCGAAACTGTCCTAACAGGAGAAATATCTTTCTTTCTCCTTGTTATTCCTCATTGAATGTACGCTGCATTCCGCAGCCGCAAAAACCACAGTAGATGGACAGAATGCAGAACAATGTCATACATTCACCCCAGTACAGAGATCTGGGCCTAAATCCATCGTTTTTTTGCAGCCAGCACACATACAAAGAGGAATAGGCCGCTAAGAGCTGTCTTTGTACAGGGAGGTATCCTTTCCTGCAACAAAAGTTTTCTGAGCACAATACAGACACCCATTGATCATTACGCAAGGATGCCAGAATAGGTGCTAGGTTGCCACAAGTGGGCTAGCGAAAGGAGAGATGGGAAGTGCATCATATCTTAATAAATGTGACGCATTTCTGCACTCTTCCTTTCATGCAACACAGTGCAGCAAGTTCCCTTGAATCTTTGTGTGAAAGTTTTAGTAAATCGGGGCTTCAGATTTTATGTGCGAAAACCCTGGAGAGATTGACTTTGCCGACAGCAAAAACAAGAAACAGCTATTATAATTGTCAAGGGGAGTAAAAATTGAGAGACTTCAGAAAAATCCTTTGAGGCAGTAAGGTTTCTAGGGACTTCAAAGACAAGGGAATACAAATAAACTACCGTTCCTGTACATTTATATTATTCTCTTGCAGTCCTCCTAATTGACATGTTTGCATATAACCTCTACTGGAACGCTCTATTTTAAAGCAAGAAATTAGTCATTAATTTTCAAAAGATCAATGTTTTCTTTTTTGTCTTTTAATAACAAACACACAGGGAAATAGAATCAGATTTAATAAACCTATTAGTGTTTTTTTTCTTCTTGCTATCCCTCTTTCAAACCCTGAATTCTTAATGGAAGCATTAACGTGGTAGATTTAAATAACCTGTAGATTAATGTTTTGCAGTCTCATCCCTCCAATCTTTTCTCATTTCCTCTCACTTTCTCTCAGCACCACAGCAAAGTAATCAGTGTTCCTATTTTCCTTTTAAAAGGTGATTACAAGCTGTCTTTCTTCATTTTTCTTGTTACCTACGACGTAGGAGTACTATAATTGATTTAATGAACGCTTTGGGATTACTCCTACCTCTTCATTTCTATCCTCAAATTATGAACCTGTCTGTCACAGATTTAAAATTGTTTTTTAATTATCTGCCACATTTTTTGAATTAGCATCTGGTCTCTGCTGTGTGAGCATGTTCCTATATGTTTTGTATACCTAAGTTTAGGTTAAGTGCACAAAAAGTTCGTAAATTGTAGGTGGGCATAAAATGGAAACACTACTGAAAATACCAAACCCAGATGCATAGAATCAAGATTTGTGGAATTTTATGATTGTGCTGTGAATAATATGCTTGAAAACTGAGATTAAGGGCCTCGCTGCGAGTCTGGCCGTTCACAGACTGCCAGACTTGCAGGGGAACATTGATGGTGGTCTTACAACTGCCCTATTATGACCAGGGCATTCTGTCTGCCCTGAGACCACCGCAACTGCCAGTTATCAGAGATCCCTGGTGGTGGTGCGGTGGTCTTTTGGCCGCAATATGTTTGACGGCACCACAGTGGTCCCGCCAAGCATATTACAAGTTTCCTCTCTGCCACGGTTTTCATTGTTGTGAGCCCGCTTTCTGTGGCTTTGCATAGCTTTGTTCACATTGGAACGCCAAAGAACCGCTCGCCATACAGGAGAACACTCCTAATCCAGCCGGTGGTTCAACCACGGCTTTGGCGGTGCGGGAGCAGGGCACACCCTCTCGCAAACCGCCAAACTCGTAATTTGGCCCTTAGGCAATGGAAAGGAACTGGCGGGTGAAGGGTGAAGCCCTGGTAATTATGACGTCTTGAACTGTCAGCAGTGCATCACTAAGTTCCATCTAAAAACTACAGAGATATGATTTAAGGGATGGAAACCTTGGTGAAATGACAGTTGCTGGAGGCTGATGGCTGAGGTTTTCAATAAAGAAGACTTAACTTACTTTTTCTGCTGTGTGGTCCTTGATAAAGCCACTTTGTTACACTGGCGATAAGTGTAGCAGAGAGCAGCATAAGTGAGAACCACACCTCAACTTGAAGATGTTTCAGAATGTGACATGCAAGCATAGACATTTCAACACTGAGTGTTGGTTTTGGAAGATAAGAGGTTACTGGGACAGAATTGTGAGAAGGAAAACACACATAAAATACTTGAAGGGTTGGCAGGTCAATATTGGAGTTTGTACTGTTTGAAATTGTGGGCCGGTGATGAACTGAATCTGTGTTTCAGCGCAGTTTGCAGCCTGACTTGCTGTAAAACATTTGGCAAAGCAAGATTGTGAGGATATGGATGGGATGAGAGGAAAAGATCTACCAGCCATAATAACAACACAACATTGAGCAGTGAGCTGTACGTGGAGTGCATTTGCATCCCAGAGGTGTGTGCTGGCCCACCGCTTTACCATAAAAAAGGGCAGTACATTGTAGAACAAGATCCATCATCTTAAAAAAAATACTATTGGAAACTTGGCAAAACTGAAGTTCAAGGATGTAAGACCACTGTTTTGGGGTAAAATACGTGATCCAAGAAGTGAGAGACACACTTGCTTTTCTTCAAGTGCCTGTTTTGTGTGGTGATGGGTACATTGAATCTTAACTGTATAGATGGCAGTGTGTTTGTTAAAAGCAGTTGACAGACCATAGGGAGGTATTGACTGTTAAGGCAAGTGTTCTATGCTTAACACAATTGTAGGCGATACTGTTTGAATTACCATAAATATTTCACAGCCTAACCAAAACTTTATTATTCTGTTGTGTTTTGTTTCGTGTTTATTGTACTTTTAGTTACTTTACATACAGTACAATAACCAACAATGTAATACCCCGACCATTCATTTTGAGAAGCCCTGAAGAGCCACCTATAAGATGGAGTAAATGGGAAAAGATGTTTAGTCATTATTCCAGGATTTGCTGTACGAGTCTTAGTGCAGAAAGGAAGTACTCCTTTATGATCACCCCCTTGGGGGAGATGGTTCTGGAAGTTTTAGAGACCTTGTCGAACTCAACGTTGACGAGAGGAGGAATCTCAATAAATACGAAATCTGTTTGCTTCAGCTAGATTGACATTATCTTTTACGAGTGAGAACTCTAATGAAACGTTACCAATTTGGTTTAAGAGAAACCGGAATGAGGAATCAGTTGAGAAGGATATGACAAGGCTGAGGATGCAGGCCAGTACCTGTGAATTTGGAGCTGCAACTGATGAAAGGAGTAGAGCTCAATTTGAGTTCAAATATTAGATTGACAATATGAGAGAGGAGTTGTGGCTCAAGGTAAACCGCCAGTAGAAGAGGTGTTGGCAGTAGCAAAAAGAGTTGAACATGTACTACAATTTGTCAGTGAGGTGAGCAAATATAAGAATAAATTCCACTCTTAGTCAGATAAGGTGGAAAAGGCAGTTTGTGAGGTCAAATGTAAAGAAAAGTATAAAGATGAGAATAATAAGTTCTCGGGGATTGTTTCAGGTATGGGATGAGTGGATATATAACTAATTTAAGAGAGTGTCCTGTTCTTCTTGCGTATTGTAATGGATGTGGGAAAAAGGGTCATTATATCAAATGCTGTAGGAACAAAGGAAGAAAGAAAAATCGAGTGGTGAAGAAAGTGTTACTGGAAATTATTTTTTAAATTAATTGTCAAGCTAATGATCTTCTGAGCAATATTGTGAAAGTGGATAATGTTGAGATACCCTTGAAATGTGATTAGTGTTCTAATTCGACTATACTTTCTAAGAAAACGTGATCTTTTGTTTCATGACAAGATCAAGTTGAGAAGCATAGATGTATGGAGCCAAGGGTTATTTTTTTAATTCCTGTGTGGCATTAGGCAGTAAATATGGTGTTGGGGAAGTGTATGTATCAAAAAGGGGGTTGCCTTGATAGAATGGCCCCATCAAAAACTTTTGGGTGTTTCTTCGAATTCTAATACTAAACTCCCAACTCCAAATACAAGAGATGGTTCCTCATTCAGCAGATTATATAAATAAATATGAAAAGCTGTTTGAGGATAAGTTAGGATTCCTGAAGTATTACAATCATCAAATCTGGCTTAAAAAAGGAGATATTCCTGTGACGGCTAAGGTCAGATGGATTCCTATCAGTGTTCAAAGCAGTGTTGCTGAAACTAATGAACCTTAGGGAAATTGAACCAGTTGAGGCCATTGAATTGTTGGCCCGAATTGTAGTTACTAGTGGGGATATTTGTCTATATGTAGACCAGAGGGCACTCAATAGGGAAGTGATAGGGGGCATATTTCCATGCCCAACATCGATGAGATCACTCACACCTAAGCAGTTTCTAATTATTTTTGCACTCAAGACTTGCCTGCGGGCTGTCACCAGGTACAGTTGGATTCTAGTTCATGGGAACTTTCTGCATTCATTACACCCAAGGGAGCTTATAAATTCTAGAGAATACCTTTTGGACTTGATTCTGCTGCTTCAGAGTTTCAACATGTGATGGCTAAAATATTGAAAGGGCTAAATGGAGTGCAGTGCTACCAAGACGATGTGTTAATCTATGGAAGTACTGTAAAAGAGCATGAGAGTTGAGTGCGTATGTTGCTGTGTAATCGCATGGAGGAGGGTCTGAGTCTTAGTAAGGATAAATACAGAGTTAGTATGTCTGAAGTTAATTATTTGGGGCATAATATCCTAGGCTGAAAAAATAATTGGTTGAAACAATTGTTAACCTGAAGGAACTCTGTTTAAAGGAAGAAGTGATTTCATTTTTAGACATGGTTGAGTATTATGGGAGGTTTATTAAGAATTATGCAGACAAATTGGTATACTTAAGAACCCTTTTAGGAAAAAATGTGGAATTTCAGTGAGGTCAAGGATGCCAAAGTGAATTTGAGTTCTTAAAAATTGAGTTGAAAAAATGCACCCAGTTTTCAGGCCTTCATTCCTGGTGAAGAGACCATGATTATCTCAGATGCTAGTTCTAAGGGTCTAGGAGCGGTGTTGTAACAAAGAGAGACGAAGTACAGTCTTTTATAGAATGTGTCTCTTTTTTAAAAAAAATATTTTTTTTAGTCCACATACGCCATTAGATGTGCCCAGAATCTACTATACTTTTTCTGCGGCCCCCCATTCGGATGATTGGCACCAGCAGTGCATAGATTCTGATCTGATCTTAATGGAAGCATTTTCCACAGATACCCTCACAGTTAGTCAGTTCAGTTTCCCTTACTTGATGGCCCATGCAACTGATCCGAGGGATATGTTCTTCTGCGAAAAGGCATAATCATTGGACAAATAGGTCTCTATTGTCTCAACTTGTCTAACCACCCTATACAAGGCAACCAAAAATCTTTTTTCCTTTTCCAATTAACCCTTTTGAGATTTGATGTATATTTAATTGCATTTACCCAGTCTAAAAAAGTCAGTGCAGTGCTTTTAAGCCAAACTTAACAAATTTCTCTGCGAGCACGTAAGATTAAATAAAAAGACAATTTACTAACGTCTCAAGGTAACAAATCATAATTCGAGAAGATACCAAAAGAAAACAAAAATGATGCTCACCTGAATTTCAAAACTGAACATGGCTTTCATACCTTCAATAGCCGCACCCCAAAATATATATAAAAAGTGTATAGAATGTGTCTCTAGGTGTTTGAGGGGTTCAGAAATAAGCTACTTTGTTATCGAAAAATAAGATTTAGCCATTTTCAGGGCATTGAGAAAGTATACAATTTGATTTGAGCACCAATTTCAGTCTTTTATGATCATAAACCACTGAAAGAGATTTTTATGAAGAAAGGTCTGAGCTCCATTTCATCATGAATAAATAGGTGGATGATAGCTCTATAGGAACTTCGTTTTGATATGCATTAGAAATATGTCAGCTTATTGTCTGTCTAGACTTGCCAATAGATCAGAGATAGAAGAACCTCTGGGTGATTTTTTAGAATAATAAGTGAATGTGTGTGAGTTCATATTGGGGATGATTCCTGAATAGCGGAATGAAGAAGTGATGAATAATATGGAATTAATGGATGTAGTAAGAGCATGCCTAGGGGATCATTATGATTTGTAAGGTAAACCATGGGCTATTATAAAAAATGGGTTGCCTGCAGACAGAGGATCGTTGCTAATGGATACTCGTGTGATTCCCCTTCTGAGCTTCAGAAACCAGTTGCCAACACAAGCTCATCTTTGTCATCTAGGTATTGGTAAGGCTACAGAAAGCTTATGAGCAGACTTTTGATTGCCTGATATAAATATTCAGGTAGAAAATTGGTACTTGAGTGTCTGGAATTCAAACATAGAGATACGATTTTAACTACTAGTCAGGTACCCATGGTTTGCCGGCAACTTCCTGATCATTTGTGAGAAGAAGTTGCAATTGACATAGTTTGAACTTTAAGAGGTAGACACAATACACCCTATATGATGGCTTTGGTAGATCTTTATTCTAGGTGGGTGGAAGTGGCTTGTGTACAGGTGTTCAAGAGAGAGAATTCCCCTAAACATATTCTCTCAGACAATGAAGCTCAGTTCTGTAAAAATAAAGAGTGAACTTGTGGTACACCTCTTGACAGAAGTTCTTCCTACCACCTTCAAATGAATGAAGCTGTTGAGTGGATATTTCAGACATGAAATAATGTTTTAGTTAGATAAAGCTAATACTCTTGGTTGGAGGTTGGAGCTGCAACAAAGAATCCCTGCATATCACATGACAGCCCATTCTTCTACTGGTAAAAGTCAGTTTGAACTTTTTAAAGGAACGACTCCATATATATATATATACAGTTTATGACCTTCGGGATGACTTGGGGAAAAAATAGAGATACAATGGTATGGGCAATTTAAGAGAGAGTGTGAGATTGACATACAACATAAGAGGAAAAAATATTTTGACTCAAGAAAAAGTGTTAAAGAAGCCGAGGTTCATTTAGGGGATTTGGTAAAGATAAGAGCCCCAGTTGAATGTGCCCAGTGGTCCAAATTTAGTAAGGCACAGATGATTAGGAAGGTGTCTAGGAATATTAGTATTACTAATGGTCTGAAACAAGAGTTGTATTGGGGTTCTAAATTCTGAAGTGTCAACGAAAAGGTGTAAGTGAGCATTCCAAAGAGGATTTCAGAGGGAGTGGAAAATATACAAGTTCTCCTGTAAATGATACAGTGAATATAAAGAGTAGTATGAAATTATGGAAAAAGCCTTCGTATCTAGATGAACAAGTCAGCAGTTAAGCAATGTGTATTTTTCACTTTCTTTTGTTAAATGCCTAGAAACTATTTATTGTGAATTTCTGTAATTCATTAGTTAATTCTTCGTACATACGAAGAATCAACTAATTAATAACATAAATTAATATATATGATAGACATATGTTGTTTTAATAGTGTTGTTTATAAAGAAGGGAGATGTGTGATATCTTGAGCTGTCAGCACTGCATCACCAGGTTCCATTGAAGAACCTCAGAGATAGAATTTAAGGGATTGGACCCATGGTGAAGTGACATTTGCTGGAGGCTGTTTGCTGAGGTGTTCAATAAAGAAAACTTAACTTACTTATCACCTGGTGGTCCTTGATGGAGCTACTTTGTTACAGCAATAGTCCTGCAAAGTGCAGAGAAAATCCACAAACGTGTAGGTTTATGCGATACAGGAACATTTTGCAGATAGCATCCCACCCTGGAGATGTACAGAAGCTACACTTTAAGGCATGAGTAAGTGCTGGGCAAGGGAAGGCAACACTACCGATGTCATGGTGTGTAGAGGAAGAATGGTGTCCAAACTGAAAAATATATTTGTGTTGGAAAAAAGGTTTCATGTGTAAATGTGTATTTTCACTTGATTTACTGATGCAGATTTTCCACTTCGTGAACAATTGTATGAGTATATTATGCCTTGCGAACGACCATAAATCTGTGTCTGTTGTACATTGTCAGGAGTACTCCTCAGATCTTTGCGGGGTAGTGTGATATCTACTCAAAACATAGCATTAAATCTATAAGAGTAGGGCTATGTTTTATAAGTAGTCCCTTGTTAATTTTGCATTTCCACTCACATCATTGGCAATGTCAAAAGAAACTTGCTGTACTGTTGCATGCTTGACCCTTCAGCTGCTTACCATGCAGCCGGTCGAGGTAGTGGCCTTTTGATGTTTTTCATCTTCTGGGTGGTTGGCTTTTCAGGATTCTCACCCTCTAAGGTTGTTGGATTGGCTTACAATAAGTCTCAATCTCGCATGAGGATCTAGTGACCTCCCCTGCTCATTGGTTATTCTGCTCCATTCTCAAATAGAGATGTGAGGCTCTTAAAGTGGGATCTACTCGGAAAACTGTTCGAGCCTCGCTTCATCCATAATCGTCAACTAGCTCATGTCGTATAGGTGACTTTCACTCAGTCCCATTTTTTTCAGAGCATCAAGCATGCGAGGATGTGTAGGGTCAAACTTGGATTAGGAAACATAATTCCTGCTGGCTGAAAAGGAAAACTAGCACTGACTGAAGGCCAACCGTATCAAAATGGACCAATTGACATCAATGCTTCAGTGAAGCAGGGCCAAAGAGGTCTCTACATAACCTGTGACTGACATTTTGAAATGATGTATAACTCATTAGATGACACAAAAATGATTTATAGGCATATTAGAGTGGAAACTGTCTTCTCTCCTTGAAAAGCGACAACGGGACAATACAATTGCACATATGGCCTGAAACTATAATGGAAATCTGTAAATAAAGACACTTTTTTGTAGCTGAAAAAACAATTACTCTATAATTGGAATTTGCATAACATACCTATAGCTCCAAGGGTGCCCACAGTGATGCCAACTGCAGAGAAGACTGTCGGCATACCTGCCATCTCCTCAACCTCTATCATGCAATACCCTATACTATTGCATACGCATACTGTCACTGGAAAGAAACAAAAACAATGAGTTGAGCTACACACGTATGTAGGTGCTTCTTTATCAAGACAAGCACAAATAATTCTATTTCAATTTATTTCAACAATTATGTACCACAATTGGTAAAATATCTCATAGGAGGCACAGCAAACAAAGTGGCAAAATTAATGCATAAAAAGTTTTTTTGAAGTCTTTCTGTGCTTCCCTGATATTCATTACACAGGGCTAGTCTCCTTTTTTAACATCATGAAGAAATGGACTAAATACACACCACAGGTATAGGGACCGGAGGAACATGATACAGTTTGCCTGGATAGTTTTCCCGGTGGAGAAGAGAGTGGTAATGGTAAGTTTTTTTTAAAAGGCAGATTTATTCTCATACCATATGGTTTAGCTAACCGCTGATGCTGAATTTGGCAGATGGTGGATGTTATCTATTCTGCCAACAGTGATCTGAAGTAAATCCATCAAGAATGGTGGATGACCACCCAACCAATCTGACTTAGCATTTCAGTCTGACTCAAAACGTAGCTGGGAGAATGGGAAGACTTTTGAACATATATCTAGCAATCATACATGACTGGTATCTTTTTGTGCATTAGTCACAGAGTCAGCAGGACCAACTTCTTGCTGAACTCTTTGGCATGGTGCCTTCTTGCAATTGCAATTTAAATTAGTAAACTGAGGCCCCTTTCTATTGACTAGTCATACATATAAGTACTACACTCAGACATCCCATACACACTGATTAACTTGTATTTATGTATGAACAGGGGCATAGCTTAGCCAGTGTGATTCAAGGGGGTGTAAATCACATTTACCAACTAACAAAGAAGTGGGCTGCACAGTGGAGGAGTGAGGTGGTCATGGTTTGGGACGGTCTGTTTCTATGAGGAGCAGGGTTAGTACTGATTTTCATTAGGTGGGCCTCCATCTGCGGTGGCACGGTGGGAAAAAAGGAATCAATTGATCTTTATTTATAAACTGCTGCTTATCACCCTATATGGTATCTAGGTCCTAGCAGGTCCCGGAGGCTTATTCGAATAGCCATGTCTCGAGGGCCACTCAGAATTCCGGAAGTGACATGATCTGGTGCTTCTAAACAACAGACCGAGTCCAACACCACCTGCCTTGTAGATTTAATGTCCAAGATGGGGGAGCAGGAAAATCGTCAACGCAGGAACAACCTCCACTCCCTTCTTTCCCTGAGGGGAAAGAGGGGGACGACCCCAGAAGCTTCATTGTAAAACTACTACAGGATTCTTTTCCGGAACACCAGGGCTGGGACTGGGACCGAAAGGTACAGAGGGCGCACCGTTTTCCATTCTACCAGAAATGGCAATACAGCAGTAGCAGTGCAACTGGAGGACAACCAAGGGTCTTTCTGGTGTACTTTGGAAATTTCCTCCTTAGGCAGCTAATATAAGACAGGCCCGTCCTAATTCCAAGAAAGAGGCCAACGGGATAACATTCTTCGCCAAGCCAGATTTTTGCCACCAGACAGTGGAACGGAGATGGCGTCTGAGGCAACTGATCTCTTCTTTTCAGCAACAGGGCGCCAAAGTTTACCTAATGAATCCTGCCAGGCTTAAAGTAATCTCCAATGGAGCTACCAAGGTCTTTTTTTCCAAGATAAAAGCTTGTGAATATCTGTAAGAGGTGAAAAATAAGAAGAACAGCAGATAACCAAATGAACAGATTGTTTACTATTTTCTCACCAGAAGTTCCACAATACCACGGGTTGGGACAATGGCTTTAAACATGGCAGATTTTTTTTTCAAACTCTGTTGTTGACTTTATTCAGTCGTATTTAATTTGTCACCGATGGGACATATATGTTTTTCTTCCTTTCAGGAGACAACCGAGACTCTGGTTAAATTCAAACTACTTCGCTTTCTTGTGCTGCCTTCTCTTCTACAGGCCCACTAGCCGATCAAAGATTTAACCGGTTTCTTTATTGCGTGGTAGACAGCCAGGGCTCATGTCTGACTACCATCATTCAGGCTTTTCCTGATTGCTCAAAGAAGGGGTGGGTGGGGTGAGTGGTGGGGTGGGGTGGGCGGGCCGGGCACTTTAAGAAACAATTCGGGCGCAGAAGCTTTAAGGGCACTTTGTTTAACTCACATATATGGGCACTCATAAATACAAATTATTTTCTAAAGCAAAAATCAAAGGACCTTTACCTTTTTTTTCGCTTTTTTTTCATTCCCTCCTAGATGGCTAGTATAGATTCACTACAAATTGTTTCTGTTAACATTTGTGGGTTGAACAAATCCTATAAAATGCAAAATGTGGCCCAAGGATTACGGATTTATCAAACAAATTGAAAGAAACATTGACATCTTACCAGTCAGCTTCCAGGGTACTAACACTAAAATCTTGGCCCACGCCGACGATCTGGCCATTACCTCCCCTGACCCTGCAAACACTATAATGGCTGTAGAAAAGGAGGCTCAAAAATTTGGGAGACTATCCGGATATGCCCTGAATAAAAACAAAACACAAATAATAGTAAACAACCTAATTAGCTGGGTAGACAGCAGGGTAGTACCAGAGGCCAAATACCTTGGGGTTTGCATTTCATCCAATATGGACAAAATTGTGACAGACAACCTAACACCGCTTGCTGCTCATACCAAAAAGGCCCTAAAACAAATTGACAATTTGCACCTAACTCTCGTGGGCAGATACAATGTCATTAAAAAATGACATATTTTCCTAAACCTCTATATTTCTTTCGTACCATACCCCAGGAATTTAACAAAGCAAATCTGCTCAAATTCCAACAAATCTTCACACAATTTATTTGGGCCTACTCCCAACCTAGGTGGGCACTAAAGCAGCTATCGCTTCCGAAAGAACGAGGAGGCTGGTCCTTTCCCAACATCATATTATACCACCCCTCCCTCCTGCACCTGGACCTCCTTCATCCTTTCAACTTCTGCTGGGCAAACAGCACTGGGGATGCTGGCTCCGAGAGATGTCCTTTGGATACTACAAGCGCGTGCGGTTTAAGACCCTAATGAACTCTTACAAAGTCTTCCGCAACATCCGCAGAACCTTCGGGCTGGATAGATTCAACTACTATTCTGTCACTCTTAACAATAGCAACCTACCAGCTATCTTTGGAACGTCCTACTTTTCCGACTGGTATAAGGCTGGCATCACAAAACTAGGGGATCTCATCACCAGTGAGGGAGTCAAATCTTTCTCAAACTTGCAAGCTAAATTCAGTCTGAAAAACCAAGATGCCTTGAGGTATCTTTCCATTTATGATTTTCTTTCTAGGAAGGTTGGGGGGGGGGGCCCTTGGGTTTAAGGAAGTTGAGCTTTTTAACACACTGCGCAACGCCTCGACCCCCAAATTGGTCTTATATATAACATCCTTAATAGACAAATCCCAGATGACTTACATACCATTACAGACAAAAGGCACGTAAAACTTGATTCCCCTCATAGTATCTTTTATAACTCTTTAGCCCTCTCACAAAATGTTTTACTTTCAGCCAAGCTGCAGGCACAACACTTTAAAACAATTTTTTTCCTGTACATTACCCCTAGTAAGATCGCCAAGTGGGGAGTAGGCAAAGGGACATTATGCCCTCGGTGCTCTGATTTCGGGTCCGACTCAATCCACATTTTTGCAACTTGTCCGAAACTTGCCTCAACACTTTTTTCTTATATAGGAATTGTTAAGTGAAATCACTAATCAGTCCATTTAATTAAACCCTACAGTTATCTTGCTGGGGACCCAGTGTGAATCCCCTAGGATCAAAAGCGATGGACTCGTTTTATTGCTATGGCAGTTTGGAGGATCTGTGTTGCCTCCGCTTGGCTGGATTCTGACCCCCCTTCATTTTCTCAGTGGTTGCCCAGACTAGTGGCCACATACCATTTGGAAAAAGCTGTCTATGCCAGAAAGGGGCGTAAGAGTCGGAAAAAGGGCCTGGAGGTGTGGGAAAAATTATCCTCATGGTTGCAGCAACCGGGGCATTAAGATAATCTTTTTTCTTTTTTGTTTCTAGGATGTTCTGCCTTTTTACTTCTTTCTCTCCTTTTTCTTCTCCTTTTTTTTCTTTCTTCTTTTCTGTTTCTCTCTTCGTTATCCTTCCTTTTCTTTCTTCAAACCTGACAGCTTTGTGCTACCTAGATTTCTTACTTTCTCTCTTTTGCCCTTTTTTCCTTTTTTTTTCTTTTCTTTTTTGCGCCCGTCATTTCTTTTCAATACACTGTTGTTTCATCTTTGTGGTGGGTGGAGGGTGAGTGGGTTGAAAGGTCATACCTATGTATTCTTTTTTGTTATCATGGCTTAAAATAAAAAACTGTTAAAAGAAATAAAAAAATAAAAAACAGTATTCCGGAAGTGAGGTGATGGTCCAGAGTTGTATGTGGAGGCTATTCCAGCACTTTACTATGATGCTGGAGAAGGAGTATCCTCCACTTCTGCTTTTGTAGATGTGGGGAGTATGGGCAAGTGAGAGGGAGGCAGAGTGTTGTCCTCTCCATTGTTGGTTGAAGTTCAGGAAGTGGTCTTGTAGGCGGGTTCTTAGTTGTGTAGAGCCTTGTGTGTGTGGGTCAGCAGCTTGAATTGACATCTTTTTTTATGGGGAGAGAGTGGAGTTTCCTGAGGTGGGGTGTGATGTGGGTTCATCAGGGAAGGCCGAGGTTGAGTCTGGCTGTGGCGTTCTGTATGGTCTGAAGTCTCTGTAAGAGGTGTGCAGCGATTTTCCTACGCAGAGGGCATTGCCGTAGTCCAGTTAGCTGGTGATGAGGGCCTGTGTCACAGTGCGTCTCCTGTGTAGGGGTAGCCACTTCAAGACTTTAGGTAGCATGCACATAGTGAGGAAGAGTTAGAATGCTACCCAGAGCAATTGCTACTGATTAGACTATTTTCAAACATACATCCTATCACCTTTTGGGCGTTCGATTGCCAGTAGAATGCCTGAAAACTTGAGACTTGCTCAGCTTTCCAGCCTACTACTGGCAATGATTGTAATTTTTTCTCCTGGCTGATTAAATTAATGCAACCCTACTCAAAGTGCTGTTTCATGATTTCAATGTTGCGAATTAAATTAACGCAACCCTACTCGGAGTGCCATTACATGATTTCAATGTTGCAGAAGTAATAGGATATATATATATATATATATATATATATATATATATATATTCTAATACTCCTAATAAGAACACAGGACAGACACAGCATATATATATATATATATATATATATACTACAAAAGTAGTAACTTTGAACCCACAGAAGTACTCATTGAATTAGATGCTGATGCAAAAATGGAAAAGTTAAAACCTCTTAGTGAACTGAGAAGGAACAGAAAAACTTTCACAGACACAGCACAGCAGACCAGACTCGGCCTCCAAACTCAGCCAACAACCTGAGCATACATTTGACGGTTATCACACCACCGCTCAAAGCTATCTTTCCTACCCTTCCCACCTGGGCCTGGTAGTTATCCCTTGGAACTCATGACTACAGTCATGTGAAGCACAATGGACTGAAGACCTTGCCATGAATCACTCATTATAAATGGAATTTCACTGCATGCACTCTTCTTCGTCTCTGCTACAAGAAGCCTTGATGATAGAGTTGTCAAATCGATGCATGTGTGCAGGGCTCCATGTTTCTCCTTCTTGCATTTTAAAAGTAATTTAATTAATTAACTGTTGCAAAGGCATCCTGTGCCCTGGGCACCCCCCCCCCAACTTTACTGCTGACTGGTACTGGTGGTAACAGACTTTTACTGACCCTGGGCTCTGCCTAACCAGGCCCAGGGCCAGTGCTATGCTGAAAGAGACTCCTAGAATACATTGAAAACACCTAAATACACTAGGATACACTATGGGTTAGGGTACTCCTATGATTGGAATGGCCTCCCCTATAAGGTCCAAGTATATAATGGAGCATGGCAGTTTGGAGGCCAGCAGTCCTTTCTGCACTTGCAAGTGTGGACTGCTGAAGCCTGAGGCCAGTTTAAAAGCAGCCATATGTTGCAGCACTGTTTTTAAAATGCAAATTATGCCCAAACTCGACTTTGGTGTTTGGGGCACTTACAAATTGATAGACTACAATGTTTGGGCATATTAGGTACCCTCAGGGTCTTCCCTAGGTGTCCCAGAGGTGGAAGTCAGGTATTTATAGAGAGGACCCTTATAAAATGAGTTTTATTTGCCCTCAGTTTAGTAAAAGTGTACATTTCACTCCCCACATTGTGGTAAAGTGCTTCTCAAAATTGACTTTTGTGCTAGGAGCACCCTGGAGTGAGGATCTGCAATATTTGTACATATTCAGAACCCCTAAAGTCTCCCCTAGTTATCCCTAGGGTGTGTTGTCCTGTAGATCTAGGCAGGGTCCTTATAAAATATGGTTTTGTAAACCCTGGTGAAGGAAAAATGCCCCAAGTCTCTTTTCCCATTGCAAATCCCTTGCCACATATGTTAACACGGCAGGAAGTTATTAACTAATAATTCCCACTAGGAGAATCATGTACAAATGCCAAAGACTTCCTAGAAGGGTATTGAGAAATCCAACAATAGGGTATTGTTGAATTTCTCCAAAAGTGTACAGACAAGAAGTTATAAGAGTTTCTTGTCTGTAAGCCAAAAATTCAGCCTTCCAGTGGTCAATCCTGATTGGTCAGATTTAAGTGGATTAGCCAGGCACCTTTGATGAGGTGATAAATAGCCCCTGGGGTTAGCCAGCTCTTCCGGGAGGGCAGGGTTCTGCAACTTAGGAATGCCTGAGCAGGAGGAGGAGACACGCGGAAGAAGTCAGTTTCAATTTACACCTCTCCTCTTTGAACCCTTCCAGATGGAGGGATTAAGGAAGGAATGAGCAGAGGCAAGGGGACCAGACTATGGAGATTAACCATTCGGGGGGGGGGGGCGTTTAGCCAGCTCTTCTCTCCCAGGTGGAAAATCAGCCATTATGAATTTTGGAGAAAAGGTGCCCTCTGGGAGAAAATAGTGCCACACTTTGGACACCCTGGGGTGTTACCCTGCACCTCATTGGACAGGAGTGCCCCCCAGCTTGACCCAGAGAACTTGGAGAAAGTATCTGAGATGGGCACAGCCTCTAAGATCTGCTGTTTGAAACTAAAGAGAGAAGAAGGGTCCATGTTGAGGAGTTTGATTGGCACCAACCAGGCCCTGCACTCTGAAGATTCCACCTGCTGCACAACCTGAATTACAGCTCTATGGACCTAACTTGCTTAAAAACGGTGGAAAAGCGGACTCCCTGCAAGCTACAGGTTAATAGAGCTCACCTAGAATATCACCACCAAAAATTCGACATCTGGAGTACTATCAGTGGATTTGGAAGGGTTGTGTCCAAGTGGATTGTGAGAACTGAAGTTCCATACTTTCAAGGACCATCTTGAAGCTTTTCTAGAACCTTGGAGTAAGTTTTGGACTCTTTGGGACCCTTTGGGACCCTTTGGGGAACTTCATGAAGATGTTGTGTGAAGTTTGGGACAACTTTAGAAAAAAGCTCCTGTAGGGGGTTGGGGAAGGGTCCCGGGCTACTGCTGCTTACTTCTACCACCAGGGGAGACTCCAAGGGCGCTGCTACAGAAGGAGAGGCTGAATACTGGGGTAGACTTTTCAGAGAAGGCTTTATTTTTAAGGGTTTAGGGTAAGTCTTTCGTTGTCTGCTCGTGAGGCGCTCCCGCGCAAACGCTGCAGGGTCGTAGGTGGCAGTCCTGGGAGGCTCCAGGGTGTCGAGGTCACGGGTCCGGTCTTCTCCTGACGTCAGCTCCGCCGGTACCGGGGGGGGGGGCAAGAGAAACCGGAGGTTAGGCTCAGGTATACATCACTCTCTTAAGGGACCGGGGGTGAGGGAAACCAGTGCACGCACACATGTGAGATCAAGGTGGTTCAGTGTCCGAGTTGTGCTCGTGAGGGGGGGGGAAAGGGAGGCCGACGGTACAAGGGGCGATGCACTTGCTAGAATGGGGGTAGACTACGTTGTCCCATCCAACCCGCCATACGCCCCCGTACCTGCTTGAGCCACACTCCTCCCGTGGGCGTGTGGCGGGGCGAATCGCTCCTCCTCGGCTCTCCCGGCCTCTCGGTCTCGTCTCCTGGGCTCCTCGAGGTCTCGGCTGTTGGGCTCTTCAGGATCTCTTCTGCAGGGCTTCTCAGGATCTCCTCTGCGGGGCAGCGGCTTGCTCTCTCCTCGCGTCCACTCGACTCGGGGGAAACGTTGTCCATCTCTTCCTGTTCCTGTGGCTCTTTTGACGTCGTCACGTGGGAAGATGGGGGTGTGTCTCCCAAGGCGGTCTCCCATCCCTTAAAGGCGTAGGGTTCTTGTTCTTGCACCGTCGGCCACCAGTAGTCCGGGTCTCCCGCCTTCCATTTGTCTCTGTCCGGGCTATCAGGGGGCTGCATGGAGGCAATGGAGGGATGTGAAACAGGGGCGGCTGCCCACCACAGCGTATTCTGATCCCCTGCCACGGGGTCCTGCATACCCACCCCGTCACACACCTCCCCTCCTGGACTCTCCCGATCGGGGAGAGGAAACACCCGGGATAAGAAGTCCGCGTTCCCATTGTCCTTCCCCTTCCTGTGTTGAACCGTGAAGGTATAGGGCTGGAGAGAGAGGAAACAGCGCAGCACCCTGGGATTGTGGCTACCCTGCTGGTGCATCCACCGTAGAGGGGCATGATCGGTATGGAGGATGAATGGCCTGCCTTCCAGGTAATACTGTAGCTTCTCCACCGCCCACTTAATGGCCAGGCATTCCCGCTCTATGGTGGTATACCGAGTCTCCCTGGGATACAGTTTTCTACTAAGGAACACTACTGGATGTTCCCTACCATCGGGCCCTGTTTAGGACAGTACCGCTCCTACCCCTACGTTTGAGGCATCTGTGGCCAGGACAAAGGTTTTTTCGAAGTTCGGGGATAGTAACACAGGGGCCGTGGTCATGGCTCGCTTGAGGAGGGAGAAGGCATTGAGGGCCGCCGGGGAGGGAGCAGCTAGGTCCCGGGGGCGGACGTCCTTCCGAAGCAGGTCTGTAAGGGGAGAGGCCGTCTCAGCAAAATTGGGTATAAAGTGTCGGTAATATCCGATAAGGCCTAAAAAGGCCCTCAGTCCTCTTTTTGTAGTCGGATACGACATATTTGCAATGGCCTTTACTTTGGCTTCCTGCGGGGCGATGTGGCCATCTCCCAAAACGTACCCCAGATAATTCACTTTGGTAAAGGCTACTCGGGACTTTTTGGAGTTGACATGTAGTCCGGCGTTTTGTAGTGCCGCCAGAATGGATCGCAGATGTTCCAGGTGCTCCTCCCAACTTCGGCTGAATATCACTATGTCGTCCAGGTATGCGGAACTATAACGAAGGTGGGGCCGTAGGACCTGGTTCATTAGGCGCTGGAATGTGGCGGGGGCTCCGTGCAGGCCGAATGGCAGGACGGTGAATTCGTGGAGACCATCATCGGTGACAAAAACGGTTTTCTTCCGGTCTTCCTCACGGAGGGGAACCTGCCAGTACCCCTTCGTGAGGTCCAGGGTAGTGATGTAGACTGCGTCCCCAATTTTTTCAATCAACTCATCCACCCTCGGGATGGGGTAGGTGTCAAATGAGGATATCGAATTCAGAGCCCTGAAGTCCATGCAAAACCGTTTTGTCCCGTCCGGTTTGGGGATCATCACAATCGGCGAGGACCACTCACTGGTTGATGGCCTGATCACACCCAAGTCCAAAATCTCTCTGACTTCCTTTTTCACTGCTGCCCTCCTGGCCTCGGGGATCCGATATGGTTTCTGTTTCACGATTTTCCCCGGCTCGGTAGTGATGCGGTGCTCCACCAGGCCGGTTTTACCGGGGAGGTCCGAAAAGATGTCCGAAAAGGGCTGCAGCACTTGCGTCCGAGCTCGCTCCTTCTCTTTGAGTAACTCCGGATTCACTACCAGCTGGGGTATTGTTGTGGTACCAGCCAGGTGTACTCCACTGGGAGCAGGTCCCAACCACTCCTTCAGCATATTGATGTGGTAACTTTGGGTTTTCCTTGCCGACAGTTGTAGTTTGTATGTCGTATCTCCAATAGCTGCTACCACTTGGTAAGGACCCTGCCATTCCCCTTTGTTCTTTCCGCCTATCGAGGGTATCAAGACTAGAGCCCATTTCCCCACCGAGAGACGCCTCATTCTCTTCCCCTTATCGTAGTTCTTCTTTTGTTCTTTTTGCTTTTGTTCTAGATTCAATGCTGCAAGTCCTCTTAACTTGCCCAGCCGGCTCTTCAAGTGCATGGTGTAGTCTAGGATGGACTGTTGGTCTTGTATTTCCTCCGCTTCCCACAGGTCCTTTGTTATCTCTAATAATGTTCGGGGTATTCTTCCGTATAACAGTTCAAACGATCAACACCCGAGACTGCTCTGTTTTTGAGACCTTAATACGTACAGGGCCAGGGGCAGCAGCCGATCCCAATCGGGTCCTTCCGCTGTCATCATCTTCTTGAGGACGTTTTTCAGAGACTGGTTATAATGCTCCACTAACCCATTGGTCTGTGGGTGGTAGACTGACGTTTTTAGGTGCTTGATGTTCAGTGTCTTGCACACCTCCCTCATGAGTTTGGACGTAAACGGCGTGCCTTGGTCCGTCAGCACCTCCTTTGGGAAACCCACTCTAGCGAATAATTCAATGAAACGGTCGGAAATAGCTGCGGTGGTGGGGGCCCTTAGGGGAAACGCTTCCACGAACCTCGTGGCGTAGTCCACTATAACCAGGGCGTATACATGTCCTTTGGCTGTTTTGGGCAGAGGCCCTATCAAATCCATGCTGACTCGTTCGAAGGGGGTTCCAATGATGGGCAACGGACGTAGGGGCGTGGCACTTGGCCTGTTCGTATTCTTTCTTTGACACACTTCACACTGTGCACAGTAGTTCTGTACCTCTTTGTAAATGCCAGGCCAGAAGAAATACCGCAGGATGTTCTCGGTGGTTTTTTCTTTGCCCGAGTGCCCTGCGGTGAGGTGGGTGTGGGCATAGAAAAGTACCTGCTCCCTGAAAGACCGGGGTACCACTAACTGGGGTTGGCAGTGTTCCTGGGGATGTCTATACAGCAGACCGTTCCTTATGCTGAAATGGGGGTACACGGAGCTAGGGGTGCCCTGGGGAGCATGGGCGCTCTCCCAGGCATTGAACAGTGTTCTATCTTCAGCCTGGGCATATCGGAAACTATGGTCTGTGATCCAGGGCTCCGGAGCCAGGAAGTGGGGATGGGGGATTTTCCCCTCAATCGGGGGGCGCCCAAGAGTGTCCCTAAATAAGGCAAGGAAATCGGGATTATCCACCCCCACTATCACATCTTCCGGTAGGGTATCCACTACCCCAACCCTTACTGTACAGGGACCTTTCCCCTTGGGGGTGAGGGTGATGGTGGCAAGGGGGTAGGGCTTCACATCCCCGTGAACACACCTAATGTGGACTAGTGAGCCAGGGACGTACTGACTAGGGGAGACCAGGTGTCCCTGCACTACCGATTGTCTACACCCCGAGTCCAACAGGGCCCTTACTCGCAAGCCATTCATCCACATACTCACGTAAAAAGAGGAGCCCAACTCGGAGGAATATAGCACCGTTCTGGGTAGGTACCCGACCTCCATGGGTTCCTCAGGGGGGGGTCTTTTCCGGGGGCATAGACGGGCGATGTGTCCCCATTCACCGCACTCGTAGCATTGTGGCCCTCTCAACATGGGGGACAACGCTCCAGCGGGTTTGACCCGTCCGAAATCCCCTAGGGGTTTTGGTTTCTTCTCCGTCTTTATGGCTAAGGGTGGCTTCGCTGGTTTCTCGTGGTCCCAGGCGAGAGTCTTTGGTTGGGCCCGGGCATAGTTGGCGGCCATTTCAATGGCTTGCTCGATTCCCAGCCCAGAATGTTGACGCAGCCACCGTTGGGACGCATAGGGAAGAGCGTCCATAAATTGTTCTAAGTACACCTTGTGTAGGATTTCTTCCTTTGTGCATGTCTCTGGGGTGAGCCATTTGTCTGCGGCCATTTTGAGTCGGAAGAAGAGGGTCTTCGGGTTTTCTCCAGGGAGGCCCTTCTCTTTCCGGAATTTCACTCGGTAGGCTTCCTGGTCAAGACCCAGGTGGTCCAGTATTACCCCTTTAATCACGGTATGGGGGTTGTCCCCAATGGATTCGCGGCCTGGTAGGCAGACTGGGCTTCCCCTGTGAGCAAAGGGGCTAGAAAGAAGGGCCATTTTTCTTCAGGCCATCCCAAAGCCCTAGCGGCCCTTTCAAAATTCATTAAGAAAGCATCAGGGTCTTCCCCTTGGAGGTATTTCTGCAATGATATACCGGAGGGGTGCGGACTATGGACTCGGGCTTCGCCCGTAGTAGTTATCACCGGAGGCGGCACGCTCTTCAGGCTCTCGAGCTGGGCAGAAATCGTGGACTTAAACAACTCCCGGTCAGCTTGGGCTGAGGACAACTGTCTTTCTACTGCCCACTCGAGCTTCTCTTGGCCCTTGATGAGGTGCTGGATCAGGGCGTCCATCTCACTGGTACAGATGGGCTGGTCTTCTGATCCCACTTCTGACACCAGATGTAGGGGGTTGGGGAAGGGTACCGGGCTACTGCTGCTTACTTCTACCACCCCGGGAGACTCCAAGGGCGCTGCTACAGAAGGAGAGGCTGAATACTGGGGTAGACTTTTCAGAGAAGGCTTTATTTTTAAGGGTTTAGGGTAAGTCTTTCGTTGTCTGCTCATGAGGTGCTCCCGCGCAAACGCTGCAGGGTCGTAGGTGGCAGTCCTGGGAGGCTCCAGGGTGTCGAGGTCACGGGTCCGGTCTTCTCCTGACGTCAGCTCCGCCGGTACCGGGGGGGGGGGGGCAAGAGAAACCGGAGGTTAGGCTCAGGTATACATCACTCTCTTAAGGGACCGGGGGTGAGGGAAACCAGTGCACGCACACGTGTGAGATCAAGGTGGTTCAGTGTCCGAGTTGTGCTCGTGAGGGAGGGGAAAGGGAGGCCGACGGTACAAGGGGCAGTACACTTGCTAGAATGGGGGTAGACTACGTTGTCCCATCCAACCCGCCATACGCCCCCGTACCTGCTTAAGCCACACTCCTCCCGTGGGCGTGTGGCGGGGCGAATCGCTCCTCCTCGGCTCTCCCGGCCTCTCGGTCTCGTCTCCTGGGCTCCTCGAGGTCTCGGCTGTTGGGCTCTTCAGGATCTCTTCTGCAGGGCTTCTCATGATCTCCTTCTCTGCGGTGCAGCGGCTTGCTCTCTCCTCGCGTCCACTCGACTCAGGGGAAACGTTGTCCGTCTCTTCCTGTTCCTGTGGCTCTTTTGACGTCGTCACGTGGGAAGATGGGGGTGTGTCTCCCAAGGCGGTCTCCCATCCCTTAAAGGCGTAGGGTTCTTGTTCTTGCACCGTCGGCCACCAGTAGTCCGGGTCTCCCGCCTTCCATTCGTCTCTGTCCGGGCTATCAGGGGGCTGCATGCAGGCAATGGAGGGATGTGAAACAGGGGCGGCTGCCCACCACAGCGTATTCTGATCCCCTGCCACGGGGTCCTGCATACCCACCCCGTCACAGCTCCTTAAGTGGACTGACTTGACCTGGCCAGCCAAGGTGACGACCCTCACCCGCAAGCTGGTCTGCCCTCCAGGTTCGTCCCGCTGAAAAGCTCAGGAGGTCCGACTTCCAGAGTTTGACCGGGAGTAAGCTGAAACCCAAGCCGGCGAACCCTCATCAAATCTGGGCTGGTAAAAAGCATCAAGGGTTCCCACAAGAAAAAGCTCTGTAAAAGATTCGAACTCCTAAGGTAGAAAAGGTGACTGGGACCAACAGCAAGAGCCAAGCCGCCCACCTTCAACCACGAGCCAGTCTGGATCCCTGGTTTGTCCAGCTGGAAAGTTCTGGAGGTCGAATTTCTGTAAGTTTGACCGGGAGCTCATCGCAAGGCAAGCCAGCGAACCCTCACCGAATCCGGACTGGCTGAGAGCTGCGAGGGACCCCAGGAATAAAAGCACCCACAAGTTTCTAAGTCGGAAGGTATAATTTTTGACCGAGACCTACTGCAAGGGGTAGCTGCGACAGAGCTCCATCACAGCGGCTTTAAACTTTGACTTCCACCCGGTCTAGCATGACTAGATGTCCCAATAGGCGCTATAGGCTTCTATGTGCTATATATTTCTAAATCTTTAAAAATTCAAGTCTCTGGTTACCTACATTGGATTGTTTTCCTTTTGGTGTAATTTTAGAGATAAAAGTATTTCCTATTTTTATAAATTGTTGTTGGATTGTTATTGTGAGTTGTATGTCAATTAGTTACTGAATTGGTGGTTTTAAATGCTTTACATATCTGTCTTTGAAGTTAAGCCTACCTGCTGGCAGCCAAGGTACCTAGGGTTGAGCATGGGAATAATGTTCTAATACCTGTACTAAGCCCTATATTGTGTTAGTGGCCTTATTGCCAGTGGTAGATAAACATTTACCACTGCTAATAACCTACTTTCCAACATCGACTGTCTGCCCGATGTCTACAGTCACAAATAGAGAAGGGTTTACAGGCAGATTAATAGAGCAGGGAAAACTCTTCAGGAGTGTTGAAAATTAGCCATGGACAAGGGTCATTCACTCAGTTCCAAGTCTGTGTCTTCAGAAACAAAGTATCCCTCTTTTGCTTTGTGCTTTGGGCAAGTCTTGTTGTCATCGACACAGTCTCCTCTTGGTCTTTCTTTGAAGTAAGTTATTCAGATCTGAGGTTCTGGTGTCAGGGAGTCCCTTATATCCTGGATTTAAGGGAGTTAGGGTGTGGAAGCTGGAAGCCAATGGGAAACTGGTTCCTGTAGCTAATCTGCCCTGAGGGGACCACATCCAGTGGGGTAGGTGACCTATCCTATCCAAAACTCACTATTTCTGCCCCTCCTAAAGATGACAGGATTACATTTTAGGTGTACAGAGCAGGCTGCCCACCTTAGAGGTTTGGCCAGCCTCCATTGAGGTACACCTCCTGCTTATTTAAATTCCCACCTTGCGTGGGTGCAAGCTCGTCTAGGGGAAGGATAGTGCTGTATCCTCCTCAGCGGGACAGCCCAGGTGCATTTCAGAGGTGATGCAGCCTTTGAAGCTCACTGCCATGATGTGCCAATTCACTTGCCTTATTGGGAGGAGGGAGGTGTGACCTCATTCCTGTTCAATCAATCAATCAATCAGAGTAATTGTAAAGCAATCTACTTACCCATGAGGGTCTCAAGGCGCTACGGGGAGGGGGGTGCTGCTACTGCTTGAACAGCCAGGTCTTGAGGAGTCTTCTGAAGGCGAGTAGGTCTTGGGTCTGCCGTATGTGGGTAGGGAGGGTGTTCCAGGTCTTGGCGGCGAGGTAGGAGAAGGATCTGCCGCCGGAGGTCGTTCGTTGGATGCGGGGGACAGCGGCGAGGACAAGGCTGGCGGGGCGGAGCTGGCGGGTGGGGGTGTAGAAGCTAAGTCTGCTGTTCAGGAAGGCTGGTCCGGCATTGTGGAGTGCTTTGTGGGTGAGAAGCTTGAAGGTGATCCTCTTGTCGACGGGGAGCCAGTGTAGGTCTCTCAGGTAGGGGGTGATGTGGCTGCGGTGGGGGACATTGACGATCAGTTGGGCGGAGGCGTTTTGGACGCGTTGTAGTCGTCGTAGGTGTTTGGCTGGGATTCCTGTGTAGAGTGCGTTGCCGTAGTCCAGTCTTGTGCTGACGAGGGCCTGTGTTACCGTTCTTCTTGTTTCAGTCGGAATACACTTGTAGATCCTGCGGAGCATGCTCCTCATCCAGTCGGCGACAGCCTTCATTCACTTGTGCAGGTTGGTTTTGGCGGTGTGTGGGTCTTTGGTGAGAGAGAGGATGAGCTGGGTGTCGTCGGTGTAGGAGATGATGTTGAGGTTGTGATGGCGGGCCACTTGTGCGTGGGGGGCCATGTAGCCGTTGAACAGTGTTGGGCTGAGAGATGAGCCCAGGGGGACGCCGCAGATGATGTCGGTGGCTTCGGATCGGAAGGGTGGGAGGCGGACGCTCTGGGGTCTGCCGGAGAGGAAGGACGTGGTCCAGTCAAGGGCCTTCTCTTGGATTCCGGCTTCTAGAAGGCGTGTCTTTAGAGTGCGATGGCAGACCGTGTCGAAGGCGGCTGACAGGTCCAAGAGGATGAGGGCTGATGCTTCGCCGTTGTCTAGTTGGCGCCTGATGTCGTCTGTGGCGGCAATGAGGGCTGTCTCGGTGCTGTGGTTTCGTCTGAATCCAGACTGGGACGGGTCCAAGATGTTGTTGTCTTCCAGGTGGCGGGCCAATTGCATGTTGACGATTTTCTCGATGACCTTTGCCGGGAACGGGAGCAGGGAGATGGGCCGGAAGTTCTTGAGGTCCTTGGGGTCCGCCTTGGGCTTCTTGAGGAGGGCGTTGATTTCAGCGTGCTTCCAGCTTGATCACACTGCCTGACAAGAGGTCTTGGTGGCAGCAGGCGTGGAAAATTGATGACTGGTCAGATAGAGCACAGTGAAGCTGGGGCAACCAGGTGGGCAACTTCTAAGGCAGGGGCAGCTCCTCCATTAGAGCAGAGAAGCGTCTCCCCACTGCTTTTTTGCACTGGAGAAGCAGAAACATAAAATGGCATTTTAAATACCATTTTATGTTACCACCTATGCCCTGGGTACCACTGGTACCATATACTAGGGACATACGTAAAGTCTTTGCTAATTTGGGATTACCAAGTGAAACATAACTGTTTTGGGAGAGAACACAGGCACTGGGGTCTAGGCAGCAGACTTCGGTGCACTTTTAGAGTCATAACCACCAGCATTTGGAGCGAAAAGTGGGGGGTGACCACACAAAAAAGGCACTTTCGCACAATGACAGAGAGTTTTCAGACCCAACTCAGGGGCCCCAGACACAAATGCCAAGAATGCATTCATTTGGGGAGTGTCACAACACAAACACCTTCTCTGAAGCAACACCCCTGTCCATCAATGCAAATCTAAGTGCCACAACAATCCCTTTTTTCTCAAAAATGGGTCAAGAAAAATAAGCAATCCACTCTCCTTGTTTCCTCTTTTTATTTTTTTGCTCTATGGCACTTGGGCTTGGTCGCGCCAGGAGTGAAGTGAGGTTGGAGCCAGAATACTGGAACTTGAAATGAAGTAGTGGCACCAAGCACGACATATGGCATACAAACAAAGAAACACTTTCAATTATCAGCATGTAATAGTTCCACGACTTCCACTGTTGTGGTGAGATGGTGCTCCAGAGTCTGCATGGTGGCTCTTTTGTTTTTTGGGAAGGTTCAGAGGCACACTAATAGCATATTGCCATTATCTCCTGGGCTAACGATAAATGATAGTCAGTACACAATATTTACGTAAAACAATATTCCTGTATATGATATTCTAGCATACAACTGCACCTGCAACCGCCCCTTTATTTTAAAAAGGGGCACATGGTGCCAGTCTGTGCCCACTAGGACTGTGCGCCTTATAAATGTAATATGCAACCTGGTGTTATCACCAATCAGCAATGAAGATCTATTGAGCCGCTTAATGGTAGACAACGGTATACCTCTTCTATCTTTACCGTGAACAGTGGGTACTGAAAGATTACTTAACAAATGATAAGATTTACTGGTGAAGGAGCTGGTGGAGCAGTGTTCAACCTGTTATATTAAAAGTTGCGGGAGTGCTCTGACGAGGTGCCTGAATAATATGGATTCTTGCTGTTATCAACGACCAAGCTCAGGTTGTCAGTTTGTAATGTCCCACTCATCGTGTACTTGACACATATAACAGCTCTTGAGAGAAATTTAATAGTCTTAAGACTCTATTTTTGTTTACAATTCGGATTAAAGGGCAATGAATCCTTGTTCTTGACCAAGCTCCTTTCTATGGAAAGACAATTTCTCTATTTGTCCTATTTATTTACTTGTGTTTTACACAGACTAGCAACGTCTCTAGAACAATGTCAAACGACATTTCTAGAGCTCTGCGGAAAAATAGATGATATTTAATTACAAAACAGTGACTAATAAAAAAAACATGAGTTGGAAAGTGAATGAGGATGGTAAGAATCCTGGGAGGTTATCACCATATCTGCAGTTGAAGCTCTGTAACTTCAATGACAGCAATCAATCAAGGAGATGAAGCCAGAATCTCTGCTTGGCCTATCAAAGTCCTGTTCACAGCTGTATCAAGTAACTAACTAGATGCCACTCCAGGGATACTAGAAGATGTTGGCATTCATGATGACTAGTAGAGAGATCATGTGAAAGGTACAGGTGTGATGTGTATTCACTATCTCTATCTGCAATCTCCTCAGAGGGTGCTGAGGTCACAGTGGTGTATGCCTCGATGGAGATGTAAGATTTGTTTGCCAAAGTATGGTAAGCCAAGATAGCCACTGCTCTGTTTGCACTACAATGGGCAAGCTCTGTGAAAAACTCACTACTTGCTTGCCTATGTTCTGTGGGACCATTTTATCTCACTGCTGTGTTTTGGAATATTATTTGTCACATAAAGTAGGGAAGGTGTTGGTTAGTTAATCGTACTATTCCTTAGCTTGTGCGCACTCCAGCGCAAGTCTTTGAAACGACTTACGTTGTAAAACCTGCGTTGTAAACCTATTGTGGTGAAACTCCCATGTAGTAAAGGTCGTCTCCCAGCAATGAGTTGGTTTTTCAGCCGCACAGTGGTGCTGCATCAGGAAAAACAGGGGCTGGAGGTCGATGCATGGATTTTCCTTGTTTCTTGCTGGAAAACCACCTCCAAGGTCCCAGAACTGGAAATGGCACCACTTGGCAGGTCAGAACTCCCAGCAGAGGAGTTCAGGGGCTGCAGATGAAGTATTCGATAGCCCTGGGACTCCTTAACAGGAAACAATCAAACACAAGCCCTTGGAAAACCTTGGCAAGTAGGATAAGACAGCAAAGTGGGTCCTTTCCCTGCCCAAGATAGAAGCAGAAATCAGTAGGCCAGCACAACAAAGCAACAACCAGATTGGCAGTTCCCCTCCTACAGCATCCAGCTCTTCTTCTTGGCAGAAACTTCTCTTAGTCCAGAAGTGTTCTGAAGTTATGGTGTCACAGCTCCAGTACTTATACCAGATTCTGGCAGACTTCAAAGGAAAGTATTTGTAGTGCATAAGACCCTGTCTTTCCCTGACCTGGCTCCAGACAAACTACAGGGGGTGAAGATAGCTTTGTGTGAGGACAAGCAGAGCCCTATTAAGGTGTTGATGGCAACTCCTCCCACCACTCTAGCTCAGTCTGGTGATGGGCCATCAGGACAAGGAGGGCACACCTCAGCTCCCTTTGGGTGACTGTTTAGAGGGAATGCACAAGCAGCCCAACTGTCAGTCTAAACCAGATATGGATTCCACAGACAGACAGAGGCACAGATTGGTAAAGAAAGGAAATACCCACTTTTTAAAGTGGCACTTTCCAGTATGGAATTTAAAAACCAACTTCACCAAAGATGCATCTTAAAATTGTGAGTTCAATTACCCCAAACTCCAAATCTCCATCTCTTCCCAATAGAAAGTTACAGTAGTAAGATGTTACAAGGCAGCTCCAATGATAACCTATGGGAGAGATAGTCCTTGCAATAGTGACAAACAAAATTGGCCATACTTCACTGTCAGAAGAACATGTACAGCACACTAGTACATGTCCTTACTCTCACATACACTGCACTCTCCTCGTGGATCTACCTTGGACCTACCTTAGGGATGGCTTACATGAAGCAAAAGGGAAGGTTTGGGCCTGGCAAGTGGATGCACTTGCCAGGTCGACATGGTTTACAACTGTACTCACAGACACTGTATTGGCAGGTCTGAGATATGGGTGCAGGGCTACTCGTGTGGGTGGCATTATCAGTACTGCAGGCCCAATAGTAGCATTTGAATTACAGGCCCTGGACACACACATAGTGCACTTAACTCAGGTCTTACCAGTAAATCAAATATGCCAATGATGAATAACCAATCGTAATCACAACTTACACAGGGAGCCCTTGCACTATAGCATTGATCGGCAGTGGTAAAGTGCCAAGAGTTCTAAAACCAACAAAACTAAATGCAGCAAACAGTCAAAAACAGGAGGTCCGAAGCAAAAAAGACAGGGGACAAAACAATAATGATGCCAGGTCTAACAAGAAGGTACTCCACCAGATAACAATGTTGATGTGTCCATATTTGATATCTCTATCTATAGGTAGCGGAGCATCCTTTGCTTACTATTTTGCAGGTTCATCTGCCTGAATTTATCTGCTGATTAATCATAAATTGTGGGAGAAATACTGCTGCCATGCAAGCTGAGATCTATTCAGCTGCGAAGGACCTGGTGCGCAGTTGTACATAACAGGGGGCAGTTTTCAACTTGGAAATGAGGCACAAAGTCCAGAATTGGTAGTTAACTCACCATATTCTGATGCTTTTCCTTGTCTAGCCTTTCTTCCTAGATAGATTTTGCAGGAATCTTTCATTCAAATCCATGAGTGTGTGATAATTATCACACAAATCATAATTCCATTCTCTTCACAAACTTCTGATTGCACAGGGATTGGAATTACACTCTGAACTTGTAATCAGAGACTAAACAACAGCAGTGAATGAGCAGACTATTGAATTGAAAGTCAATGTATAGATTAAATAGAGTAATTGCAATCAGAGATGATACAAACTAAATTATAGAAGGACACAAACTTTCAAACACCTCCTTTGCAACTGTGTTAGATATTGATACACAATCAAGGGGATCTAGGGCCATATGTAGGTAATCTCTATTTACCGATTCTTAAATACCGAATTTTACAGATTCGGTATTTAAGAATCGGTAAATAGTATGTAGCTAAAAATTCGGTAAATTTTACTGATTCGGTAATATTCGGTATTACTGAATCGGTATTTACCGATTCGGTAATTCCCGTTCATTCCTATGGGGGATGAGGAAGCCATTCACTATTACCGATTCGGTAAATACGAATAGGGGGAACATATTCAAGGGTGTCAGTGTGTCACATTGACACCCTGTTGCACCCCTGAATAGTGCATGTGTGCATATGTGGCGCACATACATGCCCTAAGGGCATGTATGTCTGCCACATGGTACTGAGAAAAAAGCAAATAATTGCTTTTTCAAAGGTATTCGGTATTTACCACCAACTTATAGTTGGTGGTAAATAACGAATCCTTAAGGCTAAAATGCATTCACTTGAGTGCTACCTACATAGGCTTTAAGGAATCAGTAATTAACCGATTCCTTAAAATAACGAATCGGTATTTTACCGATTTCTTAAAATAAAGAATCAGTAAATTACCGATTCCTTATTTGCAGCCTCCAGCATCTCAAATCCCTAAATACCGGTCGGTAAGGGTGAAATTTACCGAATTTCACCGTTACCGACCGGTATTACCCCACCTACATATGGCCCCTAGTCCTTTACCCATCCATTTGCATTGAAGGTTTTATGGGTGTATTCAAATTTTGGAGGATTTTATACAAATCCCTCAGGTTTTACCCAATTAGCATGCCAAGGTTAATTGACATTTGCCCTTTTACATCTTATTCAGGTGTGACTGGCATTGGAGGTTACCAGCTGCATCAAGTTAAAAGCAATGTGAAAACACTTTATGCTGATGTCTTCTGTCCTACCATGGACATTTTAGCTGCAAATAGAAGTCGAAATCCCATGTAGGAAATGTGTCAAAAATAGATCTTAACCCCTTCGATGCGGATGACAAAGCCAGCTCGTCATGGGCGTTACCGGCGCTGCGCGCATGACGAGCTGGCTTTGTCACGTTACCGGCAATTTTCAAATTTCAGCGCGCAGCGGGAAAACCCGCTAGCGCGCAAGCGGTTAAGCTATGGAAATCAGTGGTGTAATACCAATTTCCCATAATTTTCATTTCTTAGGGTCAACATTGCTATGGCCCTATAATTTCAAATGCAAGAAATACCAAAAGCCCTGGTACAGGTAATTCCATGTGTGAAATTATGGTATCAAAACTTATAACCAGACCTATTGTTGGACATTATCCACCTGGTCTGGTGGCTCAGTGGACTCAATAAACTTATGTGTCCACTGCAGGGACCTGTGTTTGCCCTCATGGTCAAAGGTTCAAATCCCATTGGGTCCACTTAGCCTTTCATCTATCTGAGGTCGATGAAATGAATACTATTGAGTTGGGTAACAATAAACATCTGTTATTCAGCACCAAGATGCCTACGGGTGAACGTGCGCTTTACAAATGCACATGATATGTTACCTGGTCCATGGTTCTCTTAAACGAGAAACATCTGAGATGAAAGGAGGTTGCAGCATCTGATTTGTTATGCTGTGTCAAAGTTTTAAGTAATTTACTTCTCATCACATTAAAAATAACTACTGTACAAATGTTAAGTTTGCCATACAACACAATTAAAAACAAACATATATGTTTTCTCACACTATTAACGTTTGTTCTTAGCTACACCTTAGGCTGTACGAGTGTTAGCATCTCAGGCCTTTTTAATACTTATGCAATAATCTTTACATTTCCATTTACACTTAAAGCATACAGATAATCATTGCCTACCAATATCTCTAACCAACTATTTTTTTTAATGCCACTGCAATTCTTCATTTTCTGAAAGCAATAAGCACGCTGACACTGTGGCCCTAATTGCCACCTGTAAATTCCGATGGGCTCAGTAATGTGAGTACCTGACCCATCGGAATTACAAGTTTGGGTTGTTCACACATATATTTCGTCTACTGACAGCAGCAGCCACAATGATTGTATGAAATACCATGGGAAAACATGCAGGAAACTAGGTGTGTACGAAATCTGTGTGATTCTTTCTGCAGGATTATGTGAAATTTTGCAAACATTTTGCAAAATTCGCTAAATGTAAAATTGACATTTAGTGATATCTTTAGGTGCAAAATGCGTCCTTGCACCAAATTTGGGCGCGGGATGCATTTCGTAGGAAAAAGTAATACAGCAAAAACAGAAGTGCTTTTGTTCTGGTCATTCACATTGTTCTGAAGCACTAGCACTAAAATGTATTAGTTATGCCATCTCGACATAAATGCATAATATCAAGAATTTCTCATAACAATTTTCGTGAGATTATGCAAGCGTAACAGAAATTTTGTCCGAGACTATCAGATTCATGCATGTAACTCTCCCCAAATAGTTAATACTAGTTACCTACTTTGTCACCCCCAGTAATGACAATGCAGAAGTGGGATAATTATGGCATTAATCCATGGCACTTGTAATCAAAGCCAGTGAGCCCTCAAATAGTGGCGTAGCAAGAGGGGGTGGGGGATGGTCTGCCCCAGGTTGCATGAGTTTTGGGGGTGGCGGCCTCCCCCCTTACCTGCTGCTGTGCTGGCTGGCTGGCGCTGGTCTCGCCAGCACCCCAGAGGCGCAACTAGAGCCAAATTTCGGAGGGGGGGGCTACTAAAGATTTCGGGGGGGGGCTAATACTTCCAGCAATAGGCAGAGTTAAGATTCAGGGGCTCTCAGAAGGGGTAAAAAAACAACAAAGCCTCGTTAACAAGTAAAAGACCTGTGAAGTACTTGGGTGCGGCTATGATAAGACAAATGCCAGACCAGCCAGCCCACAGCAGGTCAAAAACTGTCTTTGTGTGTACCCAGGAAGCTGTCTCAGCCCGGGCTGACACACAAGACGGGGGGGCTGAAGCCCTTTGAGCCCTATGGGCTTTGTGCGCCTGCAGCATCCACTCCCCCCCACCTCTCCCGGTCTTCATGAGGATACCGGGCTGCAAATGCAGTGACCAGCACAACAGCTAGCTACGCCACATCATTGGGTCTGCTTACAATACACCCTGACGTAGCCAAACACAGGATGGAGCATAGGAAAGGGGAAGACAAACAACATGAAAATCGTCCTAATTGGTGCTAAATCAAGTGACTGGGAACAGTGATAGACAAAGTGCAGTGAAATAGTGGCTAAAACTGGCTTGTGGGTATCCTATAATCCAACTTTATTCGAGGGTCCCCCAGCCAGATTTAAAATCGTGAAGGATGGCCATATTTAGAGCTAACTAGGTACTCCTAACACCCCTCCTTAAACTGCTGTGATTGTCAACATGTTTTGACTGTGCCAACATGCCCCCAATAAGGGGTCAAACCGGTCTTCCTCTGGACTTCTATACCTACAAGCTAGTTTTAGCCACTATTTCACCTCACTTTGTCTATCACTGTTCCCAGTCACTTGATTTAGCACCAATTAGGACGGTTTTTATGTTGTTTGTCTTCCCCTTCCCTATGCTCCATCCTGTGCGTGGCTACGTCAGGGTGTATTGTAAGCAGACCCGCTGATGAAGCATGTCACACACATTTGTGTGTGAGTGAGGGCAGTTTTCAACAATACTATTTGTGCCATTGCATGGCGACCAAGTTTATGAGTAACAGCAAAGGGCCATGAACCATTATACTTGTAATAAACCCAATGTTTGGGTAATGCCTAATGCATTTGACTATAGATTGGTATCCATTTAAATGGGGTATGTATCTCTTTAACTATGTTCTCATGAATGGTATCATATAGTACAGGGGATATCGGCACACAAGTAGTGGCCTGCGGTTATAAATAAGGCTAAGTATGTATACCCTTTCCCTATCAATCTCTTGTTCAGCATTTTAGGGTCAAAAGATACAAGATGGACCCTCAAGCCAAATGGGGGGCTGGCAAGGGGTAGAATGGCGTAGGGTGAGACAATGGATGGTCCTTATGGGAGCGTAACATCCAAACGTGTAAGCGCTATGGGAGAGGAGTGGGAAAGAGGACAGCGTGAAGGGTACCAATTTCAAGACCATCAAGTCATCAGACCTGATCATGTCTGAATTAGGAGGTCTCATCTGGGAACAACTCCACCGCTTGTCCACGGTCACAGGAATTTTGCAAACCCCCAAAGAGTGTGCAGTAAAGCATAAAATGGTGGGAATCGGACAGGGGAACCAGAGTATTTTGCTGCTTTGCTATGTAGGTTTCAAAAAGTGTCGCCAGGCAAGGTCAAAGAATAAGGACTGGTTGTTACGTTTAAATGGGGGCTTTTCTTAGTCTCCAAGTCCTCATAGTTGTAAACCTCCTTTTCCACTGTCCACTGTGATCAGCATGATACAGGCTCTAGAAGACCATACCTGATGTCCCTGTGTTGAAATTGTGGATGGAAGCTAGAAATGTCTTTCTCTAAATGGCTGTTTCATCAGTGAAATCTCCTGAAAATTATATCATGTGGTCGATTCTTTCTTTTGGTAACCCTGTGATCTGACAAGACTGTTGATGAAAGAGACGCTAGGCCATTCAATATACTGATAGGCATGAGAGAATCATTTGTGGGTGGGAACCCATATTAGACTTTATGTGCTTGTGGGAAATATAGCAGGGAAGGATAAAGCAGGAGTAGGACTTGCCTATAAAGGACATGCTTTCCTCGCTGCTCTACACTTTTTCTGGTATTCCTAAAATCCTGATATGATTGCATCTGCTTCTGGCCTCCATTTCCATTGGTTTCTTATAGAGCGCCCACAGCTCAAGTCCCAGATTCGGCATTCTATTAAACGCTGATGTTGGTCCTAAGCAACATGTGTGCATCTTCCCATTGAGTCCAATCAGGTCAGGAATACTGTAATGTAACTTGGATTGTGCTCACTGTACTTCCTTGTACAGCCGTTATAGGTAATTTAATGGTGGTGAGTTCCTGTAAAATCATTTCCAAGGTATCATCTGCCATTGAGGGGGAGTGTGCCAGTTTGCCAGAGACCACCACAAAGAGTATTTGTCTTTGGGTCATCTGTCAAGGAACGAGGAAACGCATTGGTGAAACATTTCAGACCTCCCTACCCTAGTCCAGAGTCTGGTGTGTATGGTCTTCCCATGGACAGGTGGGCATCCCAATAGCAGTAGATGGAGAAGGTTCTACTGTCCAACGCTGAGGCATTTTAACAAGTTATACAATTCTCCAACATCCACTGCTCGAGGCAAACATGGTAACAATGCAGGGGGGCTAAGTATCTACGAATGTCTGCCAGGTAACCAGATTAGGATTACAAACAAGTTGGACTGGAAATAGCACCGTTTGTGGCCCAACTTGCATGCAGGGTAAAGGGAAGTGCGCTATACCAGGGCAGAATACTTGACACTGGTCCCAAAGAGTCAAGGTAAGTCAAAGCAGCACTAGTCGTTCCCAGTTACATGTCACTTTCTCAAGAAAGAAGCCCAGAGGTCAGTAAGAGGTAGGCCTCAATACATAAAAGTCTGTCAATCCACATAGCCATCCCAAAATTGGTTTACCTAGATTTGACTAGACGTTTCACCACAGTAGCTGAGGATATTATCCTAGATCACTCCCTGAAATCCCTGTCATGTTCAGTAATTTGTGAGGTACTGTGAAGACACTCGCTTGCTTTCATGTTCCTCTCCTAGGGTTGTCGGTAGGATGTTAATATTTTGTCAGGGGCTAAGTCATTACCATGTTGTGTGTCTACAGGCTCCCTCTGGCTGAGAGCCGGGTATCGGTGAGGTGCGTGGGTCCGACTCTATCAGTATCCCCTCTGCATGCAGGCCCTGGCATTACCACACCATCTCGGGTCATCTGGATGCCACCTACCAACATCGCAGATATCCAGGGTATTAGGGTAGAGCTTTGGAGCTAGTGTTTCTCCTCTAGGTGGGGATATCATACGTGGAGAAGTGTGGCTCAATGGTTAGAGCGGCAGACCCTGATGCAGAGGTCTGGCCCGGGACCAGGGTTCAATTCCCGCCTCTTGGCCTCAATTTCACCGGACCTGATAATTCTCGCCTCGGTGCCTATTCTAAACATGGGTCCCACTCTGCAACTCTAGGCAATAGCTTGCTTAATCTCCACAATGGCCCGAACAACGCTAGGATGCCTGGCTTCACCTTGGGGGTGCCCAGGAGTGGGCACTTCACAGCGAAAAGCCAGGAAGGGTTCCTCAGCGGTATTCGTACAAGCGCCGAGATACCTCATGGTGATTCGTGCGCTATACAAGTACCATTACATTACATTACATTACATATATGTTAGCACCATTACCAGATCCCATGGCTCAACACCAGGAAGAGATGGTGCAGGTTGCGCATGGCAGATCTCCTTCCACTGTGCCTCTAGCCTGATGGTGGAAAATCTCAGCCATTCACGCCACTGTCATTCTACTACAATTGCTTCCCCTTCTGGTTGGTCTCACTGCAGATGCTAACCTTCGACCTCTGTGCATAATGAAGGTGGATAAATGGCAGAGTCGATTAGAGCATTATTGCATGACGGATATCTTGCTCGCAGCCATGTTTCCCCCACTGTGTAATTACTTTTCAATGATATGGTAACATTAAGCAGCCACTATGCCCCAAACTCATCAGGCTTTGCTGAATGCTCTCAAACAGACGCTGCATTTGTCATAGTCTTTGTCTTTGAGTGTTAAGAATGAATGTTCATACTATTTGCCACTTGGCCATTGAGTATTTTTTTAAGTAGCCATACCTCTCGAAACAACACTAAAAATGCCCACAAAAACAAAATCCATGAAAATAAATGACAACTAAAGATCATTCAAGATGGCGTTTCCACTTTATCTCAAATACCTTTGCAATGCAGACAAGTTCAAAACCTTTAGCGGATTATTTAGCACAAGGTAGCGAGGAGAACAAAACATTGATGGGTGGAATACCTGAACTAATCTCAGCCACATTACAATTCATCATGTTATTGTCTATTTTGCCACTTTTAAGCAAGAACACCCTCATGAAATCAAGCTTGGCCCTGGTTCAAAAACAGCGGTGCACCAGAACTGCGAGGCAAAGTTACTGCTAAATGGGAAGCAAGCAATCTGAGACTGATTTCAACATGTTTGGGCCTCGTCAGTGAGGTGCAGCATGGATTCTATACAGTCAGCTCAGGGCCCACTTTTGGGCACAACCATCGCACTCCGGACGTCACACAAAGCAGGGCCGGCCTTAGGCATGTGCAAGATGTGCACCTGCACAGGGCCACCAAATCCCAGGGGCCATCACATTAATAATATCCTTAATATAATAATCCTCTGAGGATGGATACATATTTTTGTGGGGGCCCCTGGCAGGGATTTGGTGGCCTCTGGCTCTATACAACTTCCAAACACCATGATCCCCCCTCTTCACTGGCCTCCGCGCTCCACCCCACCCGGACCCCCTCTTCCGGGGCCCCCTACCTACGCTCCCTGCCCAGGGCCACCATGAACCTAGAGCCGCCCCTGCACAAAGGAAAGTAAAGCAGGATGAGTGGAATGCTTGAATGAATGCCAACCATTGGTAATTTCTCAGAGTTGCATTACAGGCCATGTTATTTTTTTTGTGGCCCACTGCGTCCCCCCCAGACGAGAATACCCTCGCTTGATACAGCAGAACTGCAAGGCAGTGGGACCTTTTGTCTGCCTTTCACGGGGCGTTAGAGACAAATATGGCCTACTATTGACTACCCCACCTCTTTCATATATGTATGTTAGGATGTGATCCCATTTTTGAACTTTACATTTTTTTTTATGTCTTGAGCATGAGACCCATCGGCCCTTTTAAATATGTTTTATGCATCGTATCATTGGAATGTACCTTCTAAAATAACTGTATTATCCCCGAATGTGTCCTGAATTTTGCAAAGCTGCTCTATTTATTTATGTAATGTTTTAATATCTGTAATTTTATGGCCGCAATTGGCCGAATAAAGTTTATGTGACTGACTGATAAAACACAGGGCAATACGGAATTAATATTGTGTTCTTATCTTTTTATTTGTGTGTTATACTGAAAATTACATTTTGAATTGTGACTAGACACTTAACCAGCCATTAAAGGATTTGTGCTTCAAACCACTGCATAACATATTAGATATGTCAAACACTGCCATCCTGCATCAATTATCACGCCTCTAGAAACACAGTAATATCAATAAACCTAACCAGTGAAAAAGCCAAGAAACTTGTTTTGAGAATCAGGGTGATGGAGTAAGAAGTGAACTTTCATTAAAACCCTTGCGCTGAGATGGAAATGTTTTAAAAAAAACAGCTAGAGAACAAGTCAAAAATAGAAAGACACAAACATTTTCATAATAAAATCTTTCCATCTCCACTTAAGACGATTCGTTGTGTAAACCAACGCTTTAGGAGCTGGCCACGGGATAAGAACTCGCCTCTGGTTACCGCTGGGCTGCCAGTCTGATGTCTTCAGGACATTTGGTACCAAGTCTAATGAAAGTCACTGAAATGCACCTGCTTTCGACGTTGCATACAGCTCTGATTCTGAAAAATAAATGTTCATTCTAGAGTGGCTACAAAGTGAACCCATGGCATTTCAGTCTCCAAGCCTGTGCAGGATTTTTAGTCATAACTGCGAATTCTGGGACTTGTAAAATTTCTTTTAACATTGTAAGTATGAGCTTAAAATATCCGTCATGGAAATTGCTGTTGCCAAAAAATCCAAGACGGTCTGACAGTGTCAATCTAGACATGAGTCCGATTGCCACTTATGTTCCAGCTCAAATGGTTCAACATACGCTCAAACTAACTTAGTGAATGGTGTCTGTTAAGTACTGTTGTGTTGTTGGTAGAAAGACAACAATAAAAGAGTGTTCCTTGGTTTGGAGACACAAAAGTGAAAGAGCACAAGAGACCAACAAAGCCCATTAGTTTTGTTTGGATGGGGTTAGTGGTCACAGGCCTTTGGCCCATTGATCGCTTGGTTGTTAACAGTGAGCGTGTTACTGTTTTACGGTTCAGGTCACTATCGTACCGCCATTCCCTATTTTTTCACGTATCTTCCTCACAGCGCATGATATTACACACGCGCACTGATGGGCATTGTACTTATGTGCTCAAACGATATGTACTTCACGTGAGACTGGCTTGACACTGTTAATGCTATCAAGTAAGATAAGTAAGATACAGCCACAGGCAGAGCCACGCACCTCTGCTACTAGTCGTGTGTTGTGCACTTGTTAGCCTACAGGAGCACAAGTCACCGGTTTTAAATCTGTTGGCTCATTGACCAAGAACTAATTGTTTGTTTGGCTCTTTATGTCTGTTTGTACCCTCTTGCATTCACAGGTGCACGCAATTTTTATTGTCTCTGACCTTGAGACAAGGAGGGTGTGTGCCTCCCGCCTTTTTGTTCGGTGAAGCCCCCCTTTTATGTTGCACTTCTACAGACATTTTTTACTTTCACGTCCCTTGGCAGGGTGGGCCTTAGCGTGCCCATACCGCCGGGGTTTATTCACTCTAGGTCCTGACGAATGCCAGGTTAACTATACCAACATTGGCAGAAACATGTTGACCAACCACTTTCACTTAATGTTATTGGAAACAGACCATCCAAATTAGTTGGCCTTGTTTACCAACACATTTTTTAATTCTGCCCTTGATGATCAGCCATTAAATCAATTTTTGATACATACAAGGCATTTTTAACTCACCATCTCACTCTGTTCACTTAATTCATCACATAGCCCTCACATCTTCACATTACCCACTCCGCAGTAAATCTGGCGTTGTAGCACACTGGGGTGACATTCGGTCACACCCAGTGGGGCCCGATGATGAAGCATGTCACCGACTAGGTCGGTGAGTGAGGGCTTTCTAAACAAACCTAATGGGCTTTGTTGGTCTCTTGTGCTCTTTCACTTTTGTGTCTCCAAACCAAGGAACACTCTTTTGTTGTTTTCTTTCTAGTTACAGTGGGGACTAAGAGTGTTCACTCCTTTCCCTACCTCTCTTTTTGTTGACTTGTTGGTAGAAAGACACCAGGAGCCAGGATGTATTCTTAAGTCTTCTTTAATAAGTCATCAGTTAAGGTAACAACATCTCTGTACTCCAGCCAGCCTAGTGTGGAACCAGCCCCACCAGGAGCAGCCTCCCTAGCTGCTCAGCCCATCTTCAACTGCCACATTCACCCCACTCAGTCACCCAGGCATTCCACGCATCACAGTCACACCAACATTCTAAAAGCAAGACACACTCTGGCTGAACAGCTAGTGGCAGCAAGACTGGAATACATGGTAAATAATTATGTAGGATATAACAAGTACACTATCCTATACTAAAACAAAAGCAGGACACAATCAGTGACCCTCCTTTAGGTACCAACTATTCCTAGTGCCCACAAAAGGATTGCAGTTTAGGCTCAGACCACTGGCGCTTGCTCCTGCGATTTGCAGCAGGTGAAACTGGCTGCACATAGGACACATGCAATCCTGGATCACTGACAGAATATCATATACAAAATATTGTGTGGACAGAATATTGTGTTCAAAATATCGAGGGCCAAAATATCGAGACGGTAAAAGCAAATAGACAAGTATAGATTTACTATTCTATTTCAAAGTTCACATCTACATCCCTTGAAGTTGTATATGTCGTTAAAGTACATATATGTGGAGTTATACACTAGCAGACGGTTTTCTGATAGAGTGGCGGAGTGAGGGGAGGTTGGGAACAGTGGGAGGATGGAAGGGAGAAACAAATAAAACATTTTTTTTTAAAAAACACTTACCTGCACCCCGCATTGCGCCCCTCTCTTTGGCAGTCACAGGCTCCCAGAGTGTACTGCGACCAATCCTGATGATACTTTCATGCTTCTAAAAGCAGCGTCAGAATTGGCCTGAGCACTGAGGATTTGTGCTCCCAGTGAGACTGGAAGCCTGTGCCTGCTCTCTCCAACTTGGCAACGCATCTGGGGTTAGAGAGAGCTTTAGTGCGCATGAAGGTTTGGCCGGCCTGAGACAGCCGGACAGACCCTCATGCGCACTGAATATCAGTGTCCAACACTCCCCCTCCAGCCTGTCTTCACCGTGACCCACCCCCAAGCTTCGCCTCCGAGAGAAAAATAAAACGATAATTAACAAGGGTTTATTATTGTTTTAATTTAATTTTTTTCGGCTGCTGGCAGGTGACGCAATGCTCTCCCGTCATAGCAGAGGAGACGCTTTGCTTACCTATAGAAACTTACCCTCACATTATTTTTATCCGCGATATTCTTGACACAATATTTAGTCCCACAATATTTTTCTTTCCGATGTTCTGTCTTAACACCCGCAATCTTAGCACAGCTCAAAACGGGCAATAACATCCGAGGTGCCAAATGGGCAGATTCCGCTTGCATACCATTTTTTGCACCCAACGCTATACCAAAAAGTTGGGTGTGATGCTTGAACCCACTTTGTGTGCTCCATCATGATTAGGTCCAAACAGACTGCCCACATTTGTGTGGGAAATTAGTGCAGAGCAAGCAAAATGCTAATTTCAGGCAAATAGCCATTTTAAATTACAGTTGTGCTTTCCAAATATTACTGTATATTTTATAGACATAACTTTTCAATCTGCAAATACTTTCTATAAAACACATACATGCACTTACTAATTAAGCCTCACTTGCAATTCACCGTGCCACTCTCAGTTTTTCTGCATTTTAATTGAAAGGATCAAAAGTTATTGCTATTTAAATCTGTTTTCCCACAGGAGATGGCACAAATACTTAGCAGGAAAGGTGACCCCTGGAGTACAGTACTGCTAACATCTGCCATGACCTGAACGCCACAACTTTGATTCCCTGCAACCCAGCCTACCATCTAAACGAATTTAGTAAAAGATCCACCACTAAACTGGGTAATATTGTTTTGGAATTTGTATTGGAGTTGATGGGCGACCAGCAACGACCAATCAGAAGAGTGCAAGCATACCATATTCAAGTACAGTGGCTAGCATCGATGAGTTTAGGGTATGTCCAGAGCACGGTCCTAATGCTTCAAAATGATGCTTGCCTGCTCAGACGTCTTGTGTCCTATTTGATTAAAACCTAGTTTTATTCATATTTGGGGTCAACAATCCCTATCGGGGGGCAACAGGCTGGACTGCAAAGAACACAGGAGTGAGGGAATTATGAACAGCCACTTCAGCACATCTGGCCTCGTTGTAAGGATTAGAAAATGTTGAGTACCGTAATCAAATGCAAAAATGTACACACTATTAAGGGGCTTTTTTGTTGCAACTAAGGCTACTGAAATTTAAAAAAATAATAAGAAATAGCAGATCCGCATTACAACCCCATAAGTGGTTAATGCAACCTCTGAAGCTGAGGGCCAAGCATGGCCCAAGTAGTTCCACTAAGGCGAAACAGGAAGATGTTATTTCTGAGCCCAGATAAAGCCATTTCAAAGACATGTAGAGGTCGCCAGGTATGGCAGTGCCAGTGACGAAGGAAGGTGCTGCACTTGTTCAAGAGGATACTGGGTCAGGGAAGGATTAGGAGTGGGAAAGAGAGGAAGTTGGTCACCTCTGGGGAACTTGGCACCCAATGTTTACAGACCCCAAAAGGTGCTGGTGAAGCAAAGGGAGTTGCAAGCTCGGCTGAGATCCCTGCCTGCAACTTATGCAGGCAAGGGCACCACAGGAGGAGAAAAAGGGAGGAAAGGAAGACACTAATTTAATATGTTTATTAAAGAAAAATGAGTTGATGATCTCTTAGTTATGGAAGATGTACTGTTCGGTTAATCGCTCTGTAAAATAGATCATGACCTAATTATAACAGGTGTTCATATGCCAGGAGTCCTACATTCTTCAGAAAGTAAATTTAACGGCTTTTGTTTAATTGATTTTGTTCTGAAATTAACCCGGAAAGGATTTCCGATATGCGTGTTTCAGAGAAAAGCAATATGTTGAGAAAAACACACGTATACTCCTAAGTTTGAAAAGGCGGCAAAGCATACAAATCTCCCATAGAAAATTAAACAAGCTAGCATGAAAGTTTGATACAGTTTGATGGTTGTCAAGCAGCAAAAGGGTTGAAAACAAACAGCAGTGGTGGAAAAATCAGTCACAATATGGTATACGTCCGAGAGGTGGTAGCTAAACCAAACAAGCATTGGCATAGCCAATAGGTCTCACCTTTGGGACCTAATGTGTTTCTGTAAACAAAAAGGATACACTGTTCCCCAAAGTGGGTGAAATTAGAAGAACCAAGCAAAAGGTGGGAAAGGAAAGGGAATACCCCTATCGGAACTAAAACCCTCACATACCCAGCAAGGTAGGTGTCATGCTTCATCATCTGGGTTTTGCTCCTCGTTAGTCTGGCGGTGCAATATCTGACGGGCACCCTTAAAGGAGCTCTTTATCAGAGATCTTGTGTTCCTGCCAGTTGGTGCATGTGGGTGTGAGGGCCTTAGGGGAAGTGTAGACGTAAGGGGAAAGTGATAATGAAAAAAGGTTAGATAATCCACTAAGTATTTTTAATGGTGTGGTTAGCTACCTTACTAAAAACAATGAGGAGAAAATACACACTGGTGCAATGATCCAGAGTAGTATGTTCTACCTAATGGTCGACATGTTTCATGCTTTTGTAGCAATTCATCAGGACCTAGAAAGGGAAAAAAACTGTGCTACACGCTGTGGTAAGGCAGGATACTACCTTCCACAGGGAACTTGGGAGCAGGCCGAGAGATCCTGCTGCATCCTAGTGGGGCCCTACTAAGATCAATAAATGTCGTCAACGGTCTTCTCCCATGTTTGGCACCCCGTTTGTCGGTACCCTGTCCCCAGAACGGACCAAAACCTTAGACCTACCCACACGTGGTAAGTGGGAAGAGAAGCCGGAGCAGAGTGCGGTTCGTCTCCTCGGAGGAGGGTAGGTCTACGGTTTTAGTCCGTCCTGCGGGGAAATGGCACACATCTAACGGAAAAAACTGAGAACAGGCACATAATTGAACTCTCAAGTTGACTCAGAATATAACAACAATTTAAATAAAGGGGGTCCTGAATAGAACTAAAGCTGAGCCAAGACACGGCCAGACTACAATTAAAACATGCTATTAACAGAATAGATCTGGAACATTGCAAAGCAGAGTGCAGCTAGTTTATATCCATAGCAGACAAAGAAACTTCAACAGAACACTGACTAGAGCAGAAAAATACAGCCAAAATAAAACTAGAACAGACCAGTAATGAAATCAGAGAAAACTTAGAGTAGAGCTACATTAAACTCAGACCTCAGGCACAGTGAGTTATACAAAAGTGCAAAAAAAGCATTGAACTTAAACAGAACCAGAGCACAGACAGGGAAATAACTAGAACATTACATGAAGAAAAGCAGACTACAACCATAATAGATCAAGACAGCAGCAGGAATGGTACCAAACGTAATTGCTAGTTGATCAAGAACACAGCAGGATCAACTTCGGATGACTGCCACATCAAAGTAGAGCAGAACTAGAACACGGTTTCTTTGAACCTACAGAATTGTTAGAACAGATCAAGAACACAGCAAAATATTGTTAAAGACCGTCTTGAAAATAGCATAACCAGTTGGGACAAATGAGAGGCGGGGACTGGGGGTGACTAGGGATGGGGCAATGTGGGATTTAGAACTGAAACCATTCTGTATGGTCCCGTTATTTAGCACTGGTGGACTCGGAGGAGGTCCATCATGGGTTCATGGGGTAAGTCGTGAGGGGGTGACACCATGAGTTACCCGCATTGGGTGACACCAACCCTAGTGACGCCGCTGGGTGGTGACACTATATGGTGTTATAGAAAGTCAAAAATGCCAAACCAAAATGTGGTTCACGCTATATTGACAGCTGCCTACTCACTTCCTGAGCTAACCACTGTCTATTTACGCAGAGGAAGTCCCTCCAATTAAATTCAAGACATCGCACATTTTAGCTTTTGCTGGGTACCCTTTACCCCAAACAAGATCTGAGAAAATCGCCATTTGCTAGCTTCCAACACTTACTCCACCCCTAAATATATCGTCCGGCAAAATGCAACACTCTGCACTAAACAGCTGTGTATTCACTACTTCATGAATTATGCTACTCAATTTCGCCTCTCATGGCTTCCCTGCAACCAGCATGCAGAGAACGCAATGTGCTTCTGTACACCTACATGACCTTCACTGTGTGTGTGCGTTTGACGGGGGTGGGGGGGTTATGAGCCTTAAGCACCGGAAGAAGCACACGCGTCTCTTCTCGTGCTGCTGAAAGAGCTTGTGTTAGGAGGAGGGAAGGATGAGAGTAAAAACAACACTCTCACCTAATTAAACATGGCCTTGAAAGTTCCCAATAATTAGTTATAAGAGCGGAAAGCGGGAGCTAAATAAAAGTAGCTTGGGGTGTATTGGTTCCTGCTACTAGAATGGACGTGTCTTGTGCCAAGCTGGATAAAAGTGTCCTGTACCACAGTGGGTGTGCACAATGATTGAGCCGGGTGGGTGTGGCAGAACTCACCAGCACGCCGGTGTAGTTCTCGAAGAAGAAGAGCACCATGCTTTGGTACAGGGTGTAGAGACGGTCATCCACTTGGTGGTATATGCCGGCGGGCAGCATGCAAGAAAGAACGTGCCAGACCCCCCAAGCCAGCAAGTATGTGGGCGCCGATCCCATCATCACGGAAGTGGGGAGTAGATAGCACAAGGAATAGGTGTGCAACACCAGGGACAGCAGCATGGTGCCACTGTAAAGTATGGGCAGCCTCCGATGGCAAGTGAGGTGAGACAGTACAAGCTGCCGGTACAGTCAGGGTCCAAGTCCTGCCTTCTGTCTTCCTGCGTGTGCCGGGTTTAACGCAGCCTTAGACTGGCAAGCAGCATGACCCCTCTAACGGCTGTCAGCCAGTGAGGGGGTGTCACAGTGTATACGTCCTGACGGCCATGCTGGGCGGCTTCATCATAGGCAAGACTGTAAGTGGCAGACATGTTGGGTGTGGGTACATGCTTCTAATGTAACCAGAAGAGGATTCAGCATGCAGGACACTGTTGGTTTAAGCCACATTGCACTCACAACCCATCAGTACACTGTTCTGGTGATGACTATAGTCGAAGTATCGAATGATGTATGTACTTTCAGGCACTAGTGAGGGTAGCACGCTTAGCAACTAGTGATATCTGGACACCCAGACACTGATGAGGACTGAACTCTTGGGTATCCCCTGACCTTGACACTTTCAGGCAGTAGTGATAGCTGCACTTCTGGGTTTTAGTGAGATTGCTCTTTAAGGCATGAATGATGATTGCACTTCGTGATAGATTGACTCCCTGACCCAGGTACTCTCTAGCCCTAGTGATGGCTGTACACCCAGGCACTAATGGTGGCTCCACTCCCAGGCTGCTGTAGCGGTTTCCCTCTCTGGCACTACAAATAGCTCCAGTCGAAAGCTGTAGTAATTAATTGTTTCTTGGGAGTGCAGAAATGGCTCCACTCCCCGACAGCAGGGGTAAAAGCACCTGAAGTTTGAAGTGTGGTGTCGTCTCTTGCTAATTTATCAACTTCAGATGGACTGAAGGCTGATTCGGCTCTTGGAATTGAAACTTGTGACCTTGGGATCACCGCATTTGTCAGCGGCGAGCATCTATCACACTGAGACATTCTGTCGCCTCAAAGCAGAATGCAAAAGTGACAAATATCAGACATGAGGAAACGAAAATAAGTAAACAATGGATTTCATCCAGAATTCGACAGGATTTTTAATTTTTCGCAGAGAGTTTCCCTCTCTCTACTTTTTACGTGTGAAATAAAAAGTTTCTATAAAAGGAAACCTGTGCTGTGCCAGCCATGATTATTAGGGTACATCGGCAAAGTGTGCAGGCAAGGCATACAGAAGTGGAATGAAAGGACTCCCTACCCGCACTGAGCGGCCGGCATCGTTTGTATTGACATTTTGGGTGGACACTGTGCGGTTTCTTGCAAAAACCCGTTGTTACTGAGCACGGCAAAACAGAATTGTCACCGAGGTCTAGCCTGTCAGCACTCAGTACTTTGTGCTCCTGCATGGTAACTGAAACGAACAGCACACAAATATGTATTAACTCGGTGTGCGGATGAGTCCGCCGCAGAGCCAGCAGCAAGGCAAACTGGCACCTGTGAAGAGCAGCAATCATGAGTTCACCCATAACAAATAACTTTAAATGTTATGTTATAGAGTTTATTGAGCTTGCAAATGCGAGGAAGGTGTCCTGGCGCTTAAGAGACTAACACCGATTATAGCCTAGATTGGCTGCCTGAGTAGCTGAAATAAATCAAGGTCAGTGGGCAGCAACGACAGAAGGAACGATAAACAAGGAGGCACAGCCAGGAACCAAGAAAACAAGCACAAACACGGGAGCCTCGCGCGGTGGGGGGGAGGGGCGGGCGCAATTCACTCGCGGGAGCGATAATTGCTGCCAGATGGTGGCGCGCTCCCGCGAGTGAATCTCCTGATGTGCACGCGTTGCCATTGATGGCAATGGAATGCGTGCAAGTGCTTGACTGAAAAGCCTAAGCATCGGAAAAAGGTATTTTTGGCTTGCAGCGCATGCGCGCTGCGAAAGCCAAGACCTAAAAAATGGACCTATGTACATTTTGGGTATGGAGCGGCAAATGCAATCATAAACTGATTTGAAAGTGTACATGGATTACTTTACTGTGAACACAATAAACAACAATATAGCCGTTAATCAAATTAAAGATCTAGAAGGGGAAGAGAAAAGAGGTATGAAAACAGTGACAATGACAGAATTTAATAATAAGGGGAAACAAGCATTTACAATGCAACGGTCTCGCCTTTGCCAAAGTTAGAGCTATTGGCATTGTAAATGACAACATTTTTATTTATGTGTTGGTTTTGAAAACAGATAAATAAATGGCATTGTCATTTACAATGTCAATAGCTTAATCTCTCGCAAATGCAAGACCTATTGTATTTGCACCCGCACAGAGAGCCCCACACACACACACAGAGCCCCCCCACACACACACACAGAGCCCCCCCACACACACACACAGAGCCCCCCCCACACACACACAAAGCCCCCCCACACACACACACACAGCCTCCCCACACACACACAGAGGCCCCCCCACACACACACACAGAGCCCCACCAACACACACACAGAGAACGCCCCCACACACACAGAGCCCCATACACACACACACACACAGAGCCCCCCAAATAAAACACACACAGAGCCACACACACAGAGAGCCCCCCCACACACACATACACACACAGAGAGCCCCCCCCACACACACACAGAGCCCCCCCCACACACACAGAGCCCCACACACACACACACAGAGAGCCCCACACACACAGAGAGCCCCCCACACACACAAAGAGAGCCCCCACACAGCCCCACACACAGCCCCACACAGCACCCCACACAGTGCCCCACACACAGCACCCCATACACACAGCACCCCACACACAGAGCACCACACACAGAGCCCACACACAGCGCCCCACACACAGCGCCCCACACACACAGCCGCACACCCACAGCCCCACACACACAGCCCCACACACAGCACCCTACACACACAGCCCCCCACATACAGCCCCACACACAGCACCCCACACACAGAGCCCCACACAAAGAGGCCCACACACACAGCCCCACGCACACAGCCCCACACTTGCCAAAGAAGGGCAATGGCTGGATTTGGAAGAATTTGGCCAAAAAGTGGCAGACGTGTACCTATTTCAGCGGATTTGTTTTATAAATTGCATTGGCCTTTCAAACACGCGTGCCAAGACTTCGGGTGAGATTAACAGGTTCGGACAACAGCACAGTGGGAGTGAAAACTGTATTTACACAAGGACCGCGAGAGGTGGCTGAGAAGCGCAAGGGGTAGCTGAGAAGCACGAGGGGTAATTGAAAAGTACTAGGGGTAGCTGAGAAGCACGAGGGGTAGTTGGAAAGCATGAGGGGTAGCTGAGAAGCACAAGGGTTAGTTGAAAAGCACGAGAGGTAGCAGAGAAGCCCAAGGGGTAGCTGAGAAGCACAAGGGGTAATTGAAAAGCGCTAGGGGTAGCTGAGAAGCGCAAGGGGTAGTTGGAAGCACGAGGGGTAGCTGAGAAGTGAGAGGATTAGTTGAAAAGCACGAGGGGTAGCTGAGCAGCGTGAGGGGTAATTGAAAAGCATGATAGCTGAGAAGCATGAGGGGTAGTTGAAAAGTGCAAAGGATACTTGAAAAGCGTGAGGGGTAGTTGAGAAGCGAGAGGGGTAGTTGAAACGACATTCATAAGCCACCTTCTGTCAAAGCAGCTTCAATTCATCCCTGGCAGTGCACGCCCACTGAGCTGCTGCAGTACTCGAGAGCAGTGCACATGTAATTGTATGTGTGCAGTGCACACTCCTTGATGCATCCGCCCACGCACAGTGAGGACCCTTTCACATAATGACAGCTTCTGTCTCTAACAACTCCCCCTCCGCCGCACGAGGTCTCTTGTGCACTCTCTGTGAGATCTCGATCTGACAAGCGTAAGCAGCGTCCGGTAATGAGAGGCCCGGCTTCACCTGGGGTGTACGGCGTGCGGCACCTCCGGCCCTTTGAAGCCTGTACTGGGCGCGAGCCGCGAGGTGCGCCCTCTCAGGGCGCCTCATCAGGTCCTGCCGCCAGCCCTTTCCGGCGGTGTCACCTGGATGCTTAAGAGTGGAGTGGATCACATGAGGGCCAGAGTCAAAATGTCACGAGCTCCAGAGGGTCGACGAATGGATAGCTTTTCCAAGGCGTGGCATTTAAAGAAACAAAAATCTTCTTCATAAGATATAAAAATAAAGAGGTAATTGTAGTAAAGTCCTTTCACAGAGTGGTTCAGCTATGAAGGTGTGATGCACAGAAGAAATCGGGACAGATTGTGCCAAGATTGTCCTAGGAGGTACTTTATCTTGTGCCTCTGATAGCTAGGAGGACCTGTAGTCCGATGTCATCATGCATTACTCCGACTTCCGGATAGTAATGATGTCACTCAGCTCTCACGAATTGCCCGCTGATCACTCTCCTTTGTTGAAAGGCTCGATTCTTTCATTAAACCTAAAGGAGGAGTGTAGCAGATTGAGGAAGGCAAAGCGATTCGGCTAATACTAGATAGAACTACGAAGCAATGCATGTCAAACAAATTCTAAAAACAAGCACTCGCCCCCCGAAAATGACGGGCGTTTCTCCGAGCCATTTGTGAATGACCTCGGAGAAACATGATGGTGTGGAGCGCTCCTCTCTTGCCTTCCGGAGATCGGAAGGCAAGAGAGGAGCACTCCACACGAACATGTTTCTCCGAGGTCATTCACAAATGGCTCGGAGAAACGCCCATCATTTTCGGGATTGAGGAGCGTGTTTTTCTGTCTCTACGCTTCCCATTGGCTGGAATGTAAAATTCTAGCCAATGGGAAGAAAAAGAGAAAAAAACGAAAAAACGCACCCCTCAATCCCAAAAAGACGGGGCTTGAACGGAGTGACGCCCCTCTCCTCCAATGGCTGGCATTCATTTCGGAAGCCAGCCAATGGAGAGGAGGGGCGGGTTCAAGCCCCATTCTCTGAAACATCAGTTTTGTCCCGGCGAGAGCTGCGCATGCGTAGTCTTCTCTAGGCGAAACCTAAAAAGAGAAGAGAAGTAGTGAGAAATGTTTCTTGAAAATAATCCTGTAAAGCTGTCAAATCTAAGCAAAGCATGGTGTAGGTGTTCTTTGAAATAGACCATTCATTGTGAAAAATTCCTTTGAAATATCTAAGGGTGTTAAACAAATTGAAATAGACACCTGAATGAAGGAATTCGAAAGGAGAATCCAGAGTGGAGAATGATGTGAGACGTTTCAAGATCGGGAGGTGCAATTTACATTGTAACTATATGTTGTAATATTTAAAAATCCCCGAGGTGGAATAAAGAAACGTTGATTGAGACAAGCATGTCATGGAACAACCAAGAACATGTGCTTGGAAAACAAAGGAAAGAGATTAGAAATACTCATTGTACAATTGAGTATGCATTCAGAGTTCCATTTCAGACCCCTGAAAGAATATAATGTAGATGGCTATCAATTTAAATGCCTCCAGTTTTAGGGCGAATGAGCAGTCATAATTTAGGGGAAGAGACCGGAAGAACATCAGTACCTAGGAAGGGTATTTTTCAGGTATTTCCAGACTTTTTTTTTCAAAACTTCATAAGTCTTTTAGGAGCCATCACAGTTATGTTATTTTCTGAAATTGCAATCCTGCTTTTGTTTCACCTCCCGAAATGAAATAATCATATTGTTGGTTCACAGAAGTTGACTGGTGCATCACAATTTTACAAACTGTGTTCATTGCAACAATGTTTCATACATGAAAGATGTCCTGAAGAAGGTATGGTCTTATATTGTTAGATGACTACGCTTGATGAATTTTTAAAGGTCCCATCCTCTTATGCTCTAATTCGTAGAGAAGTCAATCTAAAACCATAACAATAAATGTTTAGTTGCGGCTGCTCCCTTTCAACAGTGGTAGGGCACATAATTAGACTTTGCTTTTGAAGATTTATGTAGCGCAAATTCGACCGGAAGGTTTTGGAGTGCTTTACATGAGTACCAGTTACGTTATACAAGGACTCAATTTCGATTATCACAGGAATTCAGTACTTTCAAAGTATCACAATTTAAAATAAACTTACCTCTGCAGGCTGCAGCACATGTTTGGTACCTGCCTTGCACTGCTTGCTGGATAAAAGCAACAGGCCCATCCAAGTACTGCTCTCCTATTGGCTGGAGCAGGAAATCATAGCGCTCTATCGAAGACCTACAGGGCAGTGCTTATGCTTCTCAGCTGCCTTTCAGTTGGTATAGCAGAAGCCTGAACTGCGCATGTCATGCTGGCCACATTGAAAACACCGGCCTATCAGACAAACGCAGTTCAGTCAACACAGCCTTGAACTGCTGCTGTCACGCTGGGAGAGAGAGCTCTGTCGTGGTCCATCCCCAAACAAGGCGAGAGTGGAAAGCGTGCGTGAGAGGGGAGTGTACTGGGTGTGTATGTGTGTAGTAGGGAAGTCAGGGGGTCAACGGCCCCACGCTCCTATGCTCAAATCACCTCTGTAAATGTTCAGCATTACCCCAGCAATACACAACATTAAAAATACATTTATTACAGTTAGGATTAGTAGAACAAGGTCATAATGTCACCACTATGTTTTAGGGGGTGCATAGCATTTTGGGATCTCTAAACTACTTGCTAACCTTACCCCAAAAGAGCGCTGTTTCACTTCTATAGATACATTTCTTAATTCATTATATATTTGTTTACACAAATAAAATATATGATGAAGGAAAATGCACCTAAGTATGAGACAAAATAGTTTGAGAACAAGTCACATTGAAAAATGTAGTCATTCACAATGATCCATATCTCTGTATTATAAGCAGTTGATATATTGACATACACAAACAAGAATTTGCAAGTTTATTGCGTTTCTATTTGAGGCATGACATATAACCAAGGAAAGACTTTGGGATGCCTTCTACTTTTGATCAATCTCAAAGCCAAATATTTTTAATGAGGATAAAAATTGAAGGCAATGCAACTGTTGTGTCAGTTTTGCCAATCCATGGAAAATGATTTTTGTACTATGAAGTGGCATAGATTCTCTCTATCATGGGTGAGTCCTGGTCTTTCTAATAAAATTAAGGCTGTGGGAAGTGATGTTCGGCAAAGAGCAGGGATCTCACTGTTGTGCCAGGATTGCCCCAATGGAAATATTGGGCCATATGTATGAACATATTTTCCCATAGACACAGAATTATTAAAACCCTTTGATACATACGGCCGATTGTCTCTTGTGAGTAGCTACCATAAGCATTTATCTTCCTAGAACACAGGCTACTTCAGAGTTATTTTTCTGAGGTTCCACAATCTGATGAAGTATTTCATTTACTATGTTGATGGAACAGGATTTAAAAACTTAGGGGCTGATTCCGATCTCGGTCAGAAGGGCACCAAATCGGGTTTGGCATTAGCGGATCCGATTCAGAGGCTGGATTTCCGTTGAAGTCTTACACGGGTCCGGACATCGAAGTACCATGCGAACAAGCGTGAAAACTCCGTCCGAATCGTTTCCGTGTCCGAGCCGCTCCGTACGACTCGGTCACAAGTAAACCGCAGTGGACAATGGAGATGTTTCACGACTGAGCTAGTACGATGCTCGATTCGGACAGCCAGATCGAGTAGGAGCGTCCAGCTCACAATAGCTCCCGGAGTCGGACTTCGGGAGTCCGCGTCAGACCCTCTGTTACCCGCAGCCTTACGACTCGGACACAGGGGGGAGACCCATGGGTCTCCCCAACACAGGCAAGTACGGTGCGGATGGCACCGACGCGTACCCACTGTAGGGGGCGCACTTGTCCGCGACGTACCCATTCAGTCAATGGGAGCCCATGCACGCGTCGTACGACCGGCTCCCGTTGACTTCTATGGGAGTCCGACCGAACCGAGTCCGATGGCATACAGCCGCAACGTACTCGCTCGGTCGGACTGCAGGAGTCCGGTTCGGTCGGAAAACACCCCTGCTTGTTTGGAGTGCTTTCCGACCCAGATCGGAATAAGTCCCTTAGTTGCATAGTCTGCTTATGGTGAGAACTGGCAAAAAAGGCTGTTAGCCATTTTTATGAGACAACATGGCAAAAGTATGCCAATAACCTTTTGATTAGTGATCATCTAACTGTAGTATGTATATCATACATTATTTCTTTAATCCAGGGTTGTATGCCCTTGGCATAAAGACCTGACATGATCCTCTCTAAATTAGGGCTGGTAGATTTTCTTTTACACAAGTGCAATAGTGCATAAACCCTGCTTATGGGATTTCGAGTATTTTGCACATTTTGTTTCTGTTCATGAATTCTTGAGTAATTTTCACCTTTGGGACACTGGTTTGAGCAGTAAAATGCTCAAGAAATAGAATTCTTGGGTTTCAAAGTCAATACTATTCTATCCAGCCTAATCCTTCCCCATCAGAAGGTTACCAAGATCAGAAAACACGTCTCCTACGTCCTTTCAAAAGATATTATCCGCCTGAAAGACCTAGCCAGGATTTTGGGTCTCCTTTCATCTTCTATACAGGCAATTTCTCCGGGCCCACTTCATTACAGGAGCTTGCAGAGATTGAAAGCTCAAGGCCTGAGGAAGGGTCTCTGGTACGAAGATTCCCTTCCCCTTTCAGAAGACGCTCAGGAAGACCTGCATTGGTGGTTGAACAACCTCCAAGCTTGTAATGGAAAAGCTATATTTGGAAATGTACCAGATTTTACCCTAGAATCAGATGCGAGCAACCGTGGTTGGGGTGCTCGTCTGAACAACCTAGAAACCGGTGGGAGATGGTCTTTTTTCAGAACAATCCCTCCACATAAACTCTTTAGAAATGTTGGCAGCTTTAAATGCCCTTATGAGTTTCAAAGAACTTCTGAAGAACTCCAATACTTTAATCCGTTTGGACGATTTTTCAGCCGTCTCTTACTTAAATCGGTTGGGTGGCGCGAAATCCAAAAATCTCTCGGATATCGCGAAGGAAATATGGTATTTCTGTTGGGAACACAAAATCACCCTGAGAGCAGATTACATTCCCGGTTCCTTGAATCTGAGAGCAGACTGGAATTCAAGTTTTCTTCACAATTCCAGCGATTGGATGCTAAATCCCAGATTTTTTCATCTAATTCAGGAAGTTTGGGGTCCAATCCTGTTGGATCTGTTTGCCAGCCGTTTGACAAACCAAGTTCAGAAATACTTCAGCTGGAGGCCAGACCCAAACGCGTTTTCCAACCTTGGGAAGGGACGAAGGGCTGCTACGCCTTCCCTCCTTTCTCAATGATTCAGAGATTGTTGTGGAAATTGAGACTCGAATCATGCAACATAATTCTGGTGACTCCTTTTTGGAAATCCCAAGTATGGTTCCCCGGTGTAATGGAACTGGCGGTAGACTTCCCATGGTTAATCCCTTGTTGTCCGGGTCTTCTACAAGGCCCAGATGGAGAAGAACATCCTTTAGTCTTGGAGGGGAAAATTAACCTTCTTGTTTGGAGGATATCAGGGATTCAGGGAGATATTCTGAACTTTCAGGAGAAGCTAAAAGCTTACTGGAAGAATCATGGGCCCCTGGGACCAGAAAGAGATACAGAGGAATATGGAACAAATGGTCTGGTTGGTGCCTTGAAAGGGATCTGGATCCCGTTCAATGTCCTTTACAATATATAGCTAATTACCTCGCTCATCTTTTTGAGTCAGGTCTTTCTTTTAGGACCATCAACTGTTACAGGTCAGCCATCTCTTCAGGTCATTGTTTGATTAATAACCTTGCTATTGGAAGTAATCCACTAATCAAAAGGGTCATGAAGGGTATTAGACTTAGGAGACCTCCTAAAGCTCGCTATGAATCTCTTTGGGATGTTAATCTTATTTTTAACCTTTTCTTGTCCTGGCCAGTTAATGAGTTACTTTCCCTTAAGAGAATTTCAATGAAATTAGCAACCCTATTATGTTTAATATCCTTTAGGAGGGTGTCTGATATCAAAGCTCTTGATCTTTCCTACAGATTTTATTCTTCTGAAGGTGTTCATTTCGATATTTGGAAAAGAACGAAAACGATGTCAGAATCTATCTTCTATCCCTTCTTTCATGAATGTGAAAAACTATGTGTTGTTAATTGCATGAAGTGTTATGAAAATAAGATTTCAGTTTATAGACCTCCTGGATGTGATCAACTTCTTTTATCTTTTGTTAAAACTTTTAGACCAGTGTCATCAGCAACTTTAGCGAGATGGATACGCCTGATTATGCATGAAGCAGGTGTAGATCTATCTAGGTTTGGTGCTCACTCTTCTAGAGGTGCAATGGCTAGCAAAGTCTTTTGGGCTGGAGGTTCTCTGCCCGAAATACTTAAAGCTGCAGATTGGTCTAATGCAAATACCTTCTCGAAGTTCTACTTGAGACCGATAGAGCATGTTAGCGGTGCAGCTTTGCATGGCTTTAAACATGCATAATGGTAGCCTCCGGTCTTGTAATGAAATGTCGATTCTCCAATTAACATGAAGAGAGAATCTTGATTTCATTAAAGACATAAGGAGGCTAACATTATCCCACCCTCCTCTCCCTGAGAGGTTTGGGTTGATTGATGTCAAATGTTTTTCTTATTATATCTGAAAACATGATATTTGTCTCTTACCTTTTCACTATATGATATTTTTTTGTTCCTTCTCAGATAACAATTTTAAGGAATAATTGTTTCGATTAAATTTCTTCACTGTACTCCTGTGTCATCGCAGCCCACGAGGAAGATAGGAGCCTGCTCATCCTAGTTGTTACATGTTAAAGTTCTATTTATTGTGATGTAATAGTATTCTTTAAAGGGCTGCATGTTTGGGCAGCAAATAAAAGTATTTGCATAATGTTAGCCTCCGTATGTCTTTAATGAAATCAAGATTCTCTCTTCATGTTAATTGGAGAATCGACATTTTCTTTAACACAAGTGCAATAGTGCATAAACCCTGCTTATGGGATTTCCAATATTTTGCACATTTTGTTTCTGTTCATGAATTCTTGAGTAATTTTCACCTTTGGGACACTGGTTTGAGCAGTAAAATGCTCACTGGAACTGATTATACTGCATGTGTGCCGTAGTCAGCATTTGAAAACAGTTTGAAGTGGTTTATCCGTATGATTCAGTGTTTAACAATTAGATCCCAATACTAATATAGGGATGAATTCCTAAACCCTCTACATTCATTAATGTAACTTATAACCACTTTATTTTGGATTTATCATGATCATTCTAAAATTATTTACTTGAGGAATTTCAGACCCTAAATTTCACTCAACACTGCAGATAAACATTGTGTATTTTCAACTATTGTAACTAAAGGTTTAAGGGTGGTAACATGCTAGCTGTTTCCATATGAATATTAGGTGGAGAAAGAGTACTGCCTAAGAAGTGTGGCAAATACCCACTGAATCATTAGTTTGTGGGTATTCACCGCCATTCTTAATGGCTTTTCATACTTGAATTGCACACTTAAATTGAGTGTTGTGTGCAATTGGGTTGTTGAATGGGGGGGCTTTGGCCACTGTTCATGCAACAGCAGCCACGAATCCCCATCATGGTGAACGACAAAAGTCAACTAAATTAACCTGTGCTTTACCCTGGGTAGCTTGGCACAAAAAGCAGTCAGGATTAACTTAGAGGTAATGTGTAAAGTAATTATGCAGCACACAAAGAGTAATAAAGTTAAAACACAAAACACCAATTTTGAAATATAGAGTAAAATGTAATAAACTGTTTGACACCAAAACAAAAAAAATTCAATCAGTAGAACTTGAGTTATGAATTTGTAGTATTTTTAGTAAAAACTAGCACCTAAAAGATCAAAGCACCAACTGCAGACATCTAGTCGTGCAAGTCTGGCTCACAGTCAAAAAATATGGCAGACTGCGATAGAGCGCAAGTCGGATTCAAGAAGTGCATTGGACCCAGTAGGCGCTTACCTTCGGACTTAAAAGACATTTTGAAGAAAAAGTTCTGAGGTGGTAAAGTTCAGCAGGGCAAGACTGCAGGTGGTGTCAGAGGAGAAAGCAACGTCATTTGAAGGAAGCTGAATGAGGTTGCGGTGAAGATTTTAACATTGACACTAAATCCCTTTTTGGGAAATAAAATCTCAAGCAGGATGAGGCAGGAGACTGTAGCCGGTGAGAGTTCCAGGAGGTTGGATATGCCTTTGCCGAGGGGCCGCTGAACAGAATTTCTGCTTCCACAGGTCCAAAAAGTGAACTGAAGAGTGGGTCTGAGGGCCCTTTTTTATACATGATGCCTCTTTTGAAGTAGGACAAGTTTCTAGAGAGTACCCTTTGAAGTGTTTGAAGTCTCCTGACTCTGCTGCCAAGGCTCCAAGCTGGCTGCATAAAAAATGCAGGGGTGACAAGTCCTTTGTGTGAAAGCAGAGCGCAGCCTATTAATTTGTCAGTGGAGCTGTGCCCAGCTCTGCACCCCATCCTGACACAACTAATCCCTCTATTGTGTGGCTATCTGGGAGGAATAAACAAAGTCCAACTACCAGCTACACCCAGTCATGTGACTAAGGAGTAGCTGCATGCACCAAACAGTTCAGGGCAGGAAAATGCCAGCTTTCTAAAAATTGCATTTTCAAGATTGTAATTTAAAATCTGACTTTATCATTAAAGAAGATTTTTAATTACAATTTCTCAGACACCAAACATGAAATGCTCACCTGTTCCCAATAAAAAGTTATTACTTTTTAAATGTAATAAGCCGACCCAATGTTATCCTTTTGGGACTGGTGGGCCTCACAGTAGCAGTAGCACAATGGCAGGCCTGGGATTGTTTTAAGGATGTTATTAAGTGAGTGGCACAGTAGGTGCTGCAGGCCCACTAGTAGCACTTAATTTACAGGCCCTGAGTATATGGTATACCATTCTACAACACTTATAAGTAAAATAAATATGCTAATCGAATGTAAGCCAATTTGACCATGTTTAAGGGAGAGAGCACTGGCACTTTAGCACTTGTTAGCAGTGGTAAAGTGTGCAGAGTCCTAAAGAAAGCAAAAACAAATGTCAGCAAAAAAGGGAGGCAAAGAAAAATGTTTGGGTGAAGACCACCCTAAGGCTCACAGGTCTAACTCGTGTTCCACCCCACCCCCCACCCCAGCTGAAAGTGGGGAGAACTACCAAACTTTCTGGGAGTTCTTATTACTAAGGTGGAAGAACCTGGAAAAATCATCAGCACTGGAATGGTTGGGTCCAGGATGGGGTTCCACCATGAAACCCCTTCCCTGTAGGGAGGTGGACCACCTCAACAATTTTGGATTCTCACGCCTAATCTGCATGAGTCATCTGAGGGGCCTGTGGTCTATCTGAACTCTGAAGTGAGTCCCAAACAAGCATAGAATGAGTTTCTTCAGTGCCCTACCATAGGCATCCCTCTCAATAGCACTTTATCTCTGTTCCATGAGAAGTAGCCTCCTAAAGATGAAAGCTACAGGTTGGTATAGGCCTGTCAAGTCTCTAATCACCCCTTGGAGCTGGGATCTGCAGGAGTGAAGCTAGTCCTCACAATACTTCCTAGGAACAACCCCCTACACCCAAATAGAAATAGGTGTCCATGGATTATGCTGAAGGGTAACAGGAAGTAGAGAAGGAGAGGGTATGGCGGAAGAGAAGACAAAAACTTTTCTGAGTTTGGCACCTCAGAGGACACCCATCTCAGCCTGAAAACCCTGTCTCCCGGTGTTGGTGACTGCTATGAAATTATAGAAACACAATCAGAATCTCAAAAGAAATGCATGCATCAAAATTGTATGAACTTGTGTCCCCCTCTTCAGCAACCACTCGCCCATTAAACGAAAGGGTCATGAACCACAAGTCTTTACCCTTTTGAGGGGAACATCAGCAAATGGTTATAGTAATCCAGGGAATCCTGACATGGAAAATCCATATGAATTTGTATAGAATTAAAGGACTGGATCACCAGCTTGTTGTATCCATCATTAAAAGTCTCAAAATAGTTGTAGGGGAGAGGATGTAGCCTTATGTTAGAGTTGTCAACCTCGAAGCAGGGGAACCAGGTTCAAGTCCTGGCAAGGACGCTCAACATCCTGTGATTCAGGGCAAATCACTTAATCTCCCCATGCCTAACAAAAATTCATGGGTCCATCTGTAATGAAACTGGTGCTCATGTAAAGCGCTCTGATACCCGATGTCTCGGATCTAGTTTGCACTATACAAAACTGTAAAAATAAAAACTGTGCAATTCAAGTTGAACAGTTCGTTAAAGCTGTAGGCTCAGTGCACTGACCGAGTTGATTATTATATTTCCCTCCCCTCCCCTCTTCTTTTCCAGCTTAGTTACCACTGTCACTTTTCTCCCCTTTAAATCCCTCATTCTATAACCCCTATCTCTTCAGTTTCATAAACTCTTCCTCTCTCATACTCGCATTCCCCTTACAGCTTCTATCAAACTAGTTGTGTAATAATTCCCTGTGTTCCTTCTATTTGTATCTTTCCCATCTCCCTTTCAACTCACTCAAGTTCCTCTTTCACCCCTCAGTACTCATTTTTATTTCCATGCATTACACACACCCCCCAGTACTCTGTCACCTATCTTCACCATATCATCTCTCCATTACTCCTGTTACATCTCTGTCCACCCTCCATCACACACTTAACTACCTTGCACTGGATAGCCCCATCCATTTTCCTTTGTTTGCCTTCTGTTCTGATTAGGGCATATCTCTTTCTTCTTTTCCCAATGTTCTACTTACCTCTTACTGTCATTATCCTTTCTACCAGCCACCCCCTTCTTAAAATCATTATTATGCATTTTCTATTTACGTATGTTCCTGTCTTTTTCCTCTATTTCCTTCTTCCCCCTATCTTATATTTCTTTTCCCTCTCCATTCTTTCACTGTTATCTTTCTTTTTTGGTGCTATTGTTTTTTTTTCTCATTCTAGTCCTTCCCATCTTTGATATTCTCTCTTTCATGCTTTATCCTATTTTTCTTTCCCTTCCCTTTCTCTTAACTCTGATATTTTCTCAGTTCCTTTCAACATTTCATCATATTCCACACCTCTATTTTACATTTCTTTCTCTCCCCTTTTTCTTTACCCTCGCTTCTTTTACTCTCTAGTTCCCTTTATTTTCCTCCATCACCATGGTAGGCCCTTAGGTCTGAAACATAAATGAAAATTACCTCACTCCAAGAAAAGATACAACATAGACAGGGATAGTGCAAACAAATGTCCGTAACATAGAGAAGGTTCAGCATGAGCAGAATCCACTCTTGCACAAAACATGTACATCTCTGGTGTAGTGTCGTCCTCGCAATAACAGGCGGACACTATCTTGATTTAAGGGAGCTTTATTTATGGCACCCACTCTCCACCTCGTCCCTATTCTAACTAACCCGTTACTGTCCCCTGCTCCTCCCCTTCCTCTTCCCCCCACGACTCCACCCCCCCCCATACACTAGACTGCGATACACAATATTACATCTCCCCCTTTAATAACAAAATAAAATTAACTTCAACTATGTTTACAGTTCTTCAATCAGCCGCACAGATCTGCGGACGGTCCGCTTGGATATCTCCATTTCCAGGCTCAGACTCAGTCCGCTCCTCAGGCATCAGCAATGCAGAGTCTGTTGTAGACACTTCTTTGTTTGGTCTGTCTGTTGTCTTGACAAGAGCGTTCTTGACCGCGAGAGAGCACCTTTGAAAGTGCGAGACATTGCTTGTGATCCCCTTGTTCTCAGATTCCGCAGTTATCATGGTTCCTTTCTGTTGCGTTACTACCAAGGGTTCAGCCCGAAACCGACAATCTGTTTTCCTTTGTTGTTCCTGTTTGACTAACACCCAGTCCCCTTCGTGGATGGATGGATATTTGGCTCTCCGCCGGGCGTCCGTGTACGACTTCATCTTGTCCTTGTTCTCGTGATCCGTGACAGCCAGGTCCTCATGTTCACTGTTGGTTGGTGCAGACTGTAAGGTGCCTTCCCAGGTAGGTATTTGAGTCCGGATTGGGCGTCCTAACATGAGGGTGGCGGGGCATTTGCCTGTAGTCGCATGTGGAGTTGTGCGATAGGCCCGCAGGACCTCGTTCAGAGCCACTTGAGGATCCTTTTTGTCTAGCGCTGCCTGCTGGAATGTCTTTTTTAGAGTAGCCATGAAACGTACCACCATTCCATTGGCTTGCGGCCACAAAGGAGTAATTTTACAGTGCTTAAAGTTGAGATGTTTAGCAAACTCCCCGAACTCTTGACCATTGAACAGTGGTCCGTTGTCTGTTTTGACCTCTTTCGGAATTCCCCAGGCAGCAAATACTTCATCCAGAACATCAATGGTGCTAGTGGCGTTGGTAGACGAAACAAAATGTGCTATGGGGAATCTTGAGTATTCGTCCATAAGGACCAAGACGTACTTCCCAGATTGAAGGGGTCCATAGAAATCTAGAGCGAGTTCTTGCCAGACACCACTCAGTATTGTTCACATCTGAAGAGGAGCTGGGGGCTCCCCTTGGTTCACGAGTTGGCACTGAGGACAGTCCTTGAGAGTGAGTTCCACCATTAGGTCGAGTAGCAGGAACCATACTCTTTCTCGGAGCGCTCTTTTAGTTGCCACCACTCCATGGTGACCTTCATGGGCTAAGTTGATCACACCATGGCGAAGTTGCATGGGGATGACTATTCTGTGGTCTCGCAGTATGAGTCCCTCTTCGGTGACTGATAGTTCATCAGTCACGTGTTTGAATGCCTGTAATTCTTGCCGGTCACTCGGACCTCCACTGTCATCATCATTGAAATGTCGCCATGTGCTTGTCTGTAGTCGTCATTTCACCTGTTGCAGAACAGCATACTGAGCAGTGGCCTCACAGATGGCTTTCAGTGGGACCGCCGGTGGTCTGGCTTGATCAACCACAAAGTGAATGTACTCTTCCGCTAGGGACGGTCCAGAAGTGTGTGAGATCCGGGGATGTCTCGACATGTAGTCGGCGGGATTAGCGGATTTCCCGGGTTTGTGGATGATGGTGTATGTGTACTCTTGCAACCGTAAGCCCCAGCGTTCTATCCGAGGTGGCATCTTGGCTCTTGGGTTGGCAAATATGGTAACCAGTGCTTGATGGTCAGTTACCAACGTGAAGTGCTTGCCATATACAAAAATGTGAATGTGTTCACAGGCCCACACTATGGCCAGGCTTTCCTTCTCTGGTTGGGAATAAGCCTTTTCGGTGTCCGTTAAACTTCAGCTGGCATATGCAACAATGTATCTTTGGTCTGTGTCATGGTCAAATTGCGCGAGAATAGCCCCCAAACCAACCGGGCTGGCATCCACTGTAATCTCAGTTTTTCTCTTGGGGCTGAAGTAGGCCAGGTTGTCAGCCGATTCGACAGCTCTCTTGATCTCTTGGAAAGTATGCTCACATTGGGGTGTCCACTTGAAAGGCTGCCCTTGCTTAGTGAGAGTTCGCAATGGATAGCTAATGGTGGCATAGTCTCTTATATACCTAGCACAGCAGCTTGCCATTCCTAGAAACGACCTCATGTCACTCATGTCTTGTGGACTTTTTTGTGTCGTTTAGAGTTGCCACCTTCTCAGGGTCAGGCTTCATCCCGTCTCCAGAAAATATGTGTCCAAAGAACTTCAAGGTAGACTTATGAAATTCGCTTTTTTCTTTGTTAAGTGTTGGTTCGCTTCAAGGAGGGCATGGCAAACCCTGTCTAACGCCGTGTCATGTTCCTGGACATTTGCACCGTACACCAAAATGTCGTCACTGTAGTTCAGTGCATTTGGGATGTGATGTATTGTCTTGCGAATGGCTTCCTGAAAGATCTCCGCAGCAGAGGAGACTCCGAAACTGAGCCGTTTATATCTGAAAAGTCCGAGATGGGTGGCGAAAGAGGTGGTATAGCATGATTTTTCGTGCAGTTCCAGCTGATGGTATCCCTTGTTTAAGTCTAACTTGGAGAACACTCGAGCACCATTGAGAGACGAGATCATGTCGCTTAAATGTGGCCCAGGATGGCGCTCTCGTTCAATTGCAGTGTTAGGGACCCTCATGTCAACACAGAGGTGCACCTTTCCAGGGGTGCCCTTCTTCAGCACAATCACCACGTGTGACACCCACGGGGTGGGGCGTTAGGTCCGCTCGATGATGTCTGCCTGTAGCAATTCTTGAATCTCGTCCTCCACGGCCTGTTGAAGATGGAATGGGACCCGCCTGTGATGTTGCGTGATGGGTGGTACCTGCTCGTTAATGTGTAAACGAACTTGACGCTGGGCCATTTTCCCGAGCCCGGAAAACAGCTTGGGAAATTTGTGAATGATGTTGGGGTCATCGCTCACCCGATACAGGATTTCAACCAATCGGAGGCAGTCAGGGGTGGGCAAGCTGAGGAGACAATCAGCCTCTGGTTCTTCAATGACATGGATGTGAGCTTGCACAGACGTGATTTTGTGTGCGAGTGTGGTTGCGAACTTTCCCAAACACAGAAGTTTTTTTTTTAGACATCCATGTGTATACTCTGACGTGTGCCGGGCTCAACGGAGGTGTCGGCTGCATCTTCCGGTATTCAGTTACTGGGATGTAATTCAGTGATGCGCCACTGTCGAGTACAAACTTGGTCGCGTGTTTTTGTACACAAATGTTCAGTCATGGATACTTCTTGAGTTGGTCTGGCTCAGCCACCATGCAGATATACTCGTCACTGTCCGGTGACACAGGCGACGCCGACCTTGATTCCAGTGAAGGTGATCTCATCCACTGTGACTTTCGAGACTCTCGGCTCGACTGGGAGGAGCCAGAGGATGATCCTTGGCGATCTCGGACTGCTTTAGCATGATGCCGCGTGGTGGTGGGGCGAGATGACCTTCACTGTTCCTTCTGTCTGTCCTTCCGATAGTCTCCACAGATGTTCTCGAAATTATTTTCTCTCCCACACTTCCGGCACTGCTGTCCGAGCACAGGACAGGCATCTGTGTGTGGAAAATCGTATCCACACCGGTAGCATCTGAGTGGACGCTCCCGTCTCTTGTCTCTTCAGCTGGATTTGTGACATTTGCACCCTGTGTAGTTGTGATGAGATTTGGGTCTTGATGTCCTTCACCTGTCTCTAAAGTGTCTGCGAGTAGTATTCGCTTGTAGTCGATAGGCTTGTTCACGCTTCTCTACGCGTCCCGCCTCCATTTTCTTGGCATGTTCCTCTGCCTGGTCGTGTACTCTGGTCATTTCTTCAATTTCATCTAATGTGTGACTTTTCCTCAAGAGGCGCCTTCTGAGAGTCTCTGATTGACATCCCTCGATGATCCGTAGTCTGATAGCATCCTCCGTGGATAAGTTGTTGAATTCACAGTATCGAGAGAGTTGTTGAAGTCTTGTCATGAACGTACTCATGGGTTCTTCCTTTTCCTGGGTGGCCAAGTTAAAAGTGTATCTTTCATAGTCCACGTTTTTTTTATGTAGGAACTTTTTGTTCAGGGCATATGATCCTGCGTCTGCGGTAGGCAGTTCTTTGATCAGTTTGCTGATTTCCTTACCAACCAAGTTTTGCAGTGCAATCAACTTCTGATCTTCATCGGTTACTTGGGAGCCTTGCATAAAATCCTCAAAGTCCTCGAACCATTCTTGCCACCTGAGGCCCATTCCTCCTCCAGCTACGAGTGCGAGTGGCTCTGGGGGGCGTAAATATGAGACACCCATCATGCCTGTTCCGTTGGCCGCAGCTGGATCAACCGCTCTCCTGTGCGGTGATGTCGACATCTTGTTTGTACTTCGTTGGGGTCTTGTCTTTGCTCGTACTTGTTGTGCTATAGGTATTTGCACGTGTTTGCTATATTTGGCGTCAATTTGCTGGTGCTTGTTTTCTTTTGGCTTTGTCTTTGCTCGTGCTTGTTGTTCTCCCAATTTGCATTTGCCCGTGCTTGTAGCATTCATTAGTTGCATTTGCCTATGCTTGTTATATTTCTTGCTGCCTTTGCCAGTGCTTGTTGCTCTCACAATGTGCATTTGCTCGTGCTTGTTGCGTCTATCAATTGTATTCGCCTGTGCTTATTATATTTGGTGTTGCTTTAGCCTGTGCTTGTTTCTTCCAGCCTTTTCTTTGCTCGTGCTTGTTGCCTTCACAAATTGTATTTGCTCGTGCTTGTTGCATTTTCTTCTTGCATTTGCCTGTGCTTGTTGCATTTACTGTTGCCTTTGCTTGTGTTTGTGGCCAAAAGTCTGGTTGCCTGACTTTAAAATGGCCGCCCTGGATCCTTGACAGGGGATTGGAGGAGTCGCCTGACTCCAAGATGGCCGCTGAACTCAAAATCTCGGGTGTCACGAGATTTGGCTCCTTTTCAGTTTTGATTGCAGTCGAGCACTCACCAGGCAGGCGCGCATCACGCTGGAACTCGAAATCCTCCCCAGGGGCTCCCGTGTCTATGTCACTCAGCCTGGAGGACGTCAAGCAGCAGGTAGGACCGGGGTGGGCTCCCGACGTCCCTATCTTCACTCACCGCGCACGACACCACGCATCTGGGGTGAGCACCCAAAGTTCAGCGCTCGACAGTGCTTTCAGAATTACGCTCTACGTGGTTTTCCGGCCACGGAGCTACGGGGCATATAACGCGAGGCTGTCCGCTTCAGTTTCAGCGGCGGTACTCGCTCAGGGCACGTTTGTCCCGACGGCGACCTTCTGCATGTGCTTCATGGGACGGGTCACGCAGCTCCTGGGATCCGCGCAGTGGCACAGTGCGATGATCCCACCCTCGTCGCCAGCTGTAGTGTCGTCCTCGCAACAACAGGCGGACACTATCTTGATTTAAGGGAGCTTTATTTATGGAGCCCACTCTCCACCTCGTTCCTACTCTAACTAACCCGTTCCTGTCCCTTGCTCCTCCCCTTCCTCTTCCCCCCACGACTCCACCCCCCGAACACTAGACTGCAATACATAATATTACATCTGGGAACAGTTCTGTAGGCCTCCCTTTCACAAAATAGGTAAAGTAGTGGAAACCCCCATTCAAAACAGCTATTGACAGCATGGACAGGCACTGTGCAAGCCTCCCTTGCACAAAACATGAAAACCATGAGCAGCAACTTACCAAGCTTCCTTTACCAAAATAAGAACAGCATGAAAAGCAAGTAGCACCGCAAGCATCCCTCACAAAACAAGTAGAACTTGGACAGCGGCTGAGCGAGCCTTCCTCATGAAAACAGTAGTGGATGGGCAGAACCAGTACTTAATATTGCTGGTGGGGTACAACTAGCAGTTATTTTTAGGGACCTGCACTTATTTTATGAATCAGGGAAAACACACAGATCAGGAAGAAGGAGGATGAGAAAGACCACAAAAACATCACTATAGGAGAAAGCAGGGACCTACAAGAGTGAGATGAGGGGGCAGGGAGCATTTGGTAGTGGATTAAAGAGTCATGAGGTAGATTTAAGACTATCATCTTTGGTATTAGGTGCACCAACGTTTAATTGCTTCAGTTGCGGGCTTCTGAGTAGCACTACAGACACCGGCACTCTTTATTTTACAAATTAAACACCAGGCAGAACACATGCAAGTCTACCTCACAGCCTACTATAACACAGCAGCTGTGAAGGGACATGTGGGCAGAGCTGACAAGTGTCTCATCAAGCTTGCCTACTTTTCTGCAAAAATAAGTCTACAAACTCCATTGTTTAATTCCTTGTATAGACATGTGGAGATAACACTGCAAGTCCCAGAAAACACAGTGATTTTGGATAAGAAGCTGACATTGACCAAAGGTTTTGTATATAAACTGGGGTTCACTTTATAATGACATATGTGGCTATGCAACTCATCCGCAAGGCTGAGTAGACCCCCCTCAAAATTATGAGGCACAGGATCCCACCTACCGCAGGGCCCTTGAGGATGTCCATTACACCCCTGGTTACAGAACGCAAAATCAAGCAAGAAAGGACATTCCTGTAAAAATTAATCAGCAAATAAGCAGGCCAAAAATATATCATTCCCTTAGATTCTGTGACATTGGAAAATTAATAAAAGTATGCAAATGGTATTCTGAAATCAGCAGAAGTAGATTTTATTCTTTTTTTTGTAACTCAAGCCTTTGCCTCTTTCTTTGCCTAAATTACTTAGGAAAATGTGAGGCTAATGCACTATGATGGTTAATCCACAAGTAAATATACCAAATGCAGGAACTGGCCGGTAGAATCAGAAATATATTCATTTAGGGCTGCATGCCATGCTTTATTGAATATGTGCTGCCAAATGTATTCAAATGAAATTGCATAATTGTACCAGTCTCATTGAGAAATTATTTCCTTTTAGTTTCAGACAATATTGATTGTGCACATGGCTCCTAAAAATCTGCCCATAGTAATTACAATGCATTCTGATTTAGACACTGGAAAAGAAATTATACTAAGTGGTGGACAATGAGTACTTTACTTTTATTTGGGATGCTTTTAAAAGTGTATGCACACAGGACCCTGATTAGATATGAGATAAAGAAGAATTGGTAAATGCTATCATAATTTTGAATTCTCCTCTGGAAGGAGGCCAGCTGAGCAGACACAGTCACCCATACTCTGCCAAAAAGATGTGCCTTCTAAAACACAAATTTGATGATGTAATCAGTGATGTAATCAATTATGTCATGAGTGATGTCATAGAACATATCATGAGGGATATCATATGTACGGTCATAAGCAGTGCATGGTGGTGGCGCAAGTTAGGGTTAGTGCTACTAACTATAACTTGAGAATTTCTTTTTTTAAATGTTAATGTTGTCATGGACAAATTGACCTAACTGTAAAGCTTTTTTTCAGTGGATTTCTAAGTTTTTTTTAACAAATACAAATCTTTTTATCATACGTAACTATAATGTTTTTTTAACCGTTCAGTGAATTTTTAGTTTTTTTTAACATAAAGTAATGTTTAAGTATGATATTTATATCCAGCCCCAGCCACGCAAAGCACATACCAAAAAGGACAAGCTGGAAATAATTTTAATGAATACAAAATAAAAGATTTGAAGTCTAACTCCTGACTCTGGATCCTTATTTTGGAAACTTTTCTCCTATCAATGAACTGTATTTTACAAACTTATGATTAGTACTTGGATCATTATATATCTTGTGAGGGTGCTTGATCAATGCCTGTTTTCTTTTTGGTATTCGACATTAGTAAAAGAATTAATTTTTTTACTAATTTAACACTCCTGGTGGTGGGTGTTTGACAGGATAACAGTGCACCTCACATCAGAAATTGTTTATAAGTGACAATACACGTATACGTGTTTAGAGTATTGTATTACTTATATATGCGGACGTTTTCTCATTTCTGAGAAACACTACCACCACAAACTTGTCTTGCACGCAAAGCACATATTTGGAAAGTTTTGTGGAGATTTGTCAAATGGTGCCAAATTTATTAGCAGCACAATAAATGCATTTTGCATGGAAACGCTGACCTGTCTATAACTACCCAGTGACGACTATATATATTCACAAAAAAAACCAAAAGGTTATAAGGAAGTTATAGTTAGGCTCAAATTTCCCATTGCCAACACAATAGAAATTCAGCAGTTATAGTTACCTGAGTTAACTACAACTTACGGCCCCACAATGCACTGCTCATGACCTCACATATTACATCACTCATGACATGGTCAGTGACATGGTTAGTGACATCATTTATGACATCTCAAATGATGTCACTGATGATATGATCCAGTGATTGTAAGTATTCCATAAACATTTCTGAGACTTAAAGATAAATATTAAGCTACTGCATGTGTTAAATTACTATTCTTTCTCTACTACTAATAAGTGATACTATTTCTAACATATGTGATATGAGTGGTTGTGTGACTGTCTGTATCTGTGTGTGAGTGGCTGTATGACTGTGTGAGTGGTTGTTTGATTGGCTATATGGGTGAATATGTGTATGTGTGAGTAGCTATATGGGTGAATAAGTGAGTGTGTGAGTAGCTGTATGGGCGAGTGACTGGATATGTAAGTGGCTATATGGGTGGGTGAGTATATGTGTGAGTAGCTATATGGTTGACTGAGTGGCTGTGTAAGTGGCTGAGTGAGTGACTGGATATGTTAGTGGCTGTATGGGTGTGAGTGGCTGTTTGAGAGGGTGTTTGGTTGGGGGTAGGTGAGTGAGTGGTCATATGAGTGCTTGTATTGATATGTGAATGGGTATGTAAGTGGTTGTGTGGGTGTCTGAGTGGGTACATGATTGCTTGTATGGGCCAGCGAATGGCTCTGTTGAGAGGCTGTATGGGTGAATGAGTGGGGTTGTGAGTGGCTGTAGGGGGGAATAAGTGGATATGTGAGTAGCTGTATGGGTGAATGAGTGGCTGTGTGAGTGACTGTATGGGTTAATGAGTGGCTATGTGAGTAAGTGTATGGGTAAGTGAGTGGCTGTGTGGGTGAGTGCAAACATGTGTCAGTGACTCTATGGATGAGTGAGAGGGTATGTGAGCAGTTTTATGGTATTGTAGTGGGTGTATGAGTGGTTGTGTGGGTGTGTGAGTGGATGTGTTTACAGTGGTACTGTGGATGATGTCATCAGTGATGTTATCAGTGATGTCATTTGAGAAGTCATGAGTGATGTCACTGACCATGTCATGAGTGATGTAATATGCAAGGTCATAAGCAGTGCATTGTGGGGATGTAACAAGTGGGTGTGTGAGTGGTTATATGGGCCTGTGAGTGGGTGTGCAAGTGGCTTTTTAAGTGGGTATGTAGCTGTGTGAGTGGGTGTGTGAGTGGTTGTACGGGTCTGTAAATGGGTGTTTGACTGGGTATGTGAGTGGTCATAAGCAGTGCACAGCGGGGCGTAATAAGTGGGCATGTGAGTAGTTGAATGGGTGTGTGAGTGGGTGTGTGGGTCTGTGAATGAGTTTATGAGTGGTTTGATGGGTATGTGAGTAGCTGTGTGCCTGGTTGTATGAGTGTGTGAGTAGGTGTGTGAGTGGTTGTTTGGGCGTGTGAGTGGTTGTATGGCTAGGGGGTGTTTGAATGGTTGTATGGGTGTGTGAGTGGTTTTGTGTGTGCGAGTGGCTGTATGGATCTGTGAATGAGTTTATGAGTGGTTTGCTGGGTGTGTAAAGGGTGTGTGAGTGGTTGTATAAGTTTGTGAGTAGGTGTGTGAGTGGTTGTATGGGTGTGTGAGTGGTGGTATGGATGTGAGTGGGTGTATGAGTGGTTGGATGGCCGTGTGAAAGGTTGTATGGGTATGTGAGTAGGTGTTTGAGTAGCTGTGTGGGTGTGTGAGTAATTGTATGGATGTGTGAGTGGTTTTATGGGTATGTGAGTGGGTATAAAAGTGGTTGTGCAGGTGTGTTAATGGTTGTGTGGGTGTGTGAGTGGTTGCATGGATCTATGAGTCGGTGTGTGAGTGCTTGTATGGGTATGTGAGTGGGTGTGTGAGTGGTACTGTGGATGATGGCATCAGTGATGCCATTTGAGCTATCATCAGTGATGTCATCAGTAATGTCACTGACCATGTCATGAATGATGTAATATGTGAGGTCATAAGCAGTGCATTGCAGGGGCATATGTTATAGTTAGCTCAGGTAAGTATAACTGCTGAAATTCTATGGTTTGTGCGTGTGAAGTCTGAGCCTAACTCTAACGTCCCTTTAAGCTTTGTTTTTTTCAGTGAATTTCTAAGTTTTTTTAAATTCTATTTCTTAACCATAATGTCCCTCTAACCATTGTGTTTTTTCAGAGAATTTATATTTTCTTAATGTTATTTCCTAACTATAATATATTTGTTTACATTTTTATGAGCTGGGATGTGTCTTGGGCCACAGCTTGCCAAGTGTTCTGATTGCTTATGTGTGACATTCTCTTGGTTTCGGTGTACTAATCAGTCCCATTCAAGTGCCAAATGTGTGACACTTAGAATAACAATTTTCCACATGTAAAACCAAGCAATTTAGTGCACAGAAAAACATTAATATCAGAAATTACGCCCTTTTGAGCAATGAGAAGCTTTAAAAAAGATCTTGGCACTGCTGCAAAATCCATTGAAATGGAAGGTCACTGAGCTTCAGCTGCTTTCTAAGACAACCATTGCATATTGGCATTGTGTCTTAATTGCTTCCTAGGACCTCATAGCACTACGAATACAGAAGTCAGTAACCCCACTGTGGCAACCAGGGCTCAATTCTGTTCCTCTCTACTTACACAGACAGTCTACAGTGATTGTATTAATCAATTACGTTTTCATAAGGTAAAGGTAAAAGAAAAAATACTGCATCGTCCCATCAATTTAACTTGCATGGTTTATAAACATAATCCATTTAAAGTGCACTATGGTTAGTTTTATATATGGTTACCTGAAGATGAAACACCAAAATAGTTGTAGAACATTTTGTTCTCAAAGCCATGTGATGTATTTGACCCCCTCAAATACACTCTGAAAGACATTATTATTCTCCCCATGATTTTACAGCACTCATCTGTGCTTTGCTGGACTCTCACCTTTTATGCCACCAGAAATCTTGCACTCTCCCAGTGCCAGGCTGAGCAAGAGAGTGCCTTCTGCTGGGTTTGTTGGTCAAGGTGGGCAAGTGAGCTGCACATAGTGCTGACAGATACGTAGTAGACTGTAGGTGGCCACAAGTTTCTCATCTAGAACTGGCTGCCAGGGTCCCTGGCTGTAATAACTAGCCAGGCGTGGCAGCAGTGGTCTTACAGTGCAAACATATCTACACATCTTCTCTGCCAAATGCGTTTCAACTTAGTCCAGTTTATTAGAAATGTTTGTAATCTAGAACTCACAAGTTTGATTGTGCTCTCATATGTGATAATGAATAAAGGAAGAGCTGGAAAAATAAAGTATCTACTGAGGATCACACCATTTGGTCAAACAGGAAAGAGCGGGTGATGGGTAAAACCACATTGAAAAGAGACTTTCTTTATTGCAAAGTAGGTTGAAAGGCAGGCATGATTCTCTCTCTTCCTACTACCAGATCTCTCTCTTGGTACACAGACAAAATATCGAGTTTTAAATTTCGATATACAATTATATCGAAGTTTAAATATCGATGGGACATAATATAGAAGGTAAGTAATATCGACACTCTTAATATCGATATTAGTAATATCGAAGTTTTAAATATCGATGTCAGTAATATCGAAGTAAATAATTTCGATGTTACTAATATCGATTTTTAAATAAATTTTGTGTATATTATATTGTATTTATTATGTTTTATTATTAATTTTTAATATCATTTAATTAAATATTGTCTTTTTGTACTGTAGCGGGTTGTGGGTTTATAGGGGAATAGGGTGGGAAGTAATTTAATTATGTTAAATTAATTATTAATTAGTAGGAATTATTAATTACTTAATTGAGAATTATTTTTAATTAATTTTAATTAACTGATTAATTGATAAATATGTTCTGTAGCGGGTTATGGGTTTATAGGGGAATAGGGTGGGAAGTAATTTAATAATGTTGAAATAATTATTAATTAGTAGAAATCATACATTAATTTAAAATAATTGGTAATTATATTTAATTATTTTGGTAATTATTTTTCATTAATTGATTAATTGATAAATATGTTCTGTAGCGGGTTATGGGTTTATAGGGGAATAGGGTGGGAAGTAATTTTATTATGTAGAATTAATTATTAATTAGTAGGAAGCATACATTAAATTGTATTAATTGGTAAATAATTAATTAATTGGTAATTAATTTTAAATAATTCATTAATTGATAGATGTGTTATGTTGCGGGTTGTGTGTTTATAGGGGAATATGGTGGAAACTAATTTTAATGTAATTAAGTAATAATGAATTAAAAATAATTGTTAAGTTAATTTTATAATTGTTAATTATTTATTAATTGGTAATTAAATATTATAAAATGGTATGTTTTTCATGATTTTTTTAGGTTACATATATTTTGCTAATCATGTTTTTAATAATTATGTATATGTATTGTAAATGTTTTATATTTATTTAATAGATCATAATTGTATTAGTAAAAAAAAAAAAAAAGTATAAGTATGTTATTTTAACCCCTACGCTATCCAACACTTTCCCTACTGTTGCACTCTCTGGAGTGGGAATAGTAATTTTTACCCCTACGCTATCCAACACTTTCCCTACTGTTGCACTCTCTGGAGTTGGAATAGTAATTGTTACCCCTACGCTATCCAACACTTTCCCTACTGTTGCACTCTCGGGAGTGGGAATAGTAATTTTTACCCCTACGCTATCCAACACTTTCCCTACTGTTGCACTCTCTGGAGTTGGAATAGAAATTGTTACCCCTACGCTATCCAACACTTTCCCTACTGTTGCACTCTCTGGAGTTGGAATAGTAATTGTTACCCCTACGCGATCCAACACTTTCCCTACTGTTGCACTCTCTGGAGTGGGAATAGTAATTTTTACCCCTATGCTATCCAACACTTTCCCTACTGTTGCACTCTCTGGAGTTGGAATAGTAATTGTTACCCCTACACTATCCAACACTTTCCCTACTGTTGCACTCTCTGGAGTGGGAATAGTAATTTTTAACCCTATGCTATCCAACACTTTCCCTACTGTTGCACTCTCTGAAGTGGGAATAGTAATTGTTACCGCTACGCTATCCAACACTTTTCCTACTGTCGCACTCTCTGGAGTGGGAATAGTAATTTTTACCCCTACACTATCCAACACTTTCCCTACTGTTGCACTCTCTGGAGTTGGAATAGTAATTGTTACCCCTACGCTATCCAACACTTTCCCTACTGTTGCACTCTCTGGAGTTGGAATAGTAATTGTTACCCCTACGCTATCCAACACTTTCCCTACTGTCGCACTCTCTGGAGTGGGAATAGTAATTGTTACTCATACGCTATCTAAAATGTATTTAGCTTTTTTATTAGTATTATGTTGTTATTAATTGTTATTTATGTGATTATTTTATGTAAATAAATGTATTAGTAATTTATTATATTTTTATTTGTTTATAAGTTATGAAAATAATTAATTTAGAGTTATTATTAATGAAAAATATATTATGTAATATATATTTATTAATATTAATTTGTATTACATGTATTACATTATGTATTAATTTTAAATATTATAGTACATTTTTAATGAATACATATGTTTATTACATTTATAAGTATTATTTTGTTAATATTAGATATTTATTTTATTTTTAAAAAACGATATTTTACAGAAAACGATATTTTTGTCATTCTATATTTTATTTTCGATATATTTGTACTTACCTTGTTAGGGATAGGATTCCTATATTACTTCGATATTTTTGTATATCGATATTTGTGTTATCGATATTTTGTCAGACATTCCTCTCTCTTCAATCTCTCCAAAATTGCATGTTTGCATGCTAGTGATAATTACTGCTACTGAGCCAGACGTACAATATTGGTGCGCAAGATCCAAATCACTATCCCAAGAGCAGCTTGCACAGTTTTACAAAATAGGTGTGTTTTTTTAATCAGAAAATTTGGGCACGTCGAATACGGACCTCTCTCAATGTGGGACTTAGGGACAAACATAGTGAAAAGTGTGGTGTAACTCATTTCTAAGGAAATGAATTGTTTCTGGGACTTTTCCTAACTACATATTAATCATGGCTCCTACATCAGACAAACATCCACTGAGGATATCAGGCCACCGTTTATATTCACGGTGCTCTGAGACTGATACTATAACCCTGGTAGCACAACCATGTTTTCTGCAACCTCATGCTTTGTCAAAGGGAGGGTGTGGCATCCAGCTGGAGATTACTTAACTCATGGGCTGCAGTTGTTTTGAAGACAAGCAATTTAGGGAGTGCAATGGAGATTTACAGGCACGCTTAGAGCCATGATGAGCCTTTGGCAAAATACAGAGCACAGATTGGGATCCCTACTCTTATTCCGGCATGAAAAGAATTAAAGGCCCAGCCATGTATCGATCCTTAAGCACAAACTTGGTGTCCCAAGCCCTTTAACCCATTCACTTCCTAATAACGTGATCTATCTGACACACTTGCCATGCTGACATCTGCCTTTTAGAAAATAGAGTTAATTGTCAACGGTTGTCAGCCACAGGAATCTGGGCTACATCAGTGCCCTTTAATCCTGCTCTACTCATTTAGACTGACACCGGACACTGCAGCCTGAGCCCCCATTCCCCAACACCCATGGAAGGCAAGAAAAGAGTTTAATGATGAAAGGTCCCACGCCCCAGTGGTGGTGATACGCTCACCTCAGGGTGGGGTGCTGCTGAGGAAAGGACGCAAAAAAAACATCCTCATGATGACAGTTACTCCATGACTCGGTCACTCACACAGCTACTGACACACAGACACTTAGACACTCACTCACACACTCAGGCACTCAAATTCCCACTGGCAGACTCACTCAGACACTGATACACCCACTCACAGACACACTCACACAGTAATTTGCCTACTCACAGATACACTCAGACACTTTCATGCCTACTCACAAACCCACTCAGGTACTCATGCACCAACTCACAGAACAACTCAAACACTCTCACAGCCACTCGCAGACCCATTCAGATGCTCATGCATCCACTCACACACCCACTCAGAAGTTTACACCAGCTCACAGGCCCACTCAGACACTCATGCAAGCATTTACAGAACCACTCATATTCTTTCATGCCCACTCACAGACCTACTCAGAGACTCATGCACCAACTCACAGACCCACTCAGAGACTTAAATACCCACTCACAGACCCATTAAGAGACTCATATACCCACTCACAGACCCATTAAGAGACTCACATACCCAGTCAGAGACTCATGCACCCACTCACAGGCTTATTCAGACTCTCATGCACCCACTCACAGACTGACTCACACATGCATGGAGGCACTCACAAACCCATTCAGACACTCTCACACCCACTCACAGACCCACTCAGACACTCACAAATCCACTTATATACCCACTCAGACATTTACGCACACCCTTCAGAGACCCACTTGGACACTCATGCACTCATTCACAGAGCCACTCAGACACTCATGCACCTACTCACACACCCAGTGAGACAAATATGCACCGACTTCAAGACCCACTGAGACCCTCACATACCCACTCACACAACCATTGAGTAAGCATGGGCGGAAAATCCGTTCCGCTCGCGGATTTTGCGGATTTCTGTAAATTCGCAATCCGCGAACTCTCGCGAATTTACCAAAAATCCGCAAATTCGCACGCAGCGGATTTTTTTTCTTGGTGATACAATATTGTGGCGTGCGACGTTCACTTACCGTCATTCAGCGTTTGTCGAGTTGTTTTTCTCGATATTTTGCGAGTGCTGCGCCATTTTGGATCTTGCTGCGGGATCCCGCGGGAGTTTGGCGACGCATTGCGAGAGTTTGCAATTGCGAACATGTAGGTGCGGCGGGCAGCATCAATCTTGCACTTGCGAAATTACAAAATTTGCAATTCTGCACAAGAAATCCACTAGCAAGCAGCATAGACCTTCTGAAAATGATGATTTTTATCAGAATAACTCCTCAGGTTGACATTTGCCTGCACTTTTTTGGATTTGAGGCCTTTTGACTTTCTTTGGATCACTTTTGGATTAGAAATCAACTTTCACAAGTAAGTTTGTTTGGGGCATTACAGTTGCTGTTCTGCAGAAAAACGAGTTTTGCAAAACTGAAAGCACTCAGCAGGTGCAAAAGTTCACTCATCATTAGTAACCATTCCCTGTAGTACTTCCTGAGGGGCCCCTCCAGAGTTCAGTTGCCTATGTTTGTTTGGGGCATTACAGTTGCTGTTCTGCAGAAAAACGAGTTTTGCAAAACTGAAAGCACTCAGCAGGTGCAAAAGTTCAAACTCATCATTAGTAACCATTCCCTGTAGTGCTTCCTGACTGGGGCCCCTCCAGAATTCAGTTGCTAGTTGCAACAATTCTATGACCCTGCTCTGACCCTCACAGCAGGCTCATAGAATAGCTACAAGTAGGCCACAAAGGTCCTGGAAAAAAAATTGCACTGCAACAGAAAGCAAATTACAGATAAGGAAGCAGGTGCCAGACTGGAATTTTAAAACATTGACACATTAATAAATCAACCCCAAATTAATTCATGTCAGTAGAAGCAGGGCAGGTGTGCTTGCTTTTCCCCCCCATAATCTACAGTGATGAACCAGAGGGTGGCATTGATGTACCAGAGGGTGGCATGGGTGAAACAGGGTGGCAGTGGTGAAACAAAGGGTGCTGTGAACCTGTGATGATGAACCAGACGTAGAAACAACATAGTCGCGACCGTTGCGAGCCGACAAGTAAGTTCGCAATTGCGAACTGGTACAAAACCCTCGCGAACTGGCAGAAACCCTTGCGAACACAAAAAAAAATCTGCAAATTCACGAGAATTCGCGGATTTTGCGGAATGCGAGTTCGCAAATACGCAAATTCGCGAACGCCAGATTCGCAAAATTCGCCCATGCTTACCATAGAGACAATCACGCACTCACTCATACATCCACTCTCAAAGTTTGCGGGTTACAGTTAGGAAATAAAATTGAAAAAGCCTTAGAAATTCACTAACAAAACCAAAGATTACAGGAATGTTATAGTTTTGAAATAACATTAAAAAACCCTTAGAAAATTAATGAGAAAACCAAAGGTTACAGGGGCGTAATAGTTAGGCTCAAATTTCACTCACACAAAACAAGTGAAATTCAGCAGTTATAATTACCTGAACTAACTATAACTTATTCATCACAATGCCTCACACATTACATCACTCATGACATTGTCAGTGACATCACTGATATCTCAAATGACATCACTCATGACATCATCCACAGATCCACTCACATACTCACTCACACCCCCACACAACATCTCATGTATTCATTGACACACCTGTACAACCACTCACACACCCACTTACTTATCCACAGAGCCACTCACTCACACACATAGCCACTCACTTACCCATGCACCTTCTTACATAGCCACTCACTCACCCATAGTTACTCACACAGCTACTCACTCCTCCACTCACTCAACAACATAGCTACTCACTAATCCATAAAGCCTGTCAAGAGTCACTCACACACCCGGATCTATGACAGAATTTCGACAGACAGAATTTCGACCTGCACAAATATCGGCGTAATTATATCGATTGCAAAAATATCGACGCCCTATGTACAACATGGTAAATACCAAAATATCGAAAAAATAATATTGATGTTAAAAATATCGTTGTCAAATATATCGTTTTTTGGGGGGTTTAAAATAACATAAAAAATACTGTAAATAATACTTATAAATTACTTAAACATATTTAAATATATTTAATAATGGTAAAAAAAAAATAACACATATTTAATAAAAAAAATAATATTTACAAATCATATATAATATATACTTACTTAACAATAATTACTATTCCCACTCCAGTGGGTGCAACAGTAGGGAAAACTGACCCTGAACCCCAAAAATATCCCTTTACCCAAGAACTGAAAACTGACCCTGAACCCTAAAAATACCCCTTTACCCAAAAACCCAAAACTGACCCTGAACCCTAAAAAGTACCCCTTTACCCAAAAACTGAAAACTGACCCTGAACCCAAAAAATACCCCTTTACCCAAGAACTGAAAACTGACCCTGAACCCTAAAAATACCCCTTTACCCAAAAACTGAAAACTGACCCTGAACCCTAAAAATACCCCTTTACCCAAGAACTGAAAACTGACCCTGAACCCTAAAAATACCCCTTTACCCAAAAACTGAAAACTGACCCTGAACCCTAAAAATACCCCTTTACCCAAAAACTGAAAACTGACCCTGAACCCTAAAAATACCCCTTTACCCAAAAACTGAAAACTGACCCTGAACCCTAAAAATACCCCTTTACCCAATAAACCAAAACTGACCTTGAACCCTAAAAATACCCCTTTACCCAAAAACTGAAAACTGACCCTGAACCCTAAAAATACTCCTTTACCCAAAATTAATTAATATTACAATTAAATTACTTCCCACCCTATTCCCCTATAAACCCACAACCCGCTCCAGTAGTAAAACATATAATTTAGTTAAAAATATACATAAACTATCAATTAATTATTCAATTAATCAATTAAAATAATTCATTGCCAATTAATATTTAATTGCAAAATAAATTATTCATTAAAAAATTATTATTTAATTACAAATAAATTACTTCCTACCCTATTCCCCTATAAACCCACAACCCGCTCCAGTAGTAAAACATATAATTTACTTAAAAATATACATAAATTATCAATTAATTAATCAATTAATCAATTAAAATAATTCATTGCCAATTAATATTTAATTGCAAAATAAATTAATCATTAAAAAATAATTATTTAATTACAAGTAAATTACTTCCCACCCTATTCCCCTAAAAACCCACAACCCGCTCTGGTAGTAAAACATATTATTTACTTTTATATATTTTTTATTTATAAAAACATATTAAACACATATTATAACAATTAATTTAAATACTTAACTAAAATTTCTAACACATATTAGTAAATCGAAATTACTTACATCGATATATATGCTATCGATATAAGTAGGCAGAGGTCAGACCCGGGACCAGGGTTCAATTCCCGACGCGGCAGGGTCTTGAGCTCAAATGTCCATGGACTCGATAATTCTCGCTTCCGTGCCTGACCTAATCATGGGTTTACACTCTGCAACTCTGGGCATTAAGCTTGCTTAATCTCCACAACGGCCCCCCCGCGGCGGGATGCCTGGCTTTCACCTTGGGGATGCCCTGTAGGGGCTATCTCACAGGGAAAAGCCAGGACGGGTTCCCAAGGCAAGCGCGGAGATACCCCTTCGGGGGTCGATTCTGGCGCTATATAAGAAACATAATAATAATGTCGATATTACTTACATCGATATATATGCTATCGATATAAGTAATTTCGATATTACTTACCTTAGGGTCGATATTCTGGCCATCGATATTCTGGACATCGATATTCTGTCCCTTCGATATTAGCAACTCGATATAAGTGTAAGTCGAAATTAAAGATTCGATATTTTGACTGTATACCCACACAACCACAGATTTACCCATTCACACATCCATACAAGCACTCACATGTCTAGTCATTCACCCATACTGCCACTCATACAGTCACTCTCCAATACAGCCACTCCCACACCCACTCAGTTAAGCAAACACCCATTCAAACAGCCACTCACTGAACCATACAGCCACTTACACATTCAGTCACTTACCTATATTGCAACTCACACAGCCACTGACTCGCAATGCAGCTACTCACATGGTCACTCACTCACCCATACAACTACTCACACACCCACTTATTCACCCATACAATCACTCACACACGCACTCACACACCCAAAAAGTCACTCACACACCCACTCATAAACGGATGCACACATTCATCTAGCCCCTCACATAATATATGTTAGAAATAGTATCACTCATTTGTAGTACACAAAGTATACTTTTCTAACTTTCGTAGTAGCTTAGTGTATATGTTTAACACTCATACATTTTTAGAAAACACTCACAATCACTGGATGATGTATTTTGAGATGTCATCAGTGATGTCACTAACCATGTCATCAGTGATGTAATATGTGAGGTCATAAGCAGTGCATTATGGGGCATAATGTATAATTAGCTCAGGTATCTATAACTGTTGAATTTCGCTGGTTTTGTATGGGTGCAATCTGAGCCTCACTCTAACATCCTGTAACCTTTGTTTTTTTCAGTGTTTCTAACGTTTTTTAATGTTATTTCCTAACTATTATGTCCCTGCAACCTTTGTTTTTTTTACTAGTAAGTTTCTATGGTTTTATAATGTTATTTCCAAACTATAACATCCCAGTAACCTTTGGTTTTGTTAGTGAAGAAATATATATATATGTGTATAAATTTAAAAATAAAATAGATATATAAATATATCTTTGGAACAATTAACATGGACACATGTGCCTTCTGGTGCAAAAGGGACATTTTATATATAAGCTTGGTACCATGCTCAGTTCAGGCAAGTGCTTTTTTTAAATATTAGTGTGTGCCACTCACATAAAAAAATCCACTTTTAGCATCAGAGAGTACTTGCAGTTATGTCCACTGTATTTCTTCTGAAAGAAGTAGGCATGCAAAGTAATACAACAGGATTATATATACACTTTGCTGACTGCATCAGGGCCCAGAGTTATCAGAATTGAATGAAGAGCAGGGCAGCATGACAACTTGCTCTGCTGTATCAAAGGGAGAGGGTAGGAATGCAACATATTTATTACTTTATCAAGATATGTTGTGTTCCTGCTCTCCCCCTACGCAGGTGTACCGGGTGCTTCCTACCACACCAATGCAAGCACCCTTGCTCCATGGTGCAAGGGTGCCACACTACACAGCATCCTGGATTATTTTTGTGCAGAAAGGGGATACCTCCCTGCACAAAAACAATCCATATAGGCAAGAAAAACAACCCAAACCCTTTATAAATCTGGGCCCTGAGAGTAGGGGTGTATGGTGTTAGCCTGACAGAGAAGGTGTTACATGTTGGAGTGTAGTGGATGTCAAATGAATGAAACTGTCTGGTTTCTGTTCCAGCGTGAGCTAACTAGGTTGCTTGCTTAGGCTGATTTAAAAAGGGAATCTGAGTCCTGTCCATTCACTATTAAGATAGTAGTATATCCGAGTGTTAGTGTTCTTCTCTGTGTCTTTAGGTAGCTCATACAGTCCATGGTGTGCAGCATGCATTGCAAAGGGAGACTGAATCGACACATCAAAGGGAGCGGAGACGCAAAGATCATTGGTTGCAATGCATGAGTAGTTCAAAATGTAGTTTTAGCTTTAGGAAACTATGAGGCCTTCTGATTTCGAAAGTAAAATGATGTTCCGGTCAAAATGTTTTTGTAGAGAGTACCACTAATTTCTTTTTTTATAATATTTATTCCTTTCATAAGCACCCAAGGGAATGAGGGCATCCAAGGGCCAAGTGGCTGTCACCACCAGCGGCAGATGGTTCTGCTGACCCCAGTAAGTCAAGCTCATTATTAACTTATTATAAAAACAACAATTGATGTCCATCAACTGTTGTTTTTGCATTTGTCACCCCGAGTGGGATGGGTATGCTCAGATGTGAGTCCCATGCTCTCCACACCACTGTAGTCAAGCTATCCTGGCTGAAGACGGCTGATAGCCAGAAACCGGTCCTAGTATGCTTGATTTTGGTCCAGGAAAGACATGGCTTGCCAGTTCAGGCTGGACTGTTCCCATGAGGCACAGGGTCAAGGCTGATTTGCATATGGCCATGTCTGAACTGGGGTGGTGTGGAGTGCAAAAAACAATGGATTTCGGCCCAGATCTCTGTACTGGGGTGAATGTATGACATTGTTCTGCATTCTGTCCATCAACTGTTGTTTTTGATTTAGAAGCTGTCACAAAGGCGAGTTCCAAATTCTAAGGCTTTGCATCCCTGTTGGATTCAATGGGCTAGTTCATTGACGTCGGCTGATGTAAACTTTATTTTTGATCCTTCTTTGGAAACACAGGCGTTTTTATAATAGGAACATGTTCATCCTTCTCCTTAATCTTTGCTCCTTCTTGATAAGTACAAATGCATTATTTGATGGGTCTGCACCGCATGCCACTGGTTCTAAACATGCTTATTCAGCTGCTTGCACTATTGTGGCAGGCAACATTGTTGATGGTGATTTTAAATCCTCCTAGGTGCACACACAGTCTCTTGTGGACTGCACAGCACAATTGGCTGACTTGTGTGCTTTGGTTTTGGCTCTTGAATTTGCTGAGCCTGATGTTCCCACCCTGGTAGTATGCGATTCCTTTTACTGTGTACAATCCTTCAATGATAATTCATTCTTCTGGACACAAAATGATTTCCACGATTCTAAAGGAAGCACAATAAAGCATAAAACGCTTTGGGTCAGAGTGGCAGCCCTTTAAGGAATGTTTGCCACTCCCACAAATTATTCATATGTTATAACATCAGCGTGTGGGAGCGCAGGCTCTTGGTAATTCGATGGCTGATGAGGCAGCCAAATCTGCAGTAGCCATGTGTTCAGTAGCAGTCTCCCTAGGAACAGAGGTCACCTTCTAACTGCAATTCCCACGGGGTGATGTACCTAACAACCTGTCCATGTCATTGGAAGGTATGCAGGGATGACCAGTAGGAAGGTTCAGGTTATGATCACAGAACATCGCAGCACGATAAGGTGCGGCAAGACAAATACGAAACTAACAGCACATTTCCAAGAAACAGGACACAGCATAGAAGATCTAAGATGGGCCGTGATAGAGCGGGTCCGACCAGGTAGACACCAAGCAGGTGACCAGAGGGCATTACTCCAACGAAAACAGAGATGGGTGTATCGCCTTAGGAGTCACCTGGTGGGACTAAATGATGACATTCCCTGGCAGACCCTGGGGAGAAATTAGATAATCTGCTGTGATACAAAATTGCATCAGAAAGATCTGACACCTATGTACTATGATAATTAGGTTTCTCAATGTCCTCAATGGTTTTTTGGACGATAAGATTCATACCCATTAGCAATATGCCATCATCCCATACAGATCATATTTTTCTGCATAATGGGTTCATTATAACATCATATGTGGGGCATGGGTCGGATTCCAATGGTTAGCGAGATCATTATGGAACGTGACTAAATGCATACAGATGGCATCGTAGTGGGATAGGGAATGAACTAGTTAGCTCTGTTTAACAGTTTGGATAGATACACATTGAAACGTCTATTTTCCCTATATTACTCATGATTTAAACAAAGTCATTTCTCATGGATACGGATTGCCGACCTTGAGTGATCCTCAGAGGGTGCATACACGTGGGAGACTAGTAGCGCAGGCAATTGCCGGAATACCACAACTCCGAGTGCCCTAGATTGGCAGAGATGCGCTGTTTCGGAAATCAGGGTGAACACGTGTGTTATACATGGAAGACCGGGGGTGGAATAGTAATTGAGCCCAACTTACCTTGGAACACCTATTTGATACCGCTAACATTTAAAGCGTGGCGATGAGCTCTTTACTACAACTCCCAGAGCACGTGGGCCGCCGTGGGTGGAGCGGCGTTAGAGCCGAGTTTGTTCTTAAATACTGATCAGACACCGCGCACTCCACCTTCGCGGTGTCACGGCTCACAGCCAGCTAAGGCAGGGCTAGCCCTCAGAACGGTAAGGAGAGGGACGAGGGGGCGAGAATTTGGTCTGAGAGCAATTGACCCGATGTGCTCACTGGCGGATGGAGGCACCGCCGATGAGTTACCGATGCCGTGATGATACTGAATACAATAGCTTCCGACATTACTCTTTTCCAGATTGTGTTCTCGGGAGACCCTCCTGTCAGACACCAGTTCGGGTTTATACAATTTATTAACTCAGTGAATTTTAAAATAAGGGGGTATACCTACCCGTTTCGGGGGTCAGAACAATCTTGCACCCCTATAATGGTTGGCTTGCATGTGTGTGAGTGTGTGGGGGATGTACCGGGATACACCGAGTGGGTTTGGTAGCATGCAGAGTTTTGCTTTTCAATAAATATCACAATCCGTGACTATTGATGAACGATTGATTGATGCTTTAAACCCCGAGGGGACAGCATAGGAGATACACTGTTACTGCTACAGTTTTTATTTTCAACTTGTAACACATCATGAATAACATTATGAATAAAGAGACTGTAGAGAGAGTGATTATAAGAACCGTTTTTTTTTATCAAGCTCTCTCTCCTCCCTTACAATGAATGTTTTCCCCCACTATTGGGAGCAGCCTCCACTTAGGATGTACAAAACCAGGAAGAGTACGGACCTAGTAGACATACTTCTTTCTGAGGGTCCACGGACCGAATTACGGGAGGGGCCTACAGTGGCGCTGATCGCGACAGTCCTGACGAAGACCGGCGTGACCTCTCGAGGCACATATCTAGCGGTCAAACATGTTGACTTCAGCAGTGGTAGGAGGGAAGTCTTGAGGAACCTCATTTTCTCATTAAGACATTTCCCATCCTTTTCTTACTTTTAATCCTGGTAGGGGTACCAAACTATGGTGAATAAAGTATTTCTTTTCTATTGGCACCCTTAATCAGTTTTAACCACTTCCTCATATTGTACTTTTTTGTCGCACTATCAGTTCAGCCACAGGGTGTTCTACACAGCTTTTCACCTCATTTTGAATTACGTGTTGTTTGTATTGAAACTATTTTGGTGTACGTCTAGTAGTGTGGAATTTATTATTTTTTCCCCCTCCCTAATGCTCCGCCCTGGATGTGGCTACACCAGGGCGTTTGTAGCAGGCCCTATGATGAAGCATGTCACATACTTCAGTATGTGAGTGAGGGCAGTTTTTCCAAATTGAGAAATTTGTCCTAATTGTGATTATTGCGTACTCTACACACCCCTCTTTGTCTGAACATTTGTTATTATTTGGGGGCCAGGGGTAGTATAGTCTAAACAGGAACTGCCCTTTCCCCTTCTTCATGTTGAATACCATCCAGGGCAGGCAGTAGTGTGTCAGTAAGGACCCTGTCCTCAGAGGAATTGGAGGACAGGAAAGAGAAGAGACAGTTTAAATTGGAACTCACCAAATTGGAAAGGGAGCGTGAGAAAGAAAGGTGGGCCATGGAGGAGAGGAAACTTACCCATGAGTTCAACCTGAAGAAACTGGAAATTTGAGCCCTACAAGCAGGGTAGAACAGCATCAAGAATGGTGGCAGCATACCTACTGAAGCTTCACGTGAGTCCAGGGTCTTTATGCCTAAAGATGTGATGGCCAGTTTTAAGGTGGGGGATAATATTGATGAGTGGTTAGCTGCCTTTGAGGTGTCACTAAGAGCCCATGGAGTCCCAGAGAGTCACCGGGGGGGGGGGGGGGGGGGGGGGGTTGTACAAGTACATACCTCCGGAAGTTAGGGACACACTCCTTAGCCTAGAAAAGGAAGACCAGACCAACTATTCTGTTATGAAAGAAGCATTGCTTAAGAGGTTCGGTCTTACCCCTGAGAGGTATAGGCAGAGGTTTAGGAATAGCCACAAACTTCCCACACAGAACTGGGTAGATTTCCTGGACTACGCTAGTAAAGCTTTAGAGGGCTGGGTGCGGGGCAGCAATGTGCATGTCTATGAAGGATTATAACTTGTTTTTAAGAGAGCACCTTCTAGAGAAATGTTTTCCAGAGCTTCGCCAACACCTGGTTGACCAATCCTAGGAAGCTTGCGGAGGAGGTGGACACCTGGGTCAGTACCAGTGTGTCCAACAAGGGTTCTGGGGGGACTCCCAAAGGGGTGGTCAGAGTTCCCACCAGAAGAAATAGGGGAGATAAAAAGAAAGAGTTCTCCAAAGGCCCCCAAAATAATTCACAAGGGAAAGGGTCTGGGTCCCAGCCCCATCTGGAGGTAAACACCCTGGGGTGGCTAGTGTAGTGCTTGGGGAGGAGCTGTCCCTTGATGATGGGAGTGAGGGGGCAGGGCTTGTCCTAGTGTCTCTGGGAGACAGTGAGATGGTCCCTAAGGTCCATGTGCCCTCAAATACTACCAAGAATAGGCAGCGGGTTACCTTCAATGGTCGAGGGTAGATGCCCTGAGGGACACAGGTGCCAGCATGACTATGGTAAGGAGTCAGCTGGTGTCCCCGAGCAAATAATTCCTGATGCGTTCCACCCAGTTGTGATGGCTGACAACAGGGGGGTCACTATCCCATAGCACAGGTTCCATTTGAGTAGGGATGGGTTTCAGGCCTTTTAAGAGTTGCTGTGAGCCCTGCCATACCAGTGGACTGTCTGTTAGGGAATGACCTAGAGCTTACTGCCTGGAAGGAGGTAGAGCTCAAAGCACATGTGGAGATGCTGGGGTTACCGGATTGGATTTGTGCTACCACACGGTCTATGGCTGCCCGGAAAGGGAGTCAGCCAGGGCTGGAGCCTGGAAAAATGGCCCAGCCAGCTGCTAAGAAGGGAGGAGCCGGGTGCCGTGGGAAGTCCGCCCAGGGGCGGTCACAATGTGAGATGGATGGGGCACCTGAGGAGGCCGCACCAGAGCCCACGGAGGGGGACGTTGCTCCCTTGCGGGACCTACCTACCCCTGCAGGGTGGCAGGTGGAAGGAGGGCCAACCAGGGAGGAGTTTTGCCGGGCACAGAAGGAGTGCCCTACACTTGAGGGCATGAGGCGACAGGCCAAAGCCCAAGAAGCAGGCAATGCCTCCGTGAAGTATCATATTTACTGGGAGGATGGGCTCCTTTACAATGAGCCCAAGGCACCTGTGCATGGGTCATCAAGGGCCTTAGTGGTCCCCCAGTGCTACAGGGCCTTTCTTTTGGAATTGGCTCATGAGATCCCATTGGCAGGACACTTGGGCCAAGACAAGACCTTTGCTAGGCTTGTCCCACATTTTTATTGGCCGCAGATGAGGATCTCCTCAGATACATTCTGCAGGACCTGTCGGACCTGCCAAGCTAGTGGGAAAACAGGGGCTAATCTGAAGGCTCCCCTGGAACTACTACCTGTCGTTAGCACCCCCTTTGAGAGGGTGGGCATCGACATTGTTGGGCCTATGGATCCACTGATTTCTTCTGGTCACAGGTTTATTCTGGTTCTGGTGGACCACGCCACCCTGTACCCAGAGGCTATTCCTCTGAGAGCCATCACTGCACCTGCAGTGGCCCGGGCCCTGATGGGGATGGTTACCAGAGTGGGTTTCCCCTAAGAGGTGGTGTCCGACAGGGGCACCAATTTTATGTCATGTGGAAGGAGTGTGGGGTTACTTATAAGTTCTCCACCCACAGACCAATGGTCTTGTGGAGAGATTTAACAAGACCCCGAAGGGCATGATCAGGAGTAAGCATGGGTGTATTTCGCAGATCCACGATCCGCGAATTTGCGGCTTTGCGTATTCGCAGATCCGCAAAATTCGCGAATTTGCAGATTCGCGGATTTGGATTGCGCTTATGAAAGTCAAGGATACAAAGGCCTCTATCCAGCATCACAGCTGATTTTCGACGGTAGATTTGGGAAGAAGGCACACCTGCCCAGCCTCGACGACGCTCACGATTGTTTTTGGGCTGATGAATGAGTCACTGAATTTCAGCTTCAACTAGTTCCAGCGACCATGTGTGTGTTACTATGCAATCGCCCCGAAGGACGCAGGGGTCCCTTGAGTGAGCTATCATAGTGGGTAAATGGCGGGAAGACGGTGCACACCGCGAGTGTGTGAGCGGGACCAAACGTGCGTGGCTTCCATGCGAGTTCACATGCCTCTTGTGTGTATAAAAGGTCAGAGACCAATCAGAGCAGCAGATCAAGAGAAAGAAGCTCCTGGTCACAGGAACAGCACGAGGATTGCTCTTGTGAAAGTCAAGGATACAAAGGCCGCTATCCAGCATCACAGCTGATTTTCGACGGTAGATTTGGGAAGAAGGCACACCTGCCCAGCCTCGACGACGCTCACGATTGTTTTTGGGCTGATGAATGAGTCACTGAATTTGAGCTTCAACTAGTTCCAGCGACCATGTGTGTGTTACTATGCAATCGCCCCGAAGGGCGCAGGGGTCCCTTGAGTGAGCTATCATAGTGGGTAAATGGCGGGAAGACGGTGCACACCGTGAGTGTGTGAGCGGGACCAAACGTGCGGGGCTTCCATGCGAGTTCATGCCTCTTGTGTGTATAAAAGGTCAGAGACCGATCAGGAAGCACTAATAGATAAAATAAAGCAGGTGCTCGAGCCCCTGCTTTATTTTATCTATTAGTGCTTCCTGTTGAAGCTAACTTAGCTAACTTAGTAACTATTTTAGGATGGCGCTGGCAGCTTGCCGGCGCCATCCTAAAATAGTTACAACTTCAAACTTGAAGGCTTGAACTTTTGCCCCCCGAATCCGCCGCTCGCGGATTCGCGGATTTTCGGTAAATTCGCGGATTGCGGATTTACCGAAAATCCGCGAGTGGAACGGATTTTGCGCTCACGCTTAATCAGGAGTCTGCCTGAGGGCCTGAGGAAAAAGTGGGACATCCTCTTGCCCTGTTTGCTGTTTTCCTACAGGGAGGTACCGCAGAAGGGGGTGGGTTTCAGCCCCTTCGAGCTCTTGTACGGTCACCCTGTTAGGAGACCTCTCAATTTAGTGAAGGATGGGTGGGAGAAGACTCCAAGGAGGCTTCCCAAGATGCTGTGAGCTACATGCAGGCCTTCCACAGCCAAATGGCTAAATTGTGGAAGCAAGCTTCTGACAACTTAGAGGTCAGCCAGGCGTTGATGAAGGAATGGTATGACCAGAATTGGAGCTAGAACCTGGACAGCGTAGTGCCCTCCAGGATCGCTGGACAGGCCCTTATGAGATATTGGAGAAGAAGGGCAAGGCCGCTTACCTAGTGGACCTTAAGACCCCCAGGCAGCCTCACAGGGTGCAACACGCCAACCGCCTCAAACCCCGCCATGAGAGGTCTGAGCTCACCTTACTGATGGTAACTGATGGGGCTGAGGAAGAGGAAAGTGAACCTCTCCCGGACCTTTTTGCTGCTAAAGAGAAGGATGGGTCAGTGGAGGGAGTGATTCTCTCCCCATCCTTGACTCCTGAGCAACGGAGGAACTATCGCTAGGTCATGGGGCAGTTCGCCTCAGTGTTTTCCCTTATCCATGGGATTACCCACCTGTGTACCCATGATGTGGACACAGAAGACAGCCTCCCTGTCAAGCCCAAGTCTTACAGGTTGTCACATAAGGTGAAGGCCAGCATCCAGAGTGAGGTCACTAAGATGCTGGAGTTCGGGGTCATAGAGCCCTCCAACAGCCCTTGGTCCAGTCCGGTGGTTCTGGTACCAAAAGCTGCCCCACCGGGCACCTCACCAGAACTTAGGTTCTGTGTGGATTACAGAGGACTGAACTCCGTGACCAAGACTGATGCTTATCCTATGCCTAGGGCGGATGAGCTCATTGACCGACTGGTGACTGCCCGATACCTGAGTACTTTTGACCTCACGTCAGGGTACTGGCAGATCGCCCTAACAGATGGAGCTAAAGAGAGGTCCGCCTTTTCCACCCCAGAGGGCCACTACCAGTTTAGAGTGATGCCCTTTGGACTGAAAAACGCTCCTGCCACCTTCCAGCGACTGGTGAACCGGGTCCTCTCTGGTTTAGAGGCCTTCTCTGCTGCCTACCTGGATGACATAGCTGTCTTCAGTAGCAGCTGGGAGCACCATCTGGGTCACCTCCAGGAAGTGCTTCAGGCTCTGCAGCAGGCAGGCCTGACTATCAAAGCTAGCAAATGCCAGATAGGGCAGGGATCAGTAGTCTACCTAGGACACTTGGTGGGCGGGGGCAAGGTGCAGCCCCTACAGGCCAAGATAGAAACCATCCTGGCCTGGGAGCCTCCCAAAACACAGACTGAGGTCAGGGCATTCCTGGGCCTCACAGGATACTACCGCAGATTTGTCAAGGGTTATGGCACTTTTGTGGCCCCATTGACTGAGCTGACATCTAAGAAACAACCTAGAAAAGTGATCTGGACAGAGGCTTGCCAAAAAGCCTTTGACTCTCTAAAGCAGGCCATGTGCACCGCTCCTGTGCTCAGGGCCGCTGACTTCTCTAAAAAGTTCATTGTCCAAACGTACGCCCCAGAGCATGGCATAGGGGCAGTACTTTCGCAACTCAATGAGGAGGGACGGGACCAACCAGTAGCCTTCATCTTCAGGAGGCTACTCCCCCAGAACAGCGGTGGAGCGCGATAGAGAGAGAAGCCTTTGCGGTGGTCTGGGCTGTAAAGAAGCTGAGGCCATATTTGTTTGGCTCCCACTTCCTGATTCAGACTGACCACCGGCCCCTCAGATGGCTCATGCAAATGAGGTGCGAGAATCCCAAATTGTTGAGGTGGTCCATTTCCCTACAGGGGATGGACTTCAGGGTGGAACACCGACCCGGAGTAGACCACGCCAATGCTGACGGTCTCTCTAGGTTCTTCGGCCTTAGTGATGAGAACTCCCTAGAGGTTGGGTAGTTCTCCTCACTTTCAGCTGGGGGGACACGTGTTAGACCTGTCAGCCTTGGGGTGGTCTCCCCTACATTTTGGCCCTTTTTGCCTCTCATTTTTATGTTACATTTTGTTGGACTTAGGACTCTGGGCTCCTCACCACTGCTAAAACAGCGCTGAGGTGCAGGTGCTCTCCCTTAAAACCTTGTGAGGCTGGCATATCTGCCACGAGCCCCTGCTACTGCAGTAGGGCTTAACTCTTCATAGGCTAGCATTGGGAACCCCCCTAATGGGAAAACTTCTGACTGGGACCTAATAAGTTAGTCATGTTTGGTCTTGTTGAAAGCGGGGTGGGGACCCCTTTCCAATGATATATGGGGTTTGGGCACTCCGACGCTAGGGATCCCTCTGTTAGAAAGTGGACCTTTTACTGCCTACACTTAGACTGGGCACTGCAGACTCCCCCTCCCATCTGCATACTGATAGCCTACCTGGGTTAGGATGTGAGAGTGGTGATTCACACCTTCATCCCTGGGATGAGCTGTGATGGGCTGCCCACTGTAGCCTTAACGGCCTGTCTCTTGTCACTGTGACAGCTAGGTTAGGGAAGGCAGGGAACATACCAGAACTCCCTGGACTCATCCAGAAGCCCCAGCCCCCAGACCCTTCCAGAGGATTCTACCACCTTCTAGCCCCTAGACTAAAAGATATATAACTTCTTTGTTACACTGCTGGACCTGGAAGAATCCCTGCTGGAGTGAGGACTGCTGCGCAAGAGGATTGCCACTGGGAAGGAGGCTGGCTGCTCCAAGGAACTGCTACCCCACAACCTGCTGAGCTGCCCTACTGTCTGCTGATCCTGCCCTGCATGGGAGACTGCAACGTCGCCACCAGAGTGTCTCCACAACATCCCAAAGGAACTACTTTTCTTTGAACAACATTCAGAAGGACTGCCTTCCTGGGACTACACCCTTCGTGATTTAGAGGACTGTCCCTGCAGCTGGTGGAACTGCTCAGCTGCGGAACTGAACTAAAAAGACAATAGCCATCTATCACCTTCCCAGGAGTCACCCTGCAGCACTGGGAATCACAGCTGCCACCTGGGGATCCTAAGTGAACTGTGAGGCGCTGTGAGGAGGAAGCACTGTGTGGCAGAAAGCACCGCCGCTGCCCTGGCACCTGATTGCGCTGGAAGGCTTTATTTGAACTGGGCTACAAAGCGCTGTGGCCAAACTGAAGTGCTGGGACCCGGGAAATCATCAACGCGACTGGGGACCCTGGGACACTGTAAGCGCTGTGGAAGGAAAGCGCTGCAACTCTTAAGTCACCGCCGCTGCCCGGGACTGGAATGCGATGAGGAGTGCTTTGTTGTAATTGAGGCGCTGTGAAGCAGAGCGCTGCCTTACATCCAGAATCACCCCGGCGGACCTGGGAGCCTCAGGAAACCCGAGCGCAGCTTCTCTGACATCATAGAGGAGCCGTGCTGGTATTGGGCCCGGTGGAGATCGTTGCCCAGTAACGAGGGAGCATCCTCTCAGGAGCCGCGCCAGGATTTGGTCAACAAGGAGCGATCAGGAGTGAGGCCGCACAGAGAAAAGAAAGGACTTCCCCGCTTCACGGCTGGGCAAGTGGCGCTGCGGACTGAGAGCCTCAGGGGAGAGAGGAGCTTCACGGCGGTGCCCTTTCCCAGCGTAAGGGGGCCTGAGCTCTCTAAGCACCGAGACTGTGGGCATGGTTAGTAGTGGGCCTGCCCGTGATTATCGGTCTACCTGCATACTCCGTGGTGCATCAGCGGGAGCAGTAATACACCACCGGGGACTTGGCATTACAGGGCCACCGGAGCTGGTGACTTTGCTTGATTGATAACGGCCCGTACCTCCTGTGAACAAGAGGGGCTGACTGTCTGCGCTGGAGGTCATTACAGGTCATCCCCCTTAAGCTGACTCTGCCATCCATCGCCGACCTGCAGAGAACTGGAGCACATCGGACACCAGGACAAATAGGGGGAGAGGCCCAGCGTGCTAGGGACAGTGCTGACATTAAGAGACCTCAGTGCCCTCCGCCTATAATTTGTTTTCCCACAGGACTCTCCCCACCACCGTACCTTTTACTGGCAATTTCAGGAGTAGAGTCCCTTAAAGTACTACCAGAATTGATGACTATTTTTCCTTGTGACAAACCTGACAATTAAGAGCTCCTGATTCCTGTGGAATGTATTTTTATTGTTGAGCTTCCTGAAAATACTGATAAAGATATTTTTATCTTCCTAATTCATTGGTGTAGTGCCTTTTTGTGCGTGTCTTACTGCGTACTGGGGACGGGTGTTGCACAAATACTTTACACATTGTCTCTGAAGTTACGCCTTTGCTGCTCTGCGCCAAGCTACCAGGTCAGAAGCGGTGGCCCCTACTTGGACTAGGGTGCATACCTCTGCCAACTGGAGACCCCGGTTCTAACAATGCAGCTTCTAAACATCATGGAGCTTGAAATCAGTTCTTTCAAATTCAAGACCAGGGCACACGTGTTCGTTGGGTGTCAGCCATTCTCTGTGATTACAAACTCTACACACCCTAGGCAGGGCACACCCAACACAAAAGATGACAGAGTCATATATATAATGTGTTTTTCCTTATGTAAGAACAAGTTAAACAAAAAGGGGGTTAAAACAATAGGAAAAAAAGGAGAACCCCACCCTCCCCTTGGTGATGGCAGCAAGCATACAGTGTGGAAGTCACATAACACTAACATTCTAATCAGAATTGTAAGAGGTATAAAGCTCTTATGGAAGCAGGACATACTGCGGATGGGAGGCCTCTCGAAAGGAAGACAACCAGGGGACACCATTTATACTCAAAGTTCTTGTAGTCATCTCTAAAGATTTCAGACATACGCTCCAAACTGAGCAACCTCCACATTTGAGCATGTCATAAGGACATAGCCGGAGCTTCCTGTCTTTTCCAGGCGGCCGCCAGGTTAATCTTGGCTGCTCCGATACAAAGCCACATTATGGTTTTATCGGCTCGAGTCTGGTGCTCTAGGGATGGGTCTCGAAGCCCCAAGAGGACACCTGCCATGGTAATGGGGATAGGATATCCCAGGATCTTCTCCTTTATGTGTGCCAGAATCTCCTCCCAGAAGGGGCGGATAGGCGGGCAATCCCACCATATGTGTTGAAAATCTCCTAACAGTCCGCAGCCCCTCCAACACCTATCGGATGTCGCAGGGAAGATTTGTCGTAGCTTGGCAGGGTGAAGGTACCAATCCATCATAGTCTTCAAGTGGGCTTCTCTAAGCTCTGTAGAATGGTTAAAACTAGTAATATCAGACCATAAGTGTGCCCACTCCTCATCAGAAATAGGGCAGTGTAACATATCTTCCCACATGTACATGTACCGTGGACGCGGGATCAGAGCAGTTTTGAGAAGTAAGCTGTATATAAAAGATATCACCCCTTTCATAGAGCTGATCTTAGTGAGGAAGGCTTCAAATTGTGTGAGTGGTCGGGTGGCAGAGTCTTGTATAGGAGGGTGAAGGGCCCAATGCATCGGTTGTGTGTAATGATATCTTTCTGAATGTCCTATTCCGTAGTCTCGCTGACAGTTATCAAAAGTCAAAGGGTCAAAGTTGTGGAATAGGTGTGTCAGTGCCAGGCAACCTCCCTCCCTCCAAGCGTCAAAAGGACCCTCACTTAGGGCTGGGGGAAAGGCGGGGTTGAAGTGAATCGGCGTGAAGGGGGAGGGAAACGTAGTCCATCCATTGTCACCCGAGACAGAATCCCAAACTTTAAAGGTGGTGCCCGTGGGTGTGCTAATATAAGTGTTTTTAGGCCTATGTTGTCTAGGGCGCCAGGCCAAATCCCAGATTGTCCTGCCCGTCACGCTGCGGTCCATGTGCAACCAATGTTTCTCAGATTCTTGTTGTGACCACTCAACCAGAACCCGTAATTGCGCAGCTTTGTAGTATAATTGGATGTCGGGTAGTCCAGCTCCACCATCCTTGCGGGGGCGGCACAGAAAAGAATGAGAGAACACCAAGAACACTCACATCAGCCTTGCCAGGCCAACGGGCCAAGCCGTGAGGGAAACGGCGGTAGCAGGAGCGGGAGCGGGAAACCGGAGCCACCGGACCACACCTCCCAGCAGCCCCTGGGGCGCCAGCGCGCCCGTGACGCGTCAGAAGCGCCAGGAGGCGCCAGCAAAACGCTGACCCCCGCGAGACCTGGGGGAACACCAAGAACACTCACATCAGCCTTGCCAGGCCAACGGGCCAAGCCGTGAGGGAAACGGCGGTAGCAGGAGCGGGAGCGGGAAACCGGAGCCACCGGACCACACCTCCCAGCAGCCCCTGGGGCGCCAGCGCGCCCGTGACGCGTCAGAAGCGCCAGGAGGCGCCAGCAAAACGCCGACCCCCGCGAGACCTGGGGGAACACCAAGAACACTCACATCAGCCTTGCCAGGCCAACGGGCCAAGCCGTGAGGGAAACGGCGGTAGCAGGAGCGGGAGCGGGAAACCGGAGCCACCGGACCACACCTCCCAGCAGCCCCTGGGGCGCCAGCGCGCCCGTGACGCGTCAGAAGCGCCAGGAGGCGCCAGCAAAACGCTGACCCCCCACTCGCCCCGCGAGTCGCGCGCGGGAGCGACCGGGAGAAGCCCGGGACAAGGGCGGGACAGTCTACGGCAGTCCACGGCAAGACCAGGCAGGGCTGGGCCACCCATCTAACATCTCCTGCAAATATGGGTAAGCGGAAATGCGGTGCTACCACACAAGAGGGCGGAAAAAAAGCAAAAGTGGCAAAACAATCTGACTCTATTCTGTCCTATCTTACTTCTGCGGTGGGGGCTTTAACCAAGGAAATTGCTACAGCACAATTAGAACTGGGCTTGATTGCTAAATCTCCCCCCCCAGCCACATCATCTGAAATACAATCCATCCCTTTAGAGCCTGACATCATTATAACAAAACCCACAATTGCTACTGTTTCCACTTTACCTCAATCCTGTGCATCCCAAACTTTGCTCCCTACTGTGACCCCGGACACTTTGGGAACTTTAAAATCACCCTCGAAAAAACGCAAGAAGAGGGAGGCCCCCCCCGAGCCACTCATGGGATGGAGGAGTCTCTAAAGGATCTTATCGAGGCTCTTTTTGAGGAACGGATTGAACCCCTTTTAGTGGGAATTGCAAAAGACATAGTAGACACAATGACCACATGTCTTGATGGCTTGTTAAAAAAATGTGTGCTAATTGATGATATCGCGAAAAAACTTGATAGCTTGCATCTTGGCGAGAAAAAGGCCGTAGATTGTCACAGAGCACAACACCTACCCTTACCACCACCTGAGACTATCACTGAGCCCATGGAATCAGTTATAGCAGGCTCACAGGTTGCCCAACCTCCCACACCCATTATTCCACAGGAGATCCACTCAACACCTGGGGCTACTAATTTTCCTGGAAGCAAGATCCATCTAAACTTGCCCCCAGCGGTAGTACCCTACGTAGCTGTTTTCTTAGGGGTGCCCCCGCTAAGGGAAGGAGAGGAGGAGTCAACTCCTGAACTTATTGGAAAAGCAAAAAAATGGTGTGATGATTTCAGCAGTGGTGATTCAAATACATCCTCCAGTATTATAGCCGCTAGAAGGGTAGGATGGGTGGGAAAACGGGCTAAAAATGTGAAAGGTGACTGTGTAGTGATAAACTTTAACAACGACCATTGCCCGAGCACTTTGTTCTGGGATGGATCAGATATTAAGGAAAGTGATAACCTCAGGGCAGTCCCACTAGGTTTCTTTTATCCCCCACAGCCCCTTTTTTATCCACAGAGGATGCCCCCCCCAATTACGGTCCCATCAGTGAACGGGTGGCAAACTGTAACTAGGAATGTGAAACGAAATCGATCAACGTCCCATAACACAGGCCCTATTATGGATTTGGTAAATCGTTTTAATCCTCTAAGTGATCTGAACACCAACGATTGACTACCTTTACCTCAAACATCACCTATAATAGTTATGCCTGAGAGGGTAACCCCCCTACCATGTACATTCATGACTTGGAACGTGGCAGGAATAAGAGCTAAAACATCTGACCCTACTTGGACCCAATACATTTCTACACATAAGGTCATAGCTCTACAAGAAACGTGGGACACTTCACTTTCTTTTTATTTAGATGGATTTCTAAGTTACACAATACCTGCCAGCACCAGTAACGCGGGGAGAGCAAAAGGGGGGCTCATCACACTTTTTTCGTTAGATCTAGTAGGATCTTTTAACTTATTGAATTCAGGTTCCCCAAACATCCTAGCAATAGAGTGGACAGTCTCCCCAAGCTGTATTATACTAGTAATTAATTTTTACAATCCTTGGGGTGGATCAAATGAATATGAACATGTGCATTGTTTGGCGAACTTGATAAATAACTTCAGTCAAAATTCACATACTCCTTTCGAAATTCTCTTAATGGGCGATTTCAATAGCCACAAATGTCATTTGCCTTGCCAATCATTAGATGCAGACTCTCCTGACGGAGCCTGCATTCCTCACTTTGAACACACCAAAATGGGGGAGACACTTGACCTATTGTGTGCGAATTCCAATCTATACGAATCTTTTAAAACTGCTAATAATGAGAAGCTCCCCACGTACAAAGGTACAACCAAAGGGACAATAATTGATTACATATTTATGACCGTAGGCTTAATTTCAAAGGCAAGTGACTATAAAGTCACTGTCTCACACCATAGTGATCATAACCCTCTGTCAACTGCTATACACTGGAGTGACTTATGGCGCAGGCAGGTGGATCAGCCCCGGGTTTGCGCCTTGACGGTGCCCAGTGATCAGGGCAGACGACTTAGATGGGGTATGGCCATGGAGGAACGGTTTATGGAAACCCTACTGCCCAAAATTGAGGGACCTATAGAAACTTGTCTAGATCATACCGCCTCGAACCCTCAGGTTGTTGCAGCTTTTAATTGTATCTGTGCACAAACTGTTAGGGATCTTTTAAAACCTAAATCTAAGTACCCCCCAAAGCCCCACAAATGGTTTGACAGCAAATGTTCAAGGGCACATAGAGAATTGAAAACGGCTCTTAGGGCCAAAAAAAGGGACAAAGAACTAATCTCTAATTTAAGACGGGCCTATAAAACCATCGTGAGGGCAAGGAAAAATGAAATCAAGAATAATGCTTGGACTGATCTTCTCAATGTAGATGTTTTAAAAAACAGTAAACAGTTTTGGGAAATTATTAACCACTCCTTTTTCTCAGGAGAGAACAATCTGAACACAGATTGTGTAATCCCAGACGAAAGATGGGTACAGCATTTTAGTAAGATCTACGGGGGTGAACCGTCAGTTTGTCCAAGTACTACTGTGGCGACTTCTTGTACAGCCACAGTGGTAGTTACGGAAGAGCAGGTCCTTAAAGCCATTGCGGATACCACAAAAAATAAGGCTCCAGGCCCGGATGGTGTCCCGGCAGACTTTTTTAAATATTGTCCAGTACTTTGGAGTAAAGTTTTGACCAGAGTATTTAGAGCAGCAGCCGAAGGATGCCTACCTCAAACCTGGGCAACATCCATAATAGTCCCCATCTTTAAGAAGGGAAATCGGGAGGACCCTGGGTGCTATCGCCCTATTTCCCTTATCGACTCTACTTTTAAAATCTTAGGTAGAGTCCTTTTGAATCAACTAAGGGAAAATATTGAACTGCATGGGGGACTCTCGAATATCCAATATGGCTTTCGTGAGAATAGGGGGACATTGGAACAATGCTCCAACCTCCACCTTCTAGTCTCCAGGTATACGGTGGCCGGGGAGGGGACAGTTTATCTGGCCTTTATGGACCTCTCCTCGGCTTTCGACCTGGTGAATAGAAGCAAGCTGTGGACTACCCTATTAGATTTAGGTATAGAGGAACCCTTGGTGGCATTTATGGCAAGGCTACATCAAGATCTTAAGGCAAAAATAAGAGTCACCAGGGACGGTAGGTGCACAGAAAGTTTTAATTCTGAAAAAGGGGTGCGACAGGGTTGTATCCTGGCCCCCCTTCTTTTTACTATTTATATAAATGGTCTCGGGAAATACCTTGAAACAGGATTGGCGGATGTCCCACGTGTAGGAGGTGCTCAAATCCCAGCCCTCCTATACGCGGACGATGCCGTCCTGATAGCGCGAACAGGGATTAGCCTACAGATTCTTCTGGACCGTTTTGGCTCCTTTATGGAGAACCTAGACTTGAAAATTAATGTGTCCAAGTCCCACACTATGATCATTGGCCGTAAAGTTAACATGCTGCAGAAAAAATCTTTTATATGTAAAGGGGAGACCCTTTCTAGGGTCCCAGTCTTTCCTTACTTGGGAGTCCTTTTTGATCACAGAGGGTCTTGGGTTCCACAGGTCACAGCTAAAAGTCTCAGCTTAGCACGATCCTCATCAGCCTTGCTGGCCTTCACAAAGCGATTGGGAGCAAAACCAATGGAGGCTGTGATTAAAATATATAATAGCAAGTGCGTTCCAATCGCTATGTACGGATCTGCGATTTGGGGCTACGTAGAGACGGCAAAAATTCAGAGGGTGGAAAACGGTATCATCAGGAATATTTTATCTGTTCCAGACTCTACACCTACCTTCTCTATTCATGAGGAAATAGGCCTACGATACATCTCTGATAAACTTAAATTGGCACCCCTCCTTTTTTGGGTCAAAACGTGGTTGAATCCCGAGCTGACGTTAAATCATGCCATCCTTAGGGACGTCATCGCAAGGGATAACGCCATGAGAATTCCCTGGCTAAAATTTATTAAATCTACCTTATTAATGCTGGGGAGACCGGAACTTTTTAATGACCCAACTAACATTAGGAGGGAGGATGTTGGGTGGATTAAGCGGATGTTTATGGATAGGGCCCGTATGGATAGAGAAGATCTGGAACTGAGGAAACCCATGGTAAGGGCACATACTGTTTTAATTACTTCACCCACCATGGAACCTTACCTAAAAACCGTGACTAATCCTCTGCATAGACTCCTATTGACCAAATTTAGGATGAATTTAATTCATTATACCTTAGGAAATTTTCCGGTGTGGTCAAAACCTGAGGATGGTCCGCCATGCGGTTGTGATAACTTCTCAGTTCAGGACACCCTTCATTTTATATTTTTCTGTGATTTTTATAGCACTGAAAGGAAGAAATATCTATTCCCTGTTCTGAAGGCAGCGGGCTTTACTCAAATAAGGCCAGCCCTAATTTTCCTTCAAATGTTAACAGACACTTATACTATGTTTAGTGTTGCTTGCTATCTAACTTCGGCTTTTAGAACTAGAAAAAAAAGGCTACCCCAGATTGACCTGTTTTAACTCAAATTTGTTTTTTAAAGGAAACATTTTTAAAACTATTGCATGCAACAATCTGATGAAATGTAATCATTATGTAGAAATTCATTCTTTTTAACGTGATCAAGTGATGTTTTTAAATACTGTATTGTGTTTGTTTTATGCCTTTTATGATTTTAGCAAAAATCGAATAAAGAGTATGACTGACTGACTGACTGAATGAGAGAAGCGAGCACAGCCTCCTTGCCAAATAAAGCATAGGATCATGGCCTTCAACTTTCGAAAAAAGTCAACCCCAGTTCAATAGGCAAGGATTAGAACAAGTAGAGGAGCTTAGGTAGAAGCATCATCGTCACCTCGTGAATGCGACCCAACCAAGACAGAAAGAGGGGTTTCCATTTTGAGAGATCTGCCTGAATGTGTGCAAGTAGGGGAGGAAAGTTGGCAGTGTAAAAATCCTCCAGTCTCGAAGTCAGTTGAACCCCCAAATATTGTATGGAAGATGTGGCCCAAGGAAGGGGAGTGAGAGCCTGGAAACAACGGACCTCAATTGGAGGAAGGGTGGGGTTCAATATGTACGATTTATCTATATTAATTTTAAAGCCGAAACAGCTTCAAAGCGTTCAAGCTCCGAATGCAAATTTGGGAGAGAAGTAGCTGGCTCAGTCAAAGACAGAAGGACATCATCCGCGAACAAGGAGATTTTATGGGATTCCCCGTGAAAGCCACCCCCTTAATTCCAGGGTTGGATCTAATCGCCAGCGCTAAAGGTTCTATGCTGAGAGCAAAGAGTAAGGGAGAAAGGGGACACCCCTGTTGGGTGCCTCTGGAATGGTGGAGGGAGGAAGATTGCCCCCCATTGATTACCACTTTAGAGCAAGGGTGAAGGTAGTTAGCTTTAATCATAGTAAGAAATGTGGGCGAAAATCCGAATGCTGAAAGAGTTTGGAAGAGATAAGGCCAATCAATCCTGTTGAAGGCTTTATCGGCGTCCAATCCCACCAAAACCGCAGGTAGTTGATGCCTATTGGCCTTTTCTATAAGGTGAATACTTCGACGGGTATTATCGTGTGTTTGACATCCTTTGATAAAGCCTGACTGGTCTGGATGTATAAGGATAGGCATAAGGTCATTCAGGCGTTTAGCTAAGATCGAGGAATAAAGTTTTGTGTCTAGATTTAATAGGGCGATTTAATAGGAAGCGCAGCGTTGGGGGTCCTTTCCCAGTTTGAGTATCACCGTGATCACGGCTTCAGCCATAGTATTGGAGGTTATACCGTCCTCTGCCATAGTGTTAAAAAGACGAGCAAGATGGGAACTAATGTCAGGGGCAAAGGTTTTATAAAAGAGTGTGGTGTAACCATCCGGCCCGGGTGCTTTGTGGGCCTTCAGGGCTTAAATGGCTGTAATTACGTCGGTCTCTGTAAAATGTGCTGTGAGTAATGCATTCCAGTCATCCAACACCTGTGGAAGGGGCAAGTTTCTAAGGTAATCTCGTTGGGACTCTAAGTCTAAAGTGTCCCCCGTGTAGAGGTTGTTACAGAAAGAACCAAAAAGAGCAGCTTTTTCCCCATCTTTATGTGTATCTTTCCCGGCTAATCCCGCAATACCTCCTATATATTCCCTCTCCCGTTTGTCTCTCAACTGCCTCGCAAGATGTTTGCCAATTTTGTTGCCCTGGGTGTAGGAGAGCTGTCGTAACTTGAGTAAAGTAAATTCCGCCCTATTATTATATATAGCCCTGAATTTACCCCGAAGCGCTGTGAGGCTGCGCAAAGTGTGTCTTGTTGGATTGAGTTTATGAGAACGCTCAACGGCACCCAGCTCTCTTTCAAGTTGTTCTCTTTCAATAGCCCTCTGTTTATTCAATGCTGCGTTACGTGCCATGCATTCCCCTCTAATGACAGCTTTAAAGGTATCCCAGGTGTTCTGCACTGAAGTGTCCTCTGGCTTGTTATTCTCAAAGAAAGTAGCAATAGTTGCTCGTAATTTAGCACAAGAGTCCTTATCTCGAAGAAGCGATGGGGGGAAGTACCACCTGGTAGTTGTGTCGTGGCCGTATCAATCGAGGCTAATAGACAACAGACTGTGATCGGATACCGTTAGAGGGAAAATGTGGGCGTCTTGTAAAGCCCCCTGTAGGGATTGACTGAGAAAGACATATTCGAGGCGCGAGTAGGTATGTATGGTGGACATGAGAGTAAAAGGTGTAATCTCGCGTCTGTGGCAAAAGAGTACGTCAGGCGTCTAAAAGCCCCAAATCATGAAGGCATTGTTGCGTGGACTCCGAAAAAGAGCCCAGAACTGAGCGGTGTGAGTGTGAGCTGTCTAGATCCTTTTGCCATATCAAATTGAAATCACCCATAAGAATAATTGGGCCTTCCATAAAGTCTGTCAGTTTCCCCAAGAATGAATGTAAAAAGGTCGTCTGCCCAGTGTTGGGGGCGTAGACTGCTGCAAAGGTACACGTTTTCCCTCTTAGGTGTCCTTTGATCATGAGCCAACGGCCGTCCTTATCACTCTGTATCCCCAGTGGTTGAAATTGCATGGAAGAGTGGAGCATGATAGCCACCTCTCTGTGTTTAGTGTGCGCAGAGGATTTTTATATGAGTGGGAACTGTTTGTGGTGAAAGCGTGTGTCCTCGGCTTTGGCTAAATGTGTTTCCTGTAGAGGCACTACATCAAGATTATGAGCAACAATATATTTCCACACCTTATGGCGCTTCTGAGGAGAGTTAAGCCCCTTGACATTCCACGTTCCAAGGACAATTGGCATCATGGCAAAAACAAAGCACTGACCGGATCCCGCGGGCTCTACCCACCGATTTCTGGCCTAGCACTTTTTTCGAACCAGTGTTGGCATCGGAGTCAGCTCGTAATCTAGGGGTCATGTTTGGCCCTAACTTACAACTAGACCTACATGTCAATAAAACCACGGGAACATGTATGATGCTGCTCCGTATGCTACGCAGAGTTTTGCCTCTGCTTCCCGCTCAGTCCAGGCCGGAAGTAGTCCGTGGGACCATTTTAAGTCGGCTTGATTATTGTAATGGTCTTCTCCTGGGGGCTCCAAAAAACTTGATAGGGAAGCTGCAGAGGGTGCAGAATATGGCTGCTAAACTGGCCCTTTCACGACCCAGATCTAGCTCTTCTACTCTTGCGCTTCGTGATCTGCATTGGCTCCCGGTAGATCTACGGGTCCAATTTAAAGCGGCCTGTTTGGTGTTTAGAGCGGTACACCTCCTGGGCCCTACCCCGTTACAAAACATGTTTGCATGGTATTCTGCCCCACGGCTCTTGCGGTCGTCATCGGCTCACCTTCTGGTGGTGCCTAGGTTTCAAAGAGTGAGGATGGGCGGCCGCTCATTTAGAGTGGCGGCAGCCAAATTGTGGAACTCTCTCCCACTCACTCTCAGGAGCTATAAGGACTATCTTCCGTTCAGGAAGGCCTTAAAGACTCATCTCTTTCCCAAGTAATGGCTGTGTGATTGTGCTTGTCCAGTGCGGGGGTTCTCTGATCAAAGCGCCAGGATGCCCTTTGGGTGACAGGTCTGCGCTCTATAAGTATGCGAAATAAATAAATAAAGCACTACATAGCGCCCGTAGTGTACCCCATCCCTCAAGAATCCCCCCTAAAGCCCTCCCAGAGGCCTTGCTATGTCTGCTCCCATTGGTTGTGTTATCCCAGTAGTCCCACCACCTTCCACACTTGTAAAAAAGCTGTCACCACATCCCACCCACACCCACCCCTCGACCCCTGAACAAAAGAGAACCATTGGAACTGAATAAACAGTGTAAAGAACAATAGCAGCCCCACTGCGGGTCTAAGAAGAACCCGCCGGAACCAGGGGGGAACAACAGGTCCGAGGACCCCGTCCATGCCCGCTCATGCGCAGCGTAACGACGCATGCTTATTTGTGCGGCTGGTCAGAAAACCACAAGAGGCCGCCTCAGGTTCAGGTCTATGATCAGATTAGCACATAAGTATCCTCCAAGCCCGTAGAAAAAACATACAAAATAACAATTGAGTCTCACAGAGTACCTTTAGTCACTGAGAATCTATCTTGTTTTTAAACAAGAAGTAGCAGGAATCAGGATGGTAGCAGTAGCCGTACCCAGATAGGCCTCCAGTCCCAACTCCTCCCACTACGTAAGCATGAGACTGATGCAGAAGTAATAGTGAATGCGTGAAGGATCAAGCGTCCCAATGCCAAGGTATACCAAAGCAGAGCCATTCTCTGGTGAGTGTCCTGAGTGCTGTCAGAGACGTCGCAAAGCCCAGTCGGTATGGCAAGTTGCAGACGCGTAACCCATAGTCCAGAAGATTGCTGGCTATTGTCGACCCCTTCGCGATCCAGTCGACCATGTTGAAGCCGAAGTTGAGCCTCGAGAAGGCTCTCCAGATTTACCGTTCAGAGAAGTGTCCTCTCCTGGGGGAAGGCCCAACAGCTCTATCCCCTCCTGCCTGTTCAACGATATGGCGTCGTTTACTCTGATTTTCAAAGGAGATCCCAAAATGATAAGTCCATCGGTATCAAATTTTGTCTTCACGTAGTTTACTGGTGATAGGCCTGAGGAGTTGTCTTTGTGCAAGAGTAGCCGACGATACATCCTGGAAGATGGTGCAGGAGTGGTTCTGGAAGGAGACTGAGTCTTTCGTCCTAGCGGCCTGAAGGACTGCCTGCTTGACTTTAAAGGAGTGAAATTTTGCTAGGATGTCGCGCAGCCGCTTTTTCTCTCCGTGTGACAGCGTTCCCACTCAATGGGCTCCATCCAATTTTATCTTGAGGGTCTGAGGGGCTAAATTTCCGAGAAAAGTCCCACCAGGAAGGCCTCTAGGTCAAATCCCTCTGGGCCTCCTCCAAGTCCCTGACGCAGATTTCTCCCTTCGAGCCCTGTTCTCAAGGTCCTCCGCCTTAAGGTGAGCTTGTTGCAGCTGGTCCTGGAGGGAGGGAACATCTTCCCGGAGCTCTGTAGAAAGTTGTTTTTGCTCTTGGTGGTGCGATTCAAGATCAAGGAATCTGGTGCCCATGGAATCTACATCTTGCTGGAGGGAGGTCAAGTGCTCTGTCAGATCTGAGCGCAGTTGATCTATAGAGGATTTGATATCCTGACTGATATCTTTGCGCAATTCAGCTTGAAAGACTTTAAACAGAGCCGGGAGATCAGTTTTTGTGAGGGCCATTGCTGATGCGCCCACCTCGCCCGTAGTGTTGACGCTTTTCCGCTGCGGCAAAGAAATCTGAAAGTTTAGCCGGTGGTTTGCCCGTTGATTTCTTAGGCGGCATAGGGCTAAGACCTATAAGGCCAGGCACGCAAGCCGGGAATTGCGAGGGTTGAGAGGCGGCTAGGGGGTGTCATAGGCTAGCGTTCGACTTCCCGAACCAGGCGCTGGTCAGGAATTGCCCTGCAAAGTAGAGGTAGGATACTCAGAGACAATCAGACACCCCAGGCATTCGCCGTCAGGAGGTGTGCAGCATTCGCACGTGTGGACCAACAGCTAAATGCGTTGCAGCAGTCGAGCGGGCCCCCGGGGGGCCCCGAAAATCCACCTGACAAGCTGAGCTGTAGCCCAGAGAGGGTGCCCTCAATGGGGCACACAGCGTCCATACGAGGTCACCGGGTGCGCAGTGATGGTTTCCCCCTAGGGGTATCGGGTGGTGGACCCGCAGTGGGCCAGCTTTCAACAAACCTTTGGCAGCAGTATGAGGGAGAGAGGCATGAGGGAGGCACGGATTGCCCCAGATAAGCCCCTCATTGTGGGAATCGCCAGCTGAATTAGAGCCTCAGACGCGGAATGCGAAGTTTACCGCCACTCGGTAAGAGGCAGCTGCCCTCTTAAAGTCAGGCAATGGTGGAGGACGCAGCATACGATCGGTGTCAGGGGTCGTTTCCACTACCGCTAGCGTAGCATGCATGGACTGTACCTGGATCGGAGGGGCGATCCCTGTTGGTGCGTCCTCCCCGAGCCGTCTCATAGCAGCTTAGCGAGGGTTGCTGCATCGCGGATGTCGCGCCGCCATTTTGTGAGGCTTGCGCTCCCTCTCCCTGGCTACGCCGGCAAAAATCTCTCAGTTCCCTGAAGCGATGAAGCTCCAAAAACCTCCTCAGTGGGCACCTCACATCTTCTCACACTTTGAACTCGGAGGACAATGGTTCTGGATGCCTGTGACCGCACTTCTCGTCACATTGAACGCGCGTGGACCGGGAGCCGAGACGGATTAGGTCCGATCGGCCATCTTGCCTGGCCACGTCCCCTTCATCACTGTTTGTACAATTTAACCCCTTCCATGCTGATGACGAATCCCAGCCGTCCTGCACTACGGTGCTCGTGTGCTGATGACGGCTGGGGTTCGTCACGGCCCGCCCCTGTTCGTGTTGTTTACAGCACACCAGGGGAATCGAGGCCGCATGGAAGGGGTTAATTTGACAGATAAACAGAAGTTGATGTCAATGAAAGACGCAATGTATACAATGCTACATATTGAGAAATTAGAACATTTACCATTTTCTGTGACAGAAACTGATTCAGCTGTGTGGTTAATACATGGGGTTATTTCATTGCCTATCTCACTCTTTCAGTTCATGGCCTGCATGAAACACTATCCTGTTGGTAGATATGAGCATCTTGGGAGCAGTTATATCCATAAATTATGGTCATTACCTTTCACATTTCAGTGTCAAAGGACTGATGAGGTTTTCCTTACAGGAGAGGATTGAGATTTTGTGGTAAAACACTTCCTGGTCTGTAAACAAGTTAAACTTCCTGGTGCTTACAATGTTTCAGCCCCTAATTTAGCTTTTTTTTTTAAAGGGACTCTAGTCCTAGCTATCATTCCTGTGCTTACTTTGCTTTTAAACGATAGTTATCTTATCCTGAATAACCACAATTACTGCAGCTTTGGGGCAGGCATCCCGTATAGAGTAACGGTTTCAAAACGTGTTACGTGTTGCAGTAATGTTCTTTTTCCACCCCGCATGGGATTGTAGATAGTTCACTTTGGCCTACCATTCCAACTCTGAAAACAAATTTCAGTAAGCTAAGTAGACTCAAAGTGCTATTGTTTCAACCAGAAGTGGCTCTCACATCAGCTCGTGAGACCTTCGAATTGCAGGTGTCGAGAACCGCAAGTGAGATTCACTCGTTACTAAACACAAATCTCCCACTGCATTTCGGGGAGCTAATACACCAAATATTTAATGCATCTGATACCGAGGGCCTTGCACACTTTTTTAAACTTGTGGGATCCGGCCTTGTTACATCCTTTCAGTCTATTTTTGGTGTAAAACCGGATTTTATTCATTCCATTTTTTTCCAGTGCCTTTGGAGGGTTTTCCCTAGTGTGCTTGCTGGTTTGTGGAGTGCTGGTTCTTTTTCTACTACTGCATAATGGATGCCCGTCTTGTGGTCCAGTCCCACCAAGACAAATTGCAGCTGTACCGTGAACAGGTGCAGCAACTTTTTGGATTGATGCCATTGGCAGCTCTTAGGATCAGATATAGGCTGACCTTCCGCTATGCCTACTTTATCCGCGTGTAACCTGTGTTCTACTGCCTCTGGTGTCCTTTCGATTGGGCCCTGGATGTCTTCTTCTCCAATACATCACGCACAGCAGTGGATTGTGACACATTCATGGGTCAGTTGATGGCCCATGAACTGGACTGTTCCGTGGTTAGTGGTTTGATGCATGATCCTATGTCAGGAGTCACTGCAGGCTTGAGTACCTGTGCTCATGCACAGCGCCTCTTGCATCAGAGTTTCATCAAATATCATGCAGGTTGCCCGGAAATGCCCCTGACTGCTTCTGGATAGGAGGAGCATGTCTGTTCATTCGACTTGCTTAAATGGATGGCGTACCTCTTTACTGTGGAAGATTCCGATGGCCTGTTGGAGTGGATAGCATTCCACTGTGCATGTGATATATTTGATTCCGAGGAACCACTGTAGCTGTGCTTTGGGAAACACTATGAAGGCTGTTAATTTTTTTCTTATCTTTTTTCATATTCTTCTGCTTTTCGCAAAATATATCCTGATATTGGATCTTTCATCGCTGTTTGGCTTATCAACAATGCGCTTTGGTTCTTTGGTTCTGCTTACCTTGGATTTCTGTTCACCTAGGAGCTACAGACCTGCCCAAGGGGAGGGTGTCACGTGGCCCTGGGAATATGGCCGTCTCCACTAAGTTAGCATGCGCTCTGCAGACATTAAGCAGCTTTGCACATGTTATTACATAGCTTTATTTTTTAAATGACTTTGTTCGCACCTTTCACATGAGAACAGTCTGCTGTGTACCTTCTCTGCCTGTTCTCTGAATTTAGTTTGAACATTGTGAGCAAGATCGATAAACAATGCCCCTTGTTATTCTGTTCTGGTCAGGCCTTAGCACATAGAGAAAACATACTGTTGCGGCTGCTCTTTTGCTCTTTGGGACAATGTACTTTGGTCTTATGGGGCTACACGAAGTGGTAACACACACTTGGAGAGGGAGCTTTCCAGGGAGAAGTGCAAGACAGCACCTATGATGTAGATCTCCCATATATTTGCTAAGGTAAGGGGTCTGCCGAGAAAGCCCAGAAATATTTTAATATGCAATAATACTTTTCCTTAGCAAGGGGAGGGAGATTAGCCTCTATTGTCTTTACTCCATTGTCTTTTCATGATGACATCTCCCTTCATGATATATAGACTAGCTGCTATGCCGACTATATTTGTACTATGCATTTCCCTGCTAGTTGTGGCACATATACTGCATGTTATGGCACGTAAGTTAAAATAAATATTTTAAACTGATCTGTGTCTCTGTCAGACGTTATTGTGGACAAGTACAAGAGTGTGAGCAAAAGGGTGTGTCTTGTTACTGCGATTCCTAAGTGATCTGGGAGTGTGTATCCTGGGGTGTCTAATCACTTGTTTCACTGTGAGTGAGTAGGAGAGCAAGTGAGATACTTTAGCTAGTCGGTCCTGGGCTTCTGGGTACTAAGGTGGTGGGAGGTCCCTATACACCCAGGTCCTATAATTCTGCACATAGTTCTGTTCTTGGGCAGAATCCCTGCAACACCTCACTGGCACTTTCCATAATTCTAAGGCTTTCTGTGGGGATCTCAAACTCGGCTAGGGTCCAATCCATGTCCAGTTCCTCAGAAGGGGGCTTAGAAAAGATGATGGAGTACCCTTTCTTTTTCTTGCTGGAGATTGTGAAGCCAATGATTAAGGAGCAACATCTTGCTCAGCAGGAAGCTCAACCTCCTGTTCTGCTTCTACTTCAGGCAAAACTGTTACTGGCTGCGCCTCCTGTTCACTTTCCTGCAATGATTCGATACTATTCTGCGGCTGAGACAAATCCAGTTCAGTTCAGGCAGCATGGTTGAGAGACATGGGCTAATTGGGGTGGTGCTGTTGATGTTGCAGAAGTGCTGCTTCCAGCCTTTTACTGCCCAGAGGAGGGTGCAGGAGGTACACCACATTTCCTGAAAGTGGTGAAGGCCAGCCCATCAGTGATGGCAATATCCTTCTTCTTATCCCACTCACTGGCCACTTTCTTGGCTGGAACACTTTTCTTTTGGGCCATATTCAAGTTCTTTCCTAGGTCTAGTAGTTGCCACTCAGCTGAACAAGCAGAAGTGAAGGAGGACTCTGCATTTGCAGTTTGAATCCACAGAGAATATAATTTAGAGAGGTAACATCACAAATAATTCACAATAGTGTATCCATTACAAACCATAATTATATAACATTTAAATACTATACAGATTGAAAGTTTTACTTTATGTGTCTCTAAGGCCTGTGAAAGGTAGGGGGTGCAGGAAAAAATTGAATAATCTTTAAAGAAATTCATGCGGGTGTGTGCCTAAAACAGGCAGGGGATGCAGGGGAAAATTGCATCATCCTTCAAAAAGTAATGCTGGTGTGCGCCTATTGCAGTCAAGGGGTGCAGGGCATAAATAAATAATCTTTTTTTTTTAAACTATTGATGGCGTGCACCCATGGCCTGAGAGACCTATCACAGACAGGGGTGCAGGGAAAAAAACTAATAATGTAAAATAAAATTGCTGGTCTCTCACTAGGAACCATGAGAAATCCTATGGAAGTACGGGGTAAATGGAAAAATGCAGATAAGATATATGTACACTGTACATTCATACTACAATCATCTTCAAGCTCATTAAACTGATATCAGGGAAAAATAATGAACAAGACACAAAAAGGCATTGCCCTTTTCAGTCAATGTCCTAGAAAATGGCTTGGACAACATATAACATATGCAGGCCTATGGCAAAAACACACTGACTACTGCAAAATGGCCGCGCCATATCTTCAAACAACAACAAGCAAGAAGGCATGGACAACAAAGAACACATTCGGGCATATGGGAAAAGGACATTGACTATTACACAAAATGGCCACCGGCCACATGCTCAAACAACAACAACCAAGGAGGCATGGACAACAAAGAACACATGCAGGCCTATGGAAAAAGCGCACCGACTACTACAAATTGGACTCTGGCCACATGTTCAAAAACAACAAGCAAGGCATGGACAACAAAGAACAGATGCAGGCCTATGGAAAAAGCACACCGACTACTACAAATTGGACTCTGGCCACATGTTCAAAAACAACAAGCAAGATGGCATGGACAACAAAGAAAACATGCGGGCCTATGGCAAAAGCACAGTGGCTACGACACAAAATGGCCACCAGTCACATGTTTAAAGAACAACAAGCAAGGAGGCATGGACAACAAAGAACACATGCAGGTCTTAGCAATAAGAACACTGACTACTACACAAAATAGCCGCCGGCCACATGCTCAAACAACAACAAGCAAGGAGGCATGAACAACAGAGAACACATCCAGGCCAATGGCAAAAAGCGCACTTACTACTATGCAAAATGGCCACCGGCTACATGTTCGAACAACAACAAGCAAGGATCATGGATAACAAAGAACACATGCAGGCCTATGGCAAAAAGCACACAGACTACTAAAGAAAATGGCCACCGGCCACATGTTCAAACAACATCAAGCAAGGATGCATGACCAACAAAGAACACAAGCAGGCCTATTGACCCTGACTACACCAAATGGCTGCCGGCCGCATGGCATGGAGGATAAATATAAAAAATGGACAATAGCACACACAAACACACACACACACACATTGGCCAGACAAAAACATTGCCACTTGGCCAATAAACAAAGAAGGCATGGTAAACAAAGTGAAAAAACACTACCATTAATTTAGCAGTGACAAAAATGAAAATTAAGTCAGCTATAAAATTTCCCCAATAGCACACATCTTACTGAGGCATTAAAGAAATACATCCACCAAAATAAACTTTAACAGTTTGCAGAAAAAAATTGACATTCCAAAAAGCACATTTTGCATTTTTATCCAAACATAAATGTTTTAAAACAACATTTACCACAGAAACTGTTGTTTTATAAACCCAATGCCTAGCACTGGTTGGATGGCCTGTGGGCAGACTAGGACACATGTGAAAAATAAATAATTAGTGCAAATTTCACAAACATGGAAAAAAAGTACTTAACTGTGCAACTTTTACACTTCTAAAAACTAAAAAAATGAATATAAAAAATAGGCCCCTATTGCAACTCCAGGCCAACCACAATCAAATTTAAAAATTGATTAACTAACTAAAAAGGTACCAATGTGTTTTTGTGCATCTCCTCTATCAAACAAAAACACCCTTATCCAAAAGTTGTTTTTAACTTACTTGATTGATGTGTCACAAAAACAGTCTTTAAAATCCAATGACATATGCAGCAGGAAGCGCAGACAAAGAGAGTGACTAGGGGATGGACAAAGCACTGGGAGGAGACTTCTCGACAAGAAGAGGAAGTTAGAGTCTCTGTGGCACTTCCTATTAAAAAAGTAAACAAAAAAAGCACAATTTGTGCTAAAATAAACTACTTGAAGCATCCATTTGGATGGAATATTCTTTTGAAAAGGTATTTTTGAGTTCATGTAGCTGCTTCTCGAATAGAAAATTGACTCCAGAAGCAGCAACGATCGCTCGCGACTGCCAACGTTAACAAACTGATGCCGGTAGGCTCCATTGCAACCGGAAATCGTGCCAGGAGCCACTGAATCTCGCTCATGCTCACACGCACGCTTGATTGCGTCATTGCGTTGCTCGAATGCGATCAAAATTCTGCCTCGTGGCGATTATTGGAATTTGGCAGGAAATCTGCATTACAAGAGTAACGTGGAGTTACCAAATTTGCCATTTCCCCGAGCGGAATAAAAAAAAATTATGGCCTACTGTTTAGTTCTTTCGTCTTTTAACAGTTATGCTGTTTGGCTGTTCTGTAAAACACAAGCATACATATTTCCTTTGTAAACAGTCTTGATGCTCACACTGAGCTACCAAAGGTGAGTCACATATCCCTTATTGAAACCAGGTCACCTTTGTGGAATCTCCTCAGGATCATATGGGAGCTCACCGAAAGCCATATCAAGAAGTGTCCTATTTTTTTATCGCCAGCAAAAATATTTTCCTAGAAATAGTGCAGGAAAACAGCTAGCTTGAATGGCCATGAGAATCCATAAAGTAAAACTTAACTGGCACCTGCATCAAGGTAGGCTTTTGCGATTCCTTAATTGCAATTATTAAGGAATCACAATTAAGGAATCACAAAAGCCTATGCATGTAGGAATCGCTATATAAATAGCGATTCCTAAACATTCCTTAATTGCAACTCGCAAATTGCGAGCCCATAGGAATGAATTGGAATCACCGAATCGGTAAATACCGGTTCGGTAATATGGGGAACTCATTCAAGGGTGGCAGGGTGTCACATTGACACTCTGTTGCACCCCTGAATAGTGCATGGGTGCACTTGTGGCAGACATGTATGCCCTAAGGGCATGTATGTCTGCCACATCGCACTGCTGTAAAAGCAAAATAATTGGTTTTGCAAAGGTTTTCGATATTTACCACCAACTTGTAGTTGGTGGTAAATACCGAATCCTTACCTTTGCAATGCACTCATTTGAGTGCTATCTACATTGCAAATTCGGTAATTTACTGATTCGGTATTTTAAGAAATCGATAATTTACAGACTCTTTAAAATACCGAATCGGTAAAATACCGAAATTGTAATTGAGGCCACCTACATCTCAGTAGCCCAATACCGGCAGGTAACAGCTGAAATTCAGAAAATTCGGCCGTTACTGACCGATATTAGGTGACCTACATCTGGCCCTAAGTCATTTATAATGCCAATAGCTCAAACTCTTGCAAATGCGAGACCTATTGCCATTGCCAATGCTTGTTCCTAAAAGTAAATTGGATATTGCAGAGCCAGTTCAAAAACAGAGCTTATTCGGGAAGGGATTTTGGAGTAAGGAAAGTAGTACTCCTGCACTGCTCTTTTATATACAATTACAAGCCTTAGTGAATTGGCCCCAAAACCTCTAAAATGGCATTAAAATGGTAATATATTCAGTAAATACGTATATTCAATTTGTACTAACAGAAATGACAGTGCTCTTTTTTGCACTTTTAATAATTCGGAGTTAGACGTTTCAGGGACAAATCATAAAGGCATGCAAAAGTATGTAATAGAGTACTCCTGTAGTACTGCATTTCGGTGTTCATAAGTTCTTTTGGAACTAAACCCCACTCACATGTATGAGTATATAAAAGAGAAATCCTGTAGTACCACTTCCTAAACGAAATACCTTGTACTTTGTAAATTGGCCTTAAAGGTTATCTAGCGGGGAGGAGTATGTTCTGACAAACTTGAAGATAAATGCCAGAAAAGATGTCTGGCAATAAGAACTGCACTGAAATCGTGTGATGTATACATGAGTTTGTTTACTACCACTTGCAAATGAACAAGTAAAAATATATAAAGAGATCACAGAAACGTTGGCAGGAGTTACAAGATTTAATTTGATTAAGATGGCCGTGTTTCCATAGTATCAAGTCCTCTCGTCCTGCTCTGCCTATTTTTCATTAAAAGGTTCACTAGTAATAACATTCCCTTTGCTAAACAATCTGGAAAATAAAATCAGCATAAAATGAACAATACATTAGAGGAAGAAGATTTGGCTCCGGCCAATGATTTTGTAAAAAACACATAAATCCAAGGAGCTTAGAAAAGTTTTAAGAAAAAGTAAACTCAAAAATTTCTAATAGTTGGGTATGATTTGGCACTGTGTAAATTATGCATTGCATTTTTATGATGGTGAGGTAATCGACGCAGTGCTTTGCGTCCCTTTGAACACCACAAGTGCTTAAAATTCTTAATAAATCATCTCCTAAATCTTGTTCTTGCTTCCACATCATGCCTCTTCCTCCTTGATAATAAACCATGTATTTCTTAATCTCAGTTTAGTAGCTTCTATTTCATCTAAGCGTACTCTTTCCTTCTGCTTCTCTGCCTTTCTCTCTCTTGCCCTGCTCAAAAGTCTAAATATCAGTTAAGCACGGGCACTGGCATAAATTCCACACTAATGTGGACTGTGGAATACATTTTTTGATATGGCTTTTAAATCCTATTGGGCAGAAACTTGGCCAAATGGCTGTGGAAGCCATGATTATACCTTAAGAATTGTAGAGATAATTGTTTACCTACCAGGGAGCATCCTCAATTTGCAAAGTTTCAACACTAGCTGTGCCATATTTGAAAAAGAGTGATCATATCATGGACGGGTAATTTATTGATGAATATGGATGCAGAAAAACAGTTCAATTTTAAATTGAATTGGAGATAACCCAAATAGAGTTCTTGAATCGTTTTCTTGACTCTATGTTGAAACTAATTAAGACTAATGGAAGAGGATTGATTTATTCATGTGTTGCTAGTACAACATTTCCTCAAAATATGTGTCAAGATTGTTAGCTGGATTGAAAAGTAACCTGCTATTGACCTCCTCTATAACATGCAGGCTCTTAGCTTCACACAAGTGGTTGTTGCCCACCACACACACAGCTGAGCACATTATGGACCTCATGTTCACGTACAACCTCAAAACCTCAAACCTAGCGGAGCAAATCCAAGTGTGCTCAGACCACTATAAGTATCCATCATCTTCACTAAGTGAAACTGCAAAACTCCCACCTCATCAGAAATGATCTCCCATTCACAACAGGCATTTCATAAACATAAACACAGAATGACAGGGAATGACACGCGTGCTAAACAAAAATGGGAAGGGCCATGTAGAAGAAATAGCAACATCTGTTCAAAGTATCACTGATCCTTTCCCTTTCCTTATGTTGAAAATTGAATTAGAGTGCAAAGACAATAGACAGACTTGTGAGACAGACATGCACAATTAGAGGGACTAAAATTGTTTACAAGAGTTTTCTGAACTATGGTTGAAATCTCCGTTTAGGAGTTCAATGGGAATTTATCCCCAGTTGCCTATGAAGATGCCACTTACTGCTTTAGGAACGAGTGATCGGATTTTTGCAATTAATGAAAATGGAAAGAAATGGGGAGAGGAGTTGGCCTAACAGCTAGGGTGGCCGAACTCGAATCGGGGGAACTGGGTTCGAGTCTTGGCAATGACGCTGAACATCTTGTGATTCTGGGCAAATCACGTAATCTCCCCGTGACTAACAAAAATGAATGTGTCCTCATGTAATGCAACTGGTGCTATGTAAAGCGCTCTGATACCTGATTCGGGTCGAGTTTGTGCTATATAAAACTCTGTGAACAATAAAAAAAACAGTTAAATATTAAGGTAATGCACAACTTGGAGAATAGACCTTTATTCTAACAGACATGTAGATTTTCATTTTATCACAAACTGTTAAGATTTTACCAAGGATAATTTAATGCGGTCAATAGGTGCTGCATATAATCTAATATATACGTTGACCTAAATAGTCTACCTTAAATTTTGGCCTTTGTGAGCCAATTCTCACTCCTTTCTTTAATGTCAGGGATGAGGATTGCGAGAACGTACATTCCACTACTATGTTGAGCGGGGTGCCTTCCACTACATCAGTCCAGAATATTTGAATCAACAGCACCGCAGAGTTTAATTAACACGTGGAGAGAGAATGTGGCTTGAGATAGGACATAAAAGGACATCATACCAACGTACACCTAATATTATTCTATAGTAGCTCTTTCAGTTTCCAAATTGCACCTGAAGAGGCATTAGATGTGTATTGAATACTCACTTGAGCTTGAGGGTCTGCCACTTGACGAAGCACAGTAGTGAACACAAAGCCAATAGTGAGATAAAAAGGGCCTATGTACATTACCCTCTTCGCCCTTGATCAGCCTCATCAGGGAATTATACTCCACCTTTATGTGAACATATTTCAGAAACACATAGGCACTCATTACAATATGGGCAGAATAGAGTCGGGTATTTGCCACATGTAGTAAATACTATTACCCCAGGGTGAGGCGTTTACCATGTGTGGTAAATACCTCATATTCTAAGTTTTCAAATTGGAAAAAAGAATAGCATGCATAGTTTGTATTTATATTCTCCATATTTTGCCATTTTTCCAGGTCTTTTTCTTCAGTAAAGTTCGGCAGGTATGACTTGCCAAAATCTATTATAGAAAAACTGTAAAGGCATGCTAATTGTCACATAACCTATATTTCCAGCCCCCGTGAAAGCAAGCATTTGCACACGGATCGAACGTTATCCCTGAGCGTGTAATGAGAACCATAGATGGGCTACTACATTTAACCAAAGTATATAGTTATAATGCAAAATAAAGAAAATGTCTTATCAAGCAGATGTTTTTACAGAAAAGGTGACAGTCGTGATGCTGATGGCAAATTCTTTTACTAAAGCACTTTCAGCCTCTGATTAAAATGCTTGTTTGTGGATTCCTCTAAAACCCTGAAGAGATCACCATCAATTGCTCAAAGTTTCAGACTTCTCTCGAAGCCAGAGTTCAAAATCGAGGAGTACTTTGTACTCTTAGGGCCTGATTATCAGTGGTGGCTGGTGACCTTTAAAAGTGGTGAGGCGTAATCTTTGGCTCAAATTGCAGTGAGCGAACCTGGCTTCTCTTTGGGCTTTGACTCACTCATTCTTACTTAGTCACATTTCCACTCTGACTCACTCACTTAGTTTAACTCATTCTCAGTTAGTTTAACTCATTCACATTTATTCTCACTCAGACCTACTAATTCTCACTCAGTCAATCTCACTATGACTCATTTATTATTTAATCCCACTCAGACTCCCCTAGTCTCACTCTGCCTCACTTGTTTCCACTTAATCCTATGTATTCAGACTCTCTCTGTCTCTCTGTCTCACTCATTCTCTGACTCAGTCTCACTCTTTCTCTGACTCACTCAGTCTCATTTGTTCTCCGGCTCACTAAGGTTCACTCATTGTCAGTTAATTTTACTTAGTCTCACTTATTTCCACTCATTCTCAGTCAACCAATTTTGCTCTGATTCATTCAATCTCACTGACTCACCCAGTCACAATCATTCTCACTCATTACTACTCAGTCCCACTCATTCAGACTCACTCTGATTTAATCAGCTTCACTGATTCCCATTCTCCCTCAATCACTATCATTCATTTATATTCATACTCACTCTTTCTATCACTTATTGTCCCTTACTGAGTTCATCCACTGATTTCCTCACATACACACAGGCACACACTGCACATGCTGACTCTCACAGACACACTCTTGCCCACAAACACACCCATATGCACAACACACAACACTGAATAGCTTTACAGCTTTTTCTTTTTCTACTTACCTTGCTGCAGGCCCCGCTTAAACTCTCGTCCTTTCACCTTCCAGCACTGGGGGCAAAAAAACTGAAAGCTCGAACCTGCACAGTCGCAGATTTAAGGTTTTAGACTATTCCCTTTCACCCCACCCTTTTCCAATTCTGTGACAAGTTGAGAAAGGGTGGTGAGAGGCTGATTGGCGTGTAGCCACAGACACTGCAGGGCTTAAGTCCGCAATGTCCATGTCTACCTTCAGCTGTGACGCTTAGCACATCACAAATGGGGAGGCACAGAGGTGTGCCAGAGCCCCATGGCCATTGATAGAATCTCCAACTCTAGTGATCGGAAAACATCCTTTACAACGCAACTTTTACCACACAGTGCCTTTACGATTCAACTTTTACAACGCAAACCATTACAACGCATTGCGCTGGGGGGCGCTCTAGGATAGGGAATAGGTTTAATTTACTATCCAACACTTTCCCTACTATCCACGGTGACTAGAGTTGCAATAGTAAATTAAACTATTCACTATCCAGCGCCCCAAAGCACTATGCATTGTAAAGGCATGCGTTGTAAAAACCGCGTTGTAAAGGCATGCGTGGTAAAAGTATGCGTTGTAACGTCATACATCCCTAGTGATCTCTCTGAAGGCTGGCGCAGGCGCCTTTGTACTCCTGTGGAAGCCATGAGACAGAGATCTTTGCTGGATAGAAGGAGACTGGCCTTTTTAGCATACCTAGAGTGAATAATAGATTATTATTTACGCTTGGTGGAATACAAACAAACTTGCCAGAAAACCAGTTGGCTTAGCCCCTCAGCCCATTAAGAGGAGCCACCACTGCTAATTAGTAAATACAAATCATGATGTCTATGTTCACAGGTGCAAGTTTCATGTGCAGATTCACAGTCACCATGTGTACCTACCTCCGCAGCAGAGATTTTTCGCACAATAAAAAAAGAACGGCAGTTCTTCCGACTGTGTCATGATCTCGTTCTGTGGCAGCACATAGGTGTCTAAGTAGACTGTGCACTCGTTTCCAAAGAAATCAGGCTGAGATATGATTTTTGGGTAACTTTATGAGTTAGTCAATAAGCTGCAGGCAGCATAACTTGGAAATACAGAGTAGTGGGTTCAAGCCATCCCGACAAAAATGACGAAGAGGTGAAGAAACCAAAATAAAAGTACTGTGTTCGAATTTTGGAAAACTGGCTCTTCCAAGATCTTGATGGGGTCATATTGCAACTCTGCAGATTTGCAAAGGGAGGCCTGAGTTAGGGGCTGAGGGTAATGAGGTATTTTCTCAAAATTGACAAATGCCTTGTCCGCTTGGTCTCAGAGTTTGTGTGCCTTTGCAAAGGCTTTCGCATAGACAACGAGTAGCCCCATGTCATGAGAGTGGGTTTGGGACAGTCCTGGTTTTTAGACATTAGGGGTGATATTTACAACAAAATGCCAGAGCGCGTGGTATGACAAAATAGGTAACACTGCGCTCCGACATTTTTCAAATGCAGGGATGCTGTATTTACAAAAATGTGGTGAACACCTGTGTTTCCCCTAGCGCTGGTGCTAATAAAGCTGCCTAGCGCCAGTGCAGGCACCCTTGCACAATGTTGCAAGAGCCGAACCGAATCGATAATAAACTTTATCGACTTTGAGAAAAGGAGCTCTATTAACTTAGGGGAATATTTATCAAGGTTTTGTGTCGCCCTTGCCCATTTTGTGTCTTGAAACCTGAATGAGATTTATCAAGTCACCAAAGCCACCTTGAGTGGCCCAGAATGTCTTGATAAATCTTAAGTATCTCAAGGCAGCTCAAATCACTGCCTTGCATTACTCTGCGGCAGGGAGGCGTGCTATGGGTGGAGCGTGGGTGTTCCCATACATCAACCCATGGATTCTGAGACATTCCTAGATTTACTAACATTGGTAGACCTCGGGAAAATGTCAGAATTGTACACCTTTCCCACCAGAGGTGCAACGAAGGGAAATAGCTTTATTTCTCCTGGTTGTGTCCTCTTATTAAGAATGCTGCATTCTGCAGCACACGTAGAAAGAGGAAAATATCTCTGAGGATTGCTTTTGTGCAGGAAGGCGTCCCTTCATGAACAAAAGCAATCCTACCGGCAGCACAGTAACCATTGCAACATGACGCAAGGTTGCCTGCATTAGTGCTAGGCAGCCAAAAGTGTGCCAGAGCTAGGAAAGGACAGAAATGGGGCATGTAATGGTAAATACAGTGCATTCCTTCCCTTAACTTGTCACGCAGCGCAGCAAGGTAGCCTGCTGCGTTGCATTGTTTTGCGTGAATTTTTGATAGATATGGCCCCTAGCATTTACAGTTCTAAGAAATGGCAAAACTGCAGTAGTAAGAACAGGTAGTTGTTCATACAATTCTTCAGTAAATAATACAATGTTAATTAATTCAGCACGTGGGTAAATACAAACAATAATGGGATAGTGGCATGTTGATTTCTGAGACAATAAACAATTCCACTATTAACCGCTTCGATGTGGAGCACATTTTCTCGCTTTACGGGCGAATTCTACGCATGTGCAAGTCGGACGGCCCCGCCATCTGACGCACACGCCCACCGTGACGTCGGATGGCCGAGGTCCGTCCAACGCACAGAAGAGGTTAACGATGTTAAAGTTTCAAGACTAATTCGACACGAATATCTATGTTCATTCTTATTTTTGAAAGGAACAAGATCTCTATTGAGTGTAGTGATTTAGTGGTTCATCCGACAGTGCATTGAGCATTTGAAGGCCTTAGCAAAGAGCAGCGACCCAGGTAGTAATGAGCAGACTTTGAGTTTAAAGAGCTATTACAGAGTAATTAAAACTGTACCCATCTCAAGGGATTATTGCAGATAACAGTAATAAATTCAGACATTTTGTGGCATTTAATACTTTAATACTTTAATTGAGGCATGAATCATAATGCATTTGGGAGAAATTACCCTTTTAGTACCTATCCTGAGGTTCAGATTTGCTGGGTGTATGTTATATTTGCTTTCTCAGGGAGGCTTTTAATTCCTCCTCGTTCACAAAGGTGTGCAGTGCTTCGGAGATCTGTATCGAGCTATTGGTCTCATGTAAACTGCTTGCTAGTATACAAGGAAGATTGCATTTTGCATAATTGCCTTTGAGATCCATCTCATCCTATTAATATAAGTATGATGTCACCCTCAGAAGGACCGTGCCTACTACTTGGAAGTGAGTGCAATGTAGCACTTTTCTTCTAGATTATAAGGGGCAGATTTACAAGAAAATGATGCAACTGTAGAGATGTGTCACTTTCCCTGTGCCTCTCTGAGAATTCCTTGTGTGACCATGGATACTCCATATTTACAATATGGTGCACCATAGCGCAAGGATTGACAGATGCTTCAGAAATTCTGAAGCATCTGTTTGCGCAAAAGTCACGCATTGCTGGAGTCGTGTCGCAAGAACGACGCAACTCTAGCAATCCATGGGGAGGCCTATCCTCATTGTGCTGCGTCACACTTTATGCAAGGTTTTGACGCAGTGGTGTCCTAGAAGTGGCGCAGTGAAATCATGTAGGTTTCACTACATCACTTCTACGAGGCTTTTTTGCATGGGAACACCCACATTGCATACATTATACCTGGTGCAGGTATAATGTGATGCAGGGCTTAACAACGTGATGCCTCTCCCTAGAGCGTTCCGTTGTAAAGGACCGCATTTTTACGCAGCCACTGTGTCACAAAATGTTACGCAACAGCGGCGCAAAAATGATGCAAGGGGCTTGTAAATCTGCCCCTTATTGTCTCTAAGGCTCACAGATGAAATCCGCCACTGCCCTGGGGCTCAGAGATGAAATCAGCCACCCCCCGAAGAGTGCTGGCTTCCACTCTGCCTCCAATTTGAAATAGCATCCTCCTCCCATTGTAACCTCTGAGCTCTGCCCCTAAGAAAAAAAGGAGCACAACCATGATTGTTGTCTACCAAACAGTCTAGGTACCGATGACAGCCATTTTGTATGGATTTGGCTGTGGAATCTGCAGTTTTACCGTACAAATCAAATCAGCTACACTTATATGGGCCAGAGGAAGGATGGATATCTGCCTGCCCCACCCACGGAGACAGTCCATGAGATAGACTCATAATTACAGAATATTGGTTTGCCTGCAAGAACCTAAAGAGATAAGATGCCCAAGGAACTGCTGACAGTAAGTAGCACTATACAAAAACACTTAACCAGTGGGTCCTCCTCCGCTAAGGCGTTGGAGTCTCACCCCACTGCTCTCAGAGCAGTGAAAAGGGGAAAAATATAATGATAATAACAAGCTTATTATCATTTTGTTTTGGTTGCTGAAGGCTGGGTTAAGGCAGGCTGGGACTGGTGGCTCAGGGTGGGAGGAGAAGTGGACTGTGTGTACTGAGTGCAAATGACTGCTTGGCCGCCTGTTTTGGCCGGCCAAGCAGTCATGCTCACTTTGCATATTCCCCACAAGGCTATAATGGACAGCCTGGTGGGGAATATGAACAGGCTCCCTGTCCCGATCTGAGTGGCAATCCACAGCACTCAGACCAATCACAAAGGTGTATTTCAACGTTGTGATTGATTCAGGGGAGCCTGTGTGCCAGGTGCTCCTGCAGCTTCTTCCGGACAGGAGTCAAGAAGAGCAGAGAAGCAGAGGAGAGACGCAGCTGTCAGAAAACCCCCCCGTTTCCTGCCTCCCGCCACTGCACTCAACAGTTTTGATATGGTACATAAGTGTTGCAATGTACTCAGAATTCATTCTGAGCTATAAAGAACTCATGTTCACAGACTTTACAGATGTACTGCCTCTTTTGTTGGGTGCTGTGACTTTTCCCCTCCTGTCCTGAGGGATCTGTAAATCCCATTGTTCATGACGAGCTCAGCTCGTCATGAGCACACGAGCAGTGTACTGCATGACGAGCTGAGCTCGTCATGAGCATGGAAGGGGTTGAGGGCAAATCTGGGAGCATCATAATTTGTTTGCAATGCTTGTCTCCACTTGGGCACTGCTATGTCTGGAATGAGTTTAACCTTGAGAGGCACTGTCAATAGAGAGAGGAACCCACTCTGTAGTCCTGGGTAATAGAATGCACAAAGGGAGATTCGATTGGGATTTGCCGGGCAGCTCAGAATTAAAGGAAACACCAAGATTGCACACCTCTCATATTTTTTATGGAGGTGGCTCAATGAAGCTAGCCATTGAACAGCTAAACTTGAGTTTCCGACTGGCCAAACTGCCAAACTTCGGTCTTTGGGGCATTGAGACAAAGTCCCATGAACGTTTTAAGACAAGTTACACAAATAATGGTCTTAGAATATTGCACTTGTTTTAAGCTTTACACTCTGACATATCATATAATTTGAGTCAGAAAAATTACTTACCATCTCAGAGATCAGTATTCACCTAATAGTTTCTGATTAAAACATATCACTCATGTTCTGGAAACTTAAATGTAGCATTTGCATTGTTATTTATTAATATTGAATTCACCATATAAATACATAATATCATTATAGTTCTATAAAGTATGTTTATTTTCCTAACCTACGCCCTAGTCTAACCTTTTCTCCTCCTGCACCTCACAGTAAATTTACACTCCGACTAGCAAAAACGTGTGAAGTTGCTACTGCACCTAGTAGTAACTTCACACTTTTTTACTAGTCAGAGTGTAAATTTACATGTCTTACATGTCTCCACCCTCCTCAAAACTGGAAATGGAGCTTTCTAGAACACGATTTTCAAGTGTAAAGTTACAACAAGTAATTGTCAACATGTCAACCAGATCTCCCTTTAGCAGAGCACCGGGGAAAATACTAAAGTTTAATAAACAGAACAATTTTAAAATATTTCAATGTAAAATTAAAAGTAAATACATTTAAAATAATTAAAATGGACTTAGAAAGGGAATAGGTGGAAGGGAAGGGGAGTGATGGTGAGGGAGGGAAGGAGAGGAAAGGAGAGGGAAGGGAGAGGAAAGGAGAGTGAGAGGGAGTGAGACAGTCAGAGTGAGTGAGACAGAGGGAAACCGGGGAGGGAGAGAGGGAGAGAGAGGGATGGAGGGGGGGAGGCAGGGAGAGAGAGATAGAGTGAGGGAGACAGAGAGAGGGAGAGAGAGAGAGGGAGAGAGAGAGAGGGGTGTGTATGCCGGGTATGGTAGCTCAGTGGACGAAGGCGTCTGCTGCAGGGACCTGTGTTCAACCTCATGGTCACAGGTTTTTTGGTTGTTCTAGCTCCGCCCCCTCCCTCACTGACCTCGCCCCCACTGGTGCAGCCCTCGTACACAAACCACATTGTAAATTTGGCCCCCGAGAGAAAGTTTGTGAGTACCCATGGCCTAGAGCTAACACAGTAAAATGCTACAGCACATTAACTCATCTAATACATGTTAATAGTTAATTAAATGAAAAAATATATTCAATTAATTTATCATTATTATTTAAATTATTTTTTTACAACATTACACTCTCACTGCCTTTTAGATATTTAATAATCATTGTTTGTTAGTAAAATGTATTGGTTTAATAATTTGATCTAATTTAATATTTTATTAAAAACTAAATTCAATTATATTTGTAAAAAGTTACATATTAATTATTTTGAAACAAAATAAATAGCAATTAAACAACATTATAAAAAATATGTCTATATATTATAAATAAGTTAATTTATTTAGCATTATTTCTTTTGTGGTTGTATTTGAAATCCATGTCTTCAATATTTACTATGTAATAAACACTACACTTGCCAGTGCTGGGGAGCTTATTTAATACACACTATTCAAATGTATAGTATACATGACAAAGACATGCACACCTGCTTTATGAATTGCAGTTTTTTATTTTTCTCATTTTCTTTTTATGCCTATTATTTTAGGTCTGCATCATTTTTAGTTTTATGCATGGGAATACAAAACATTCTATGTACATATATATACAAACAAAAACAAAGTATACAAGTGATTGGGTATGTACAATGTAGGAAGGGGGAGGCTCTAGTTGGCGCAGTGTAGCACTAGCGACAAGCAGGGACTCTCTCTTCCTCGTCAGGGCTGAGGGTTACCTTCCCGACAACCTCTGCTTACCCTCTAGGTAGTGTGGCTTAAGCAGTCTTAGGCTAATCTTTGGGGCACATAGGGTTAAACATCTGCAATATCACAGCATCACAACCAACCCACCACACAATGACACCAAACTGTATTTGTAAAAATATATATCTTTATATAAATTTCAAGCAGGCTTGTAAATACAGTTGTCAAACTTTCAATAGCGGTTCCAGTTTACTTAAGTTCAGGTTGCCACAGTTCTCTCTTAGCAATAAGCAATCTTTCGGGCCTTCTGCCCAGGTTCAACAAGGTTCAGTGTCTCGTAGCGCCTCAATGCGCTCTCTGCGTGGGCCTCGAGGGCCAGGAGCCGTGCGAGCCTCGGTTTCAGAGGCGGCTCGCCTTGGGAGCAGATGGCGCGGTACGAGCTCGAGTTGCAGGACGCTCGCACCGTGAGGATACAACACAGTACCTTTCAAATTCTTGTGGAGCGGGCGGCTTCCAGGGGAGCTGTCCCACGTCGCGTTGCTTTTCCGGGGTCGCTGTTCGCTGCGGCTCTCAGCCGGGCAGGTCTCGGGTCATCCGGGGCGGCGGTGCTCTGTGGCGGCAGGGTCCTTTCCTCCTCGTTCGCTCCGACCCTGGAGGCGGCGGCTGTGTGGTGGCGGCAAGTGGCAGTACGGTCCCCAAGTGCAGGACGTACCCAGCCAAAGTACCGGTTGCAGCTGCGCGCTCACAGCTGAGCTGTCGGGCAGGCTACCGACCAGAGGGGAGTTATCACAGGGCGGCTGTCCGTCTTCGCAGGTGGATTGACGGCTCGAAGCGCAGTCAATTCGGGAGCTTGGACCGGACGGGTCCTCCTTCACTTTGCTCTCGGGCTCCCGGTGCAGTTGCGGTCACGGTGCTCGGGCCAGCGGCGGCTGGACCTCACGTTGCTCTCGCTGTTGCTTTGGGCCCCGGTCACGATGCTTGGGGGGATGTCGATGCCTTGGATTACGGGGGAGCGTGGCAGGCTTGGCCAGCGCTCCCAGACCCCTCTGTCAGTACTGCAGCGATAAGCAGCACACACAGTCGCTTTTCTTCAGGATGTAGCGCCCACTGGTCCTGGGGCGCTGGTCAGGGGGCAAGTTCAACAGCAAGCCCTTGGAGATCTTTCAGCAGAGTTTGGCACAAAGTTTCTCAAAGCAAAAGTCTTCACGTAGTCTTTTCTTTTCCTCTCCTTCTGCAGCAAGGCACCAGACACAGGCAAGAGTCAGCACTCTTCCTTGTCCTTCCCGGTCCTTCTCGTCGGGTAGAGTTCCTTCGGTAGCCCAAACAGGATCTAATTTACAAGGAGCAAGGCTCCTTCTTTTATACTGCATTTCTTTTGTTCTCGCAGGCCAGGGGGGCCTTTGCATAGCCACTTTCAGTCCTTGAGCACTCTGGTGGGTGTACTCCGGCTTCTGCTTTCAGTGTGAGGGGCAGGCGCATCAGACGCCCCACAGGAGGTGGAGCCAGCATTGTGCGGACAGGGGCAGCCAGAGTACCTTGTTGATGGGGCTTCGCCCTTCCTGGGCCAGGTGTCGGCTGAGGCATCAGTCGCTCCCCAGGAGGGTGGAGCCAGCATTGTGGTGGCAGAGCACAGCAAGATTCAGAGTCAAGAGCCACTCCTACCTCCCACTAAGGTGTAATCTGCGCATTCACCACCTGTCATCCCCCAGCCCTGTCACTCACACATCCCAGACAGTCAGATACACATACCAGCAGAGGCGGGCTGAAATGGTTAGGCAAGCAAATGCTAACTTTCTAAAAGTAGCATTTGCAAACACAGGATATTAAAATAAACTTTACTAAAAGAAATATTTCATCATCCTGAGTTCAGGCATACTAAACACGACTCTCTACCATGCTCCCTGAGCCTGCTGGGATTATAGGGTGTAATAATCCCAGCAGCTCAGTCTGGCCTAATGGGAGCAGGTAGCCTTCAATAGTGAAATACGAATTTAGTTGTAAGTCACTACTAGGACATGCCACACACATCAGGGCTTGTCCTACCTTACACCTACAATGCACCCTGCCCGCAGGCCTACCATAGGGGTGACTAATATGCAGTCAAGGGAAGGTTCAGGGGCTGGCAAGTGGTTGCACTTGCCCAGCCGGCATGTCAGTACGAGACTGCACGCGGGTTCTGCGGTGGCAGTCCCCAGACACATCTTACGGCTGCTTCTGTGGGTGGCGCAACCAGCGCTGCAGGCCCACTAGCAGTATTGGCATCTACAAGCCCTGGCACTCCTAGTGCACTTTACTAGGGACTAACAGTAAATCCAATGAACCAATCATGGATACCAATCGCATGTACAATTTACAGTAGGGAGCACTTGCACTGCGGCACGGGTCGGCCGTGGCGCAGTGCCCTGAGTATCGGAAAACCAGCAAAACATCGGAGGCACACCAGCAAAAAGTGGAAGGGAAACTCACGCCAAGGTGCCAGGTCTAACATGTGTCCCCTCCAGCTGAAATGTGGGGGGAACTACCCTTCCCCAGGGAGTTCCACATCACTAAGGCGGAAAAACCTGGACAGACCGTCAGCATTGGCGTGATCTGTGCCAGGGCGGTGTTCCACCGTAAAGTCCATACTCTGTAGAGAAATGGACCACCTCAACAGTTTCGGGTTCTCACCCCTCATTTGCATCAACCATCTGAGGGGCCTGTGGTCCGTCTGAACTCGGAAGTGAGACCCAAACAAGTAGGGCCTTAGCTTCTTCAGCGCCCAGACCACAGCAAATGCTTCACGCTCTATTGCACTCCACCTACTTTCCCGTGGAAGTAACCTCCTACTTATGAAGGCTACGGGTTGGTCATCTCTGAAAGAACAGCCCCTACACCATGCTCTGAAGCGTCTGTTTGCACTATGAATTCCTTGGAGAAATCAGGAGCCAGGAGCACGGGCGCCGTGCACATGGCAGTCTTCAGGGTGTCAAAAGCCTTCTGACAGGTGTCAGTCCAAATCACATTCCTGGGCTGCTTCTTCGAAGTCAGCTCTGTCAAGGGGGTCACAATCGTGCCATAACCCTTGACAAACCTCCTGTAATACCCAGTGAGCCCCAGGAAGGCTCTCACCGCAGTCTGGGTCTTGGGGGGTTCCCAAGCCAGGATGGTCTCGATTTTGGGTTGCAAGGGTGCTACCTTGCCACTCCCCACCTGGTGTCCCAAGTACACCACGGAACCCTGCCCAATCTGGCACTTGCTTGCCTTGATTGTGAGGCCTGCTCTGCGCAGGGCCATCAACACTTCCCAGAGGTGTCGCAGGTGTTCTGGCCAGGTGCCACTGAACACCGCGATGTCATCCAGGTAGGCGGCACTGAACTCATCCAGCCCAGCCAACACCTGGTTGACCAATCTCTGAAAGGTGGCAGGGGCATTCTTCATTCCAAATGGCATAACCCGGAACTGGAAATGCCCATCTGGTGTAGAGAATGCTGACCTCTCCTTTGCCCCATCGGTCAAGGCGATCTGCCAGTACCCAGACGTTAAATCAAACGTGCTGAGGAACCGGGCAGCCCCTAGCCGATCAATGAGCTCATCAGCTCTGGGGATGGGGTGCGCGTCAGTCTTCGTGACTGAATTGAGTCCTCTGTAGTCCACACAGAACCGGAGTTCGGGTGTGGCTCCCGGCGCAGCAGCCTTTGGGACCAAGACCACGGGGCTGGACCAAGGACTGCTGGAAGACTCAACCACCCCAAGGGCAAGCATCTTGGAGACCTCCTCCTTGATGCAGGCCCGGACCCTGTCAGTCACTCTGTAAGCCTTATGCTTCACAGGTAAGCTGTCTCCAGTGTCCACATCATGGACGCACCAATCTGTGACACTCGGAACCAGGGAGAACAGATCCGGAAACTGCCCCAGCAACTGGCGGCAGTCTTCCTGTTGTTCGGGGGTCAGGGTGGGTGAGAGGTTAACTCCATCCACTGACCCGTCCTTCTCACAGGCCACTAAGAGGTCAGGAAGAGGCTCCGACTCCTCCTCCATTCCATCCTCAGTTGCCAACAACATGCCCACTTCGGACCTTCTTAAGTGGGGCTTGAGGCGGTTGACATGTAGGACCCTCAAAGGGTTCCTGGGCGTCTTCATGTCCACCAAGTATGTCACTGGGCTCTTGCGCTCCACAACCTCAAATGGACCTGTCCACTTATCCTGAAGGGCACAGGGTTCCACTGGGGCCAGGACATACACCTCTTGTCCAGGCTGAAGCTCGACCAGAGTGGCATTCTGGTCGTACCACCGCTTCATCTCCTCCTGGCTTGCTTCCAGATTTGCCTCGGCAAGTTGTCTGAAGCGCCTGGTTTGGTTTCTGAAGGCCAGCATGTAGCTATATACATTCTGGGGAGGTTTCCTGGGAGATTGCTCCCAGCCTTCCTTTACCAAACTCAGTGGTCCTCTCACGGGGTGACCGTACAGCAGTTCAAAGGGACTGAACCCTAGGGACTTCTGTGGTACCTCGCGATATGCAAAGAGCAGGCATGGTAAGAGGACGTCCCACTTACGCCTCATTGGACCCTCTAGGCCCATGATCATGCCTTTCAGGGTTCGGTTGAACCTTTCAACCAACCTGTTTCCTTGGGGATGGTAAGGCGTGGTGAACTTGTAAGTTACACCACACTCTTGCCAAAGGGACTTCATATACTTGGATATGAAGTTGGTCCCCCTGTCGCTCACCACCTCTAGAGGGAATCCTACTCGTGAGAAAATTCCCATCAGTGCACGTCCCACCACGGGGGCCGTCACTGTCCTCAGAGGGATGGCTTCAGGGTACCGGGTGGCATGGTCCACCAAGACCAGGATGAACCTGTTGCCCATGGCTGTCTTGGGGTCCAGAGGCCCAACAATATCAATACCCACTCGCTGGAATGGCGTACCGACCACAGGGAAGGGTTGGAGGGGAGCCTTGTTCCTTCCTCCGCTCTTCCCACTTGCCTGGCAAGTCAGACAGGTCCTACAATGAGCGTCTGAGCTCTTGTGCATTTGGGGCCAGTAAAAGTGGGTGACAAGCCTGTCATAGGTCTTGTCCATCCCCAAATGTCCTGCTAAAGGCACATCGTGAGCCAGACCCAGTAGGAAAGCTCTGAACTTCTGGGGTACCACCAGCACACGGGCTGACCCAGGTTCCGCAGCCTTAGGCTCTGAATACAGGAGGTCGTTCTCCCAGTACACATAATGTGTTTTGGCCTGAACACCATTGGCCTGGTCTGCAGCCTGCTGCCGCATACCCACGAGAGAAGGGCATTCTTTCTGCTCCTTGCAGAATTCCTCCCTGGAGGGTCCTCCTTCTTGCTGCCAATGGGTCAGCTCAGGCAGGTCCCCCAGTTCGGCAATCTGTTCTCCTGTAGGCTCCAGGGCATCCCCCTCAAGGTCTGCTTCCTCCTGGACCGTTGGAACTTCAGGGGCCGCTTTCCCGTGCCCCCTGCGCCTTCTCCCTAAGGCCGGTTCCTGGGCCTCTCCTTCAGGCCCCAGGACCTCTTGATCACCCCTACTAGCTGCCATTGACCGGGTGGTCACGCACGCCCAGTCAGGCAGACCCACCATCCGCAGGTGAGTCGTCTTCTCCACCTTTTCCCAAGGGGAGTGCTCCAAGTCATTCCCTAGCAAACAGTCAACAGGCATGGTTTTCCTCACACAGACCTGCAGAGTACCAGAGACCCCCCCCCCCCCACTCGAAGGGAACTTGAGCCATCGGACACTGACTCTCTGAATTATCAGCATTGATAACCCTACAGTAGGCATGGGGTACAACCTGCTCTTGAGACACCAGGTGCTGCCTCACTGCAGTCACACTGGCTCCTGTGTCTCTAAGAGCCGCAGCTTCCTTACCATTGATGATCACCACCTGCCCATATTTCTTAGTGTTAGAGGGCAGGTAGTTTGTAGGGATCATCTCACTGTCTCCTAGTGAGACTAGGGTCATGTGAACGGGATCTCCACCCCCCGGGACCATCACTTCTTCTCCTAAGTGAACACTAGTCACTTGACGGGGCGGAGCACCAGTGGGTGCTGGTTTTCCAAACAGGTGACACTTGGGGTCACTGGATATGTGCCCCGGCTCACCACATTTGAAACAATTGAAGGGCCCCTTTGGAACAGGTCTACCTGTCGGGCCCCATTCTGCTTTGGGGGTGGGGGAGGCTGAGAACCTTTCTGCTGGTCCCCTTGGGGATTACTTTGGGGGCCTTTTTGGAACCCTTTCTGTTTTCCCTTGTCCCCCCCACTCTTCTGCTGGGGACCCTGCCCACTCTTGGCGGAGTCTCCCACTGGACCCTTGTGGACCCTGGTGCTGAGCCAGCGGTCCGCCTCCTCAGCAAGCTTCCTCGGGTTGGACAGCTTGCTATCGATCAGGTGTTGGCGTAACTCAGGAAAACAGTGATCAGACAAGTGCTCCCATGCAATTAAATCAAAGAGACCTTGAAAATCATTCACTTTGCTACCCTTCACCCAACCATCCAGTGCTCTGCAAAAATAAGTCACATACTCCACATACGTATTCCCAGGCCGCTTAGTACATCCCCTAAACTTCTGTCTATACATTTCAGGGGTAAGCCCGTACCTGTTCATTAAAGCTTCTTTCATGTGGGAATAGGACCTCTGGTTTTCAACGGGCAAATCTAGCAGGGTATCTCGCCCTTCGCTAAGGAACCTTCCCCACAACCCCGCTCCCCAATCCTTGTCAGGGACCCGGTGGGAGGACATGGCTACCTCGTATGCCCTAAACCACTGTCCTATGTCATCCCCCTTAAAGAACTCTTTAACTACATCTTTGGGGATGTGCACTCTTGACTCTACCTGCACCGGCGTTGTGCTGCCACCAGAGGGAGGATGATCCAAGTTTCTCTCCTTTAGACTCATCACCCTCATTTTCAATTCGTAATCCATTTGGTGCTTTCGCTCTTCCAGCGCCATTCTTTTGGTTTCAAGCTCCAGTTGGATTTTTAATTCTGCCAGCTTTCTTTCATGATCCCTCGTTTCTTTCCTGTCTGCCAGCTCCTCTGGCGACAGGCCTTTACCAAAGCTGTGCACGCTGTCTTGCCTTTCGAGATCCACCAGATCCATAGGTGCATTCTGCTCCTCAGTTGCATCTTGCTCCGCGAGGGCATCTTGATCCTCCGGGGCCTTTCTGGACTCTATCCAGGCTTTCAGGGCCTTGTAGAGCTCTGGCTTGTTCTTGCAACCGGCGTGCGGAACCTTGAGTTTCTTGCAGAAAAACTTCAGTTCATTCTTTGAGTATTTGTCCAGCTTTGCGGCGTCCCACTCCACCTCCAACATCTCAGAGGTCGTGGACTCCGCTCCATCCAGGCTCTTCGTGCCAGGCATGGTTTCTTCGCTAGGGATCTTCTCTCGGCAAAATTACAACCAAACCTGTGGCCAAGTAACTGGACTGAAATCACTGTGCAATGGTCAGAAGTTAAGGTATAGACACTGCAAATGTAAATTCGAAAATCCTCACCGCTGCGTCCAATGTAGGAAGGGGGAGGCTCTAGTTGGCGCAGTGTAGCACTAGCGACAAGCAGGGACTCTCTCTTCCTCGTCAGGGCTGTGGGTTACCTTCCAGACAACCTCTGCTTACCCTCTAGGTAGTGTGGCTTAAGCAGTCTTAGGCTAATCTTTGGGGCACATAGGGTTAAACATCTGCAATATCACACCATCACAACCAACCCACCACACAATGACACCAAACTGTATTTGTAAAAATAAATATTGTTATATAAATTTCAAGCAGGCTTGTAAATACAGTTGTCAAACTTTCAATAGCGGTTCCAGTTTACTTAAGTTCAGGTTGCCACAGTTCTCTCTTAGCAATAAGCAATCTTTCGGGCCTTCTGCCCAGGTTCAACAAGGTTCAGTGTCTCGTAGCGCCTCAATGCGCTCTCTGCGTGGGCCTCGAGGGCCAGGAGCCGTGTGAGCCTCGGTTTCAGAGGCGGCTCGCGTTGGGAGCAGATGGCGCGGTGCAAGCTCGAGTTGCAGGACGCTCGCACCGTGAGGATACAACACAGTACCTTTCAAATTCTTGTGGAGAAGCGGCTTCCAGGGGAGCTGTCCCACGTCGCGTTGCTTTTCCGGGGTCGCTGTTCGCTGCGGCTCTCAGCCGGGCAGGTCTCGGGTCATCCGGGGCGGCGGTGCTCTGTGGCGGCAGGGTCCTTTCCTCCTCGTTCGCTCCGACCCTGGAGGCGGCGGCTGTGTGGTGGCGGCAAGTGGCAGTACGGTCCCCAAGTGCAGGACGTACCCAGCCAAAGTACCGGTTGCAGCTGCGCACTCACAGCTGAGCTGTCGGGCAGGCTACCGACCAGAGGGGAGTTATCACAGGGCGGCTGTCCGTCTTCGCAGGTGGATTGACGGCTCGAAGCACAGTCAATTCGGGAGCTTGGACCGGACGGGTCCTCCTTCACTTTGCTCTCGGGCTCCCGGTGCAGTTGCGGTCACGGTGCTCGGGCCAGCGGCGGCTGGACCTCACGTTGCTCTTGCTGTTGCTTTGGGCCCCGGTCACGATGCTTGGGGGGATGTCGATGCCTTGGATTACGGGGGAGCGTGGCAGGCTTGCCCAGCGCTCCCAGACCCCTCTGTCAGTACTGCAGCGATAAGCAGCACACACAGTCGCTTTTCTTCAGGATGTAGCGCCCACTGGTCCTGGGGCGCTGGTCAGGGGGCAAGTTCAACAGCAAGCCCTTGGAGATCTTTCAGCAGAGTTTGGCACAAAGTTTCTCAGAGCAAAAGTCTTCTCGTAGTCTTTTCTTTTCCTCTCCTTCTGCAGCAAGGCACCAGACTCAGGCAAGAGTCAGCACTCTTCCTTGTCCTTCCCGGTCCTTCTCGTCGGGTAGAGTTCCTTCAGTAGCCCAAACAGGATCTAATTTACAAGGAGCAAGGCTCCTTCTTTTATACTGCATTTCTTTTGTTCTCGCAGGCCAGGGGGGCCTTTGCATAGCCACTTTCAGTCCTTGAGCACTCTGGTGGGTGTACTCCGGCTTCTGCTTTCAGTGTGAGGGGCAGGCGCATCAGACGCCCCACAGGAGGTGGAGCCAGCATTGTGCGGACAGGGGCAGCCAGAGTACCTTGTTGATGGGGGCTTCGCCCTTCCTGGGCCAGGTGTCGGCTGAGTCATCAGTCGCTCCCCAGGAGGGTGGAGCCAGCATTGTGGTGGCAGAGCACAGCAAGATTCAGAGTCAAGAGCCACTCCTACCTCCCACTAAGGTGTAATCTGCGCATTCACCACCTGTCATCCCCCAGCCCTGTCACTCACACATCCCAGACAGTCAGATACACATACCAGCAGAGGCGGGCTGAAATCGTTAGGCAAGCAAATGCTAACTTTCTAAAAGTAGCATTTGCAAACACAGGATATTAAAATAAACTTTACTAAAAGAAATATTTCATCATCCTGAGTTCAGGCATACTAAACACGACTCTCTACCATGCTCCCTGAGCCTGCTGGGATTATAGGGTGTAATAATTCCAGCAGCTCAGTCTGGCCTAATGGGAGCAGGTAGCCTTCAATAGTGAAATACGAATTTAGTTGTAAGTCACTACTAGGACATGCCACACACATCAGGGCTTGTCCTACCTTACACCTACAATGCACCCTGCCCGCAGGCCTACCATAGGGGTGACTAATATGCAGTCAAGGGAAGGTTCAGGGGCTGGCAAGTGGTTGCACTTGCCCAGCCGGCATGTCAGTAGGAGACTGCACGCGGGTTCTGCGGTGGCAGTCCCCAGACACATCTTACGGCTGCTTCTGTGGCTGGCGCAACCAGCGCTGCAGGCCCACTAGCAGTATTGGCATCTACAAGCCCTGGCACTCCTAGTGCACTTTACTAGGGACTAACAGTAAATCCAATGAACCAATCATGGATACCAATCGCATGTACAATTTACAGTAGGGAGCACTTGCACTGCGGCACGGGTCGGCCGTGGCGCAGTGCCCTGAGTATCGGAAAACCAGCAAAACATCGGAGGCACACCAGCAAAAAGTGGAAGGGAAACTCACGCCAAGGTGCCAGGTCTAACATACAATAAATCATCAACTTCCATACAACTCATTCATGGCCTTCCATTCATACAAAACACACACACTGGTCCCAGTGCCAAAAATACACTTTTTGTTCATCAAATGTAAAGTCCGTTTTTTAGTCTACCTCAGATTAAATTGTAACCTTTTAAAACAAAAGAAAACAAAGCAGTCTTTTAACGTGTTCCCCTAGGGGTTTTTTTTTTAGAACTCTGGGAAATGACCTGGGATCTGGTCGGTCGACGCGTTTCGAGCCCTGTGACTGTCAGGGTTCTCTTCAGGACCAAACAATAACTGTAAGGGAAAGGAACAAACTCATAAATTTGTATTCTAAGGGTTCAACACCTTATTCTTGGCACTGGGACCAGTGTGTGTGTTTTGTATGAATGGAAGGCCATGAATGAGTTGTATGGAAGTTGATGATTTATTGTACATACCCAATCACTTGTATACTTTGTTTTTGTTTGTATATATATGTACATAGAATGTTTTGTATTCCCATGCATAAAACTAAAAATGATGCAGACCTAAAATAATAGGCATAAAAAGAAAATAAGAAAAATAAAAAACTGCAATTCATAAAGCAGGTGTGCATGTCTTTGTCATGTATACTATACATTTGAATAGTGTGTAAATAAGCCCCCCAGCACTGGCAAGTGTAGTGTTTATTACGTATTATATTGGCTCAGCCTTGCTGTAGTTAGGAGCCAAGACCCTTTCGGTTCTCCAATATTTACTATGGCATTGTGTTGCAACACTCTTGAGTGTCCATGCTTGGTGATGGCCCTAATCCAAGGCTGGCTAGAGTACATTTACATCTATTTTGGGTCGATTTTGGCTTTAGAAGTACAGTTTGTGCACTGGCTTACTCTTTTGTGGTAGGTCCTTTCTATTTACAAAGCTCACTAGTCCCCTTCTTATCCCTCTTTAATCCCCTTCCTACACCTCTCTTAACGCTGCCCCTTTAGTAGAAAGCATTCCACATTTACAGCCACTCACTCAAGGCTACATCCACAATTACTACTGGAAAGGGGCGACCATTCGGTCCCCCCGAACGTATGGTGGAGTACCTCGATCCCCCCGGGAAGCCATCTTGGGCGGGAGGCGAGTCTCGGCTGGTATGCCCGAAGCGGCGTAGCCGGGGCGCGCCTTTTCCCGCCCTGGAGTGGGTTGTCCTAGACACTGACGTGACCGGCCACGCCCTCGGAGGCAGGCGGGGGCGGGTTTACGCCCGCCCTGAAGACGGATAAAAGGAGCAACAAGCCAAGAAAGCATCCTCTTGTTCCTGTGCTCTGAAGCTGCACCTCCCCGCTGCACGTGAGCTCGAGACGGAACGAAGAGCCAATTTTGAGCGTTGTAATCTTTCTTTTTGTCTTACAGAGATTCCATCTGAGAATGCCCAAGAAAGTCGGAAAGCGGGTCAGCACCGATCAGATGCTCCGCATGCTCATGAAGGAGGTAGCCGATTTGAAGAAGCAGATGGCGGCTAAGGACGGGGAGGGAGGACCGAAACGGCCTTTGCCGGGAGCAGTCCCAGGTGGGAGAGGCAAGAGGTCCAGAAGAGGGGCACTCGGGGGGGAAACCCCGGTCCCCGATAGCCCACTTGAGGAGCCAACCCCGGTGCCGAAAGAGGGGAATCCGATCCCCGTGGTGGTCACCCCCGTGAGCGGGGAAGATATGCCGCCCGAGTTAGCGGCACAATTGGCAGCATGGTTGGGAAAAGATAACGAGGGCACCACGGCTGACGACGCCAGGGCAGTGATGAGGCAGCTGCGGGAATCTAGGGAGGCTGCGAAGGCATCGTCTCCTGTTACCCCGCCGGTTCCGGCGGCGAAAAATGCGTCTGGTTCAGGTAAGCGGCCACTGCCGATCGCGGGGGAGGGGTCTGTCCCTTCGCGGAGGGAAAAGGTGGCTCAGCATGTTCCGATGGAAATTAAGGAAAAGATTTGGGCGAATAAGTATGTGAACATTTTTTCCTTGCTTACCGATCATTACGAGATGGAGCATGTTAAGAGCCAAAAGGAGCTCATGCATCCGAGTGTTTGGCGCGCAAAAATGGCCGCCTTTAAGGTTGACGAAAACATTGGTACTTGGGGCAGAGCGTGGGGCATTTTTACCTCCATTATGGGCGAGCGCAGGCCCGAGTTGCTGACCGAGTTGCCTATTTATCAATCACGTATCATGGAGTATTCCGTAGCGTATGGGGGCAATCAGTGGTTTTGCTATGACAACCTTTTCAGAAAAGCTAAAGAACATGACCCAATTTTGACTTGGGATTGTTACGACTCCGTGTCATGGCAAAAGATGGAGAGTACAGGAATGTTGAAAGTGCCATTGTTAGGGAGTAGCGGGGCTGAATCTTCCTGCCAATACTCGGGGACGCCCTTTCGGACGGGTGCAGGTAACGAGTACCACTCGAAGCCGAGTGGCAACACAGGTAAAAGGGGGATTTGTTGGAATTTCAACAGAGGGAAATGTACGAGGCCCCAGGGGTCATGCAAATTCAGACATGAGTGTGGGGGGTGTGGGCAGCCATCCCATCCTGAGTCCATGTGCAGAGCCAAAACGGGTGATAACGGTGGTAAGGGAGGCGCCAAACAGGTCTGATATAGTCCGAGGGGCGCCTTTACCTACCCCGATTGATACCATGGCAATGATTCCTTGGCTCAACGAATACCCGGATCATGCTTCCGCTGGGGTGTTGCGGAACGGGTTTTCATATGGTTTCCGCATCCCAGTGGGGGATTTTCAGGGTGTAGCAAACTGTAAGAATCAACTGTCGGTCTTGCAGCATACGGCGGTGGTACAGGCGAAGATTGGGAAAGAGGTGACTCAAGCTTGTGTCGCCGGCCCATTTGATTTGCCACCGGTTGCTAACTTTGTTTGTTCCCCTTTAGGGGTGGTCCCCAAGAAGGACCCGGGTGAGTTTCGGCTGATACATAACTTGTCAGCCCCACGTGGTCTTTCCGTGAATGATGCGATAGACCCGGAAGTGTGTTCGGTGCGGTACGCATCTTTCGATGAGGCCGTCGCCATGTTGAATCGCCTGGGGCCCGGGGCGCTGATGGCAAAATCAGACATCGAGTCAGCGTTCCGGTTGCTCCCGGTACACCCAGACGATCAGCGTCTCCTTGGTTTCATGTTTCAGGGTCCCTATTACATGGATAGATGTATGCCAATGGGATGCTCTATATCTTGTGCCTATTTTGAAAAGTTCAGTTGTTTTCTGCAATGGGTCTTCACAAGGAAGACGGGTTTTCAACATGTTATGCATTATCTCGATGACTTTCTGTTCCTGGGGGCAGCCGGGGATCCAGAATGTGGACAGGCCTTAAATGAATTTTGTGTCTTAATGAACCATTTTGGTGTGCCATTGGCGCCAGGTAAGACTGTGGGTCCCTCGACTTGCCTCGAGTTTCTGGAGATCGAGCTCGACTCGGAGGAAGGTTGTTTTCGATTACCGAGGGAAAAAGTATTAAAATTCAGGGCATCCCTCGAAACGTGTATTAATGAGACTAAGGTAAAACTGCATCAATTGCAACAAATGGTGGGCCAGTTGAATTTTGCCCTGAGAGTAATGCCGATGGCCCGCCCCTTTTCCCGCTCGATTGCTCAAGCCATGGTCGGCCTGAAGGAGGGTCATCACCGCACGAGGCTCTCGGCAGAGGTTCGCCAGGACATGCGCATTTGGTTGGCATTTCTGGCGGATTTCAATGGTCGAATTGTCTGGAACAAACCGGCGGTGTCCTCCGAGGAGCTGGGGCTGTGGACAGATTCGGCAGGGAGTATTGGTTTTGGTGCAATATTTGGCACACAATGGTCAGCTCAAAGATGGCCGTCATGGTGGCACGAGGACGGGCTGACAAGTAACATTGCTTTTCTCGAACTTTTCCCTATTCTGGTGGCCCTGAAAACTTGGCCTGAGGGGTTCCGGGATCACTCTGTGGTGTTCTGGTCTGATAACATGACCGTGGTCGAGTGTATCAATAGTCAGGCAGCACGATGCAAATGGATTCTGAGGTTGCTCAAAGAAATTGTGTTACTGTGTATGCAATTGAATGTGCTATTTAAGGCAAGACATGTGCCGGGGGTAATGAACCAAGCGGCTGATGCGCTTTCTCGTTTCCGTATGCAGGCCTTCTGGGGTTTTCTGCCCACAGCGGACCCGGTGGCGGCACCCTTTCCCGAAGCTCTCTGGTCTCTCGGTGCCCCAAACTACAAAACCTCGTGGTAGAGAGTTTAGCACCCAGGACGAGGAAGGCATATGAAGGGGCGTTCCATTCCTATTGGGCCTTTTTGGGGGCTGCTAGGGGGGAGCTTTGGGGCCAGGAAGAGTTTGTAGTAAAATTCCTGCTGTCTTTACATCAGGCAGGCAAATCAGTAGCTACGGCCCAGAGGCATCGGGCCGCCATTTCCTTTATGGCAAGGGCTCATGGGATCCAGGACCCGACAGCGTCTTTCGTGGTGCAAAAAGCGCTACGTGGGTGGCAACGCCTTGAGGGTCGCAGAGTGGATGAGAGGCACCCGATAGGTTGGTCCTGTTATTATCCGGACTCCCTGCAACGTGTTCATCCCAGTATGAAACAGCGTTATTCAGGGCCGCTTTTGCGCTAGCATTCCATGGGGCTATGCGGGTAAGCGAACTAGTGGCGAAGAACAAGCAGGATACGATGGGGGGACTGTGCCGAGAGCACATTCAGGTCAAAGGGGAGACGATATCTGTCTCGTTTGTCAGGTCCAAAACCGATCAGGGTGCGATTGGGGACTGCATAATCATACAGAGGATTCCCGGGTCTCCCATGTGCCCTGTTGTCTGCGTGGAGGAATATTTAGCGCTGAGGGTGGCATCATTGGGGGGGACCTTGTTGAGACACGCTGATACCACCCCACTGACGAGGTTTCAGTTCCAGCGGGTGCTTGCGATGTCGATTTCGGCAGCGGGCTTGAACCCCGGCGAGTTTGGGACCCATTCCTTTCGGATAGGGGCTGCTACAGAGGCTACAGCCAGGGGTCTGAGCGTAGAAGAGGTAAAACGTGTGGGGCGTTGGTCCTCGAACTGTTATAAAAGGTATGTGCGGTTGCACATGTTGTGAAGCTGTAATGATGTACTCACGCTTCTTGTTTTTGTTTGGTTTTTCAGTTGCGCAAGCCTACGAGGCGGGGCGGACTGTGCAGTCGACCCGACACCTGGGGACCAGCGGTCAGACATCACCGGCTGTGTAAAAGGAGGTGTGGGTCATGGGCCACTCATACGTGAGGCGTGCCGCGGACGTATTCAAAGCAGGTGACATGATTCACGTGGCTGGGGAATACGGGTACAGTGTGTCCTTCTACGGAAAGGGCGGGCTCTGTATTGACCAGTTTCAATCATTTTTCGAGGGTTTGTTAGGGCGGACAAGGTCACCGCCGTCTATAATCATAGTCCATCTTGGGGGCAACGATTTGGTGGCCACTGGTAGACGACTTCTTCTTGAGGCGATGCTTTCCACAGTAAGTTGGTTTGCAAGAAGAGTTCCAGGGTGCACAATTGCATGGTCTCATATGATCCCACGAAAAGTGTGGCGGGGGGCTATTTCGGTTTCTGCTCTGAATCATTCAGTAAGGAAAATAAATAACAAAGTGAGTAGATTGTTTCGTTCAAGTACACTGCATTCTGTTTCGCATGGTTGTATCAAAGGGGACAGTATGTATTTGGGGGATGGTGTTCATTTGTCCTGGGTGGGGAATTATTTACTCATAGGGGACCTAATAGCTTGGTTAAAGAGTTTATAACATGACCTTTAGGCAGGAGTGGTTGTGGGGGGTCCAGATAGCCGGTCAACTATCCGGCCTGTGGCGGTAAGGTCATGATCGGTGAGCAGTAATTGGAAGATCCCTATGAGGGGGCGTCACCCATTACGGATGGGAGCGCTCGGGGGAGGTGGCCATTGGCCCCTCAACGGGGAGGCGGTCCCGTCTAAGGATAGGCCGCCGGAAGGAAAGGAAAGGTGGTCAAGGCCCCTTCCTGGATAGGAGGGGCTACGGGCCCTCCTGGGGAATTTCCCGGGGCCAGGACATCTGCGACGGCAGATGGGTAAGTTGTGTGGGGTTCGGGAGGGGGTTTACGCTACCTTTTAGACACCTCACACGAGTCCTCGTACGACCGTTAAATGGCGTTGAGTTCATTGGGGCCCCCGTCAAGTCCAAGGGAAATTGGTAGATGCACTTGAGGTACGCCTCTGTGCGGTTGGCCCCCTCACAAGTGAGGGTGGTATTTCTGGTTTAGGGATCTGACACCGGTTACGACCTTGCCGTTGGCCCTTAACGTTAGGATGTACAATTTCAAGTCAAATGTTTTGTAGGATGTTAGTTCGGCTAGGAGAACCTTTGTATTAGAGATCTGTTAAGGTTAGCCAAACATCGTAATGTGGAAATGAAATTGTACATAATATGAAACTGTTATTTTAATGTTTTGATTTTGTTTCATATTTTAATAAATACGGCCGGGAGGGTCACTCCCTCCCGCCTTCCAAAAGTTCAGAACCGTTTCCGGTTTCCCATCCTTGGGGATTGTGTTGAGAGGGGGTGGCGGGTATCTCAGCCATATGGAAAGGGGCGACCATTCGGTCCCCCCGAACGTATGGTGGAGTACCTCGATCCCCCCGGGAAGCCATCTTGGGCGGGAGGCGAGTCTCGGCTGGTATGCCCGAAGCGGCGTAGCCGGGGCGCGCCTTTTCCCGCCCTGGAGTGGGTTGTCCTAGACACTGACGCGACCGGCCACGCCCTCGGAGGCAGGCGGGGGCGGGTTTACGCCCGCCCTGAAGACGGATAAAAGGAGCAACAAGCCAAGAAAGCATCCTCTTGTTCCTGTGCTCTGAAGCTGCACCTCCCCGCTGCACGTGAGCTCGAGACGGAACGAAGAGCCAATTTTGACCCACCCACCAGCCCCTGAGGACAGCTAGTTGTTTTGAATAAAGTTTCGATGTGGTAACTATATTTCTTGCAGGTTATGATGATTGTCGTGATATTTTTGAATATGCAATAAAGATGGTCACTTTCAGTATGTTTTGCTAATAAAGTATTTTGCACTAGTGTTTGATCAGTAATCATGCTTATAATAAGTATAATTGTTTTTGTAATTTAGTAAGTTAGGTAGATTTGTTGTATTTATTGTCGGGCGGTAAGGTCATGATCGGTGAGCAGTAATTGGAAGATCCCTATGAGGGGGCGTCACCCATTACGGATGGGAGCGCTCGGGGGAGGTGGCCATTGGCCCCTCAACGGGGAGGCGGTCCCGTCTAAGGATAGGCCGCCGGAAGGAAAGGAAAGGTGGTCAAGGCCCCTTCCTGGATAGGAGGGGCTACGGGCCCTCCTGGGGAATTTCCCAGGGCCAGGACATCTGCGACTGCAGATGGGTAAGTTGTGTGGGGTTCGGGAGGGGGTTTACGCTACCTTTTAGACACCTCACATGAGTCTTAGTACGACCGTTAAATGGCGTCGAGTTCATTGGGGCCCCCGTCAAGTCCAAGGGAAATTGGTAGATGCACTTGAGGTACGCCTCTGTGCGGTTGGCCCCCTCACAAGTGAGGGTGGTATTTCTGGTTTAGGGATCTGACACCGGTTACGACCTTGCCGTTGGCCCTTAACGTTAGGATGTACAATTTCAAGTCAAATGTTTTGTAGGATGTTAGTTCGGCTAGGAGAACCTTTGTATTAGAGATCTGTTAAGGTTAGCCAAACATCGTAATGTGGAAATGAAATTGTACATAATATGAAACTGTTATTTTAATGTTTTGATTTTGTTTCATATTTTAATAAATACGGCCGGGAGGGTCACTCCCTCCCGCCTTCCAAAAGTTCAGAACCGTTTCCGGTTTCCCATCCTTGGGGATTGTGTTGAGAGGGGGTGGCGGGTATCTCAGCCATATAAAATGTACACCTATGTATTTGGAGATCTCAGTAGGGACAGGGATCTCTGTATTGAAGAGATAGATGAGACTGAGATCTTTGAACATAGGTCTGTGAATAACATTTTGTAGTATCTGAACGGTACTATTGTAGTTCTGCTAGGGGCTGACTCCAGCATTACAATGCCACCACACATGGTGCTGTCACATACTCCAATTTCTCTATGGGAGCTTGTGCTGCGGCCGTAAACCGGCCATAGTAGAAGCTCCCATAAAGAAATGGGAGAATCAGTTCATCCCTGCACCACGTGGCAGGCACCTCAAGGTGCCTGCCAAATGGAGCAGGAATTAACAAGAGGGCACCATAGTTGACCCCTTGTCCCCCAAGCAGAGGCTGTAGGGTAAAGGGGCCCTGATAGGGGCCCCTAAAGTCGTTTTCCACCAGGCTTTCCATTTCAGAAAGCCCAACATGGGAAGCCTGTGGGAAACCGACATCATAATCCCTACGGTGGTTACAGTCAGGTCTCTGACTGGCCAACTGATTCCCACTGGCCGAGCCCGTCAGAATCAAGCCGGAATGACCGTCTGGCTTCACTTTCGACGGCCTGCATGATAATGCGACGGTCGAAAGTGAAACCCTGTAGTTGGAGGCTTTCCAAGTCTCATCATAATAAGGCCAAAATGTATTACAAAGTGTAGTTTGCCAATAGGCCCCTTTGTTCCTTGTAATTACTCATGTTGCTAAAAAGGTGACTGTCTGATGTGCTCTAGAATAACCACACAATGTTCATAGGATGACATTCCTGTTTAGGTTTGGACTTGATGTTCAAACTAGTAATGAATAAAGGCAAGTGGTTAATTAAAAATATATTGACAATGGCACTGATGGTTGGGTGAGTAATTGGTACCCTTTTCTCCTCCTTTCCTCTATTCACAAACATCATTAATTTCCACTATTTTCACTGTGTAAGACAGTCAGAGTTGCATCACATTTTGCAAACTGTTTTATTACAATCCAGTGTCATCAGCACAGTGTTATATTCTGATATCTGTTGACCCAGTGCTTTGGCTATCTGTGTTTTATATATACTTTATTAAAATCGGAAGCTGAGGCTTCTGGGTTCAGACATCCCTGCTTTGGAATTCCGTATGCCAATCAAAAACTGAAACTATGGTTACTGGCCCTTTAGGCGTCAAGCTTAGTCTCAAAGGTAAATCTAAATGTGTGGATTTACTCATGTGTAAACTGACTTCTGCACCTAGTAGTAACTTCACACTTTTTTGCTAGCTGGAGTGTAAATATACTACTTCGTACAAACTTCATGTCTCCACCCCTCTCAAAACTGGGAGTGTAGCTTTCAAGAACAAGCTTTACAAGTGCAAAGTTACTCCAAGTAACTGTCAACATGTCAATGAGTATAGGGAAAAAAATTAAAGTGTAATACATATTAATACAATTTTAAAATATTTTAAAGTAAACTAAAAATGTAAAGTAGCATAAAATAATTATTATCGACCTTGGCCTAGAGCACGGGTACTCATAGTACGGCCCGCGGGCCGGCAGCAGCCCGGCAAGCCTTCCGTGGCGGACCGCGGACCATGAGACATCGTACCCGTGTTTTCAAAGAGTGTCCGCAAACACTCTGCTGCTCTGTGGGGGCCGGGCGATTAATTCCAACGAGGCCAGAGTGGAGCTGCAGGGGCGCTAAGAGGAGGTGAAATACAGCAAAGCCCCATCCACATGCAAATGGTCTTTTTAAAGACCTGTAAAATGCTCGGGTGAGGCTGTGTCTGTGCACGCTGGGGAAGTAGGCTGGGGAAGCTGTCTCAGCCCAGGTGACACACAGGCAGGGTGGGGTGACAGAGGGAGGTAGAGATCAGAGACAGAGGGAGGGAGGGAAAGGGAGACATAGAAATGGAGACAAAGAAAGGGAGACAGACAGAGGGAGGAGGGCGACAGAGGTAGGAGGGAGACGGAGGGAGGGAGATAGAGTGAGGGAGACGGAGTGAGATAAGAGAGTGAGGGAAGGGAGTGAGTGAATGAGGGAGTGAGGGAAAGGAAGTGAGAGAAGGGGAGTGAGGGAAGGGGTGAGGTAAGGGGAGTGAGGGAAAGGGTGAGGGAAGGGGAGTGAGGGAAGGGGTGAGGGAAGGGGAGTGAGGAAGTGTAAGGGAAGGGGAGTGAGGGAAGGGGAGGGAGGGAGAGAGCGGAGTGAGGGAGTGAGGGGAGTGAGGGAAGGGGAGTGAGGGAAGGGGAGTGAGGGAGGGAGGGAGGGAAGGGAAGGGAGTGAGGGAAGGGGAGTGAGGAGGGGGTGAGGGAAGGGAGTGAGGGAGTGAGTGAAGGGTAGTGAGGAAGGGAGGGAAGGGGGAGTGAGGGAAGGGGGTGAGGGAGTGAGGGAGTGAGGGAAGGGGAGTGAGGGAGCGAGGGAAGGGGAGTGAGGGGGTGGGGGAAGGGAGTGAGGAATTGAGGGAAGAAGAGGGAGGGAAGGGAGTGAGGGAAGGGGAGTGAGGGAGTGAGGGAAGGGAGTGAGGGAAGGGAAGGGAGTGAGGGAAGGGGAAGGGGTGAGGGAAGGGAGTGAGAGAAGGGGGTGAGAGAAGGGAGTGAGGTGAGGGAGTGAGGGAAGGGGATGGAATGAAGGAGGGGTGAGGGAGGGGGTGAGGAAAGGGGAGTGAGGGGTGTGAGGGAAGGGGAGTGAGGGAGGGAGTGAGGGAAGGGAAGTGAGGGGAAGGGGAGTGAGGGAGTGAGGGAAGGGGAGTGAGGGAATGGGAGTGAGGGAAGGGAGTGAGGGAAGGGGAGGGAGGGAATGAGGGAGGGGGTGAGGGAGGGAGCGAGGGAGGGAGTAAGGGAAGGGGAGGGAGGGAGGGAGTGAGGTAAGGGGTGAGGGAAGGGGAGTGAGGGAAGGGGTGAGGGAAGGGGAGTTAGGGAAGGGAAGTGAGGGAGTAAGGGAAGGGGAGGGAGGGAGAGAGGGGAGTGAGTGAGTGAGGGAGTGAGGGAAGGGGAGTGAGGGAAGGGGAGTGAGGGAAGGGGAGTGAGGGAGGGAGAGAGGGAATAGGTGGAAGGGAAAGGGAGTGAGGGTGAGGGAGGGAAGGAGAGGAAAGGAGAGGGAAGGGAGAGGAAAGGAGAGTGAGAGGGAGTGAGACAGTCAGAGTGAGTGAGACAGAGGGAGACCGGGGAGGGAGAGAGGGAGAGAGAGGGATGGAGGGAGGGAGGCAGGGAGAGAGAGATAGAGTGAGGGAGACAGAGAGAGGGAGAGAGAGAGAGGGGTGTGTATGCCGGGTATGGTAGCTCAGTGGACGAAGGCGTCTGCTGCAGGGACCTGTGTTCAACCTCATGGTCACAGGTTTTTTTGTTGTTCTAGCTCCGCCCCCTCCCTCACTGACCTCGCCCCCACTGGTGCAGCCCTCGTACACAAACCACACTGTAAATTTGGCCCCCGAGAGAAAGTTTGTGAGTACCCATGGCCTAGAGCTAACACAGTAAAATGCTACAGCACATTAACTCATCTAATACATGTTAATAGTTAATTAAATGAAAAAATATATTCAATTAATTTATCATTATTATTTAAATTATTTTTTTACAACATTACACTCTCACTGCCTTTTAGATATTTAATAATCATTGTTTGTTAGTAAAATGTATTGGTTTAATTAAGTTTACTTAATTGATATGCTTTATTGAAAAATATATATAATTATGTTAACAGAAACTTAATATTAATTTCATTTAAAATAAAATACATTTAAATTAAACATAACTTTTAACAAAACAAATATATCTACATATACTATGAATAATGTATTATTTTTTATGAGATGTTATTTGAGGTCCAGGACTCCATTATTTACTATGGCACTGTGTTTCAGTACTTGTGAGTGGCCATGTGTGGTGCTGGACTTACTTAATGACAGGCGGAAGTACATTTACAACTATTGTGGATCCATTTCAGCTTTAGAAGGGCAGCTTGTGAATAGAAATGGACTTACTCTTTTTTGGAAGGGCTTTGTATTTGCAAACCTCAATAAACTCCTTATTACCCCTTCTTAAGCCCCTTCCTGCACCTATTTATTGACCACCCATTTAGTAGAAAGTATTCCCCATTTTCCAGTCACTCCCCAGGGTTCCTTCCACGGTTACTACTAAAATCTATACCTGTGTGTGTAGTGATATCCATAATTGGGATGGAGATCTCTGCATTGAAAAGACATACAAGGTGGCTGTCTCTGCACGTATGGTTGCGAACAGCATTTTGCAGTATGTAAGTAGTACTGTTGCAGTTATACTAAATATACCACAAAGTGCAGTTTCTCAAAAGGCTCCTTGTAATTCATCATGTTGCTCAAAAGTTCCTTTGCTGATGAGCTGTAAAGTAACCACACAGTATTCTTGGGATGACATTCCTGTTTAAGTTTGGACTAGATGTCTCGAGTAGTAACCATAGAGACTAAGAGTGTGTAGTGAATTTAAAATATATTGAGGATAGGACTGATGGTTGGTAGAGCAACTATAGGTTCTGTGTCTACATTTAGGAAGATAAAATGCATGTTTCTGATGGTAAGAGCCGTGATGCTGGCTTGATTATTTCTCAATAATACGACCTTAAACTTAGGTATCCAAAATCTTCATCAGTAGATAGACTCTCAGACATGAGTACTACCACATTTACAGAAGTGGTGTTTGAGCACTTGTAACCCAGAATCACCGACCATACCAGACCCTGACTCAAATCTCAGAATAAATGCACAGTAAGGTGAAGTTGCTGTCTTCTCTTCCACTGTGGACACCATCAAAGTGCAATAAGCCCAGCAAGGTTCAACATACCTTGCCCAAAATCATTTTGGGCAAGACCGAACAATAATTATTGATCAGTGGCCTGGGATCTTGTGTTACAACCGTAATACAGGCTCTTATAGAGACATGGGGGTGTAAAACCCTGCAACCCGTGGCAGGCACTTCATGGTGCCTGCCACACAGTGCAAGCTCTTACAGGGGGCTACTCAAGCTACACCCTCTAACAACAACCGTAGGCCGCAGAGGCAAGGGGGCCAAATCAGGAGCATGGGAAAGGCTGATGGGAAACCGACATCGTAATCCTGACCTTGACCTTGAAACGCTGTCCATACGGGATTACGGTTAACCCTGGGCAAAGCACTACACTACGCTTGCATAGTTTGCGAAGTTTGTTCTACATCGCACTACGCAAATTTCACATAGCACAGTGCAAACACGCGTAGCGTAGCGCTGTGCAGCGGTTATTTTTTTCTTGCAGGCGGTCCTCAACGTCAAGTTGGCGACCACAAGAAAGCAAAATGACATCCCGGCGAGACTATTTCCTCGTTCGCGATCAGCAACATCAAGTTGCCAATCGTGAGCGTGGAAAATAAACCTCCCAGCAAGATTCCCAACGCGAGGAGGTCAGGTGTCTCATTGCGTATGGTCACGTATGATCGTGACCGCTCGCAATGAGAAACTACCAGTCCGCATTGAGAAAGTTGCAGCTCGAGTAAAAATCTACTCGAGTGGCAGAAAACTACAGCTCGCACTATGCAAGATGCCGTTTTCAATGATTGCACAGTGCTGGATGCTTGTCCGCACTGTGCAATCATTGAAAACGGCATCTTGCACATTGCAAACATGCTACTACGCTGCTCGCGTAGTGCTACGCATAGCTCGCGTAGTGCGAAGCGCACTTCGTGTGGCGCTACTTCGCGAACTACGCCCAGGGTTAATTATGGAGCTGGTCCAACCAGCAGTAAGACTCCGAGAGCTGGTCGGAATGACCGGCTAGTTTACTTTCGACTGCCGACATCTTAATTGTGTGGTCGAACAACAAACCGGCTGTGTAGGTCGGAAAACCTTTGACCGCAGTCAGAAAGATTCTAATTAGGGTTTGGAGGGTTTCCGACTGACATCATAATCGGCCCCTAGATGTTTTAGCAAATATCCTTTGCAGTACATCATGGGCAAAATATGAAATATCTCTCACACCAGATATGACCACCATGACCAAGCCCCATCGCTCCATCCCTCCCTCCCTCAACCCCCTTTCTTAACCATGGAAGGGCTTTGTCAGATTCCACTTTAGGAGCAAATGTGTTTTTCACATTCCAAATGCAAAATCATATTACCGCTAAATCAGCTAAGAAAACAATGATTTTGCTTCTTGAACAAAGCAGGTCCCTCAAGATGAGACCTAGAATTCAGATTAATAGCTTTCAGGTGTGACGCAATCCTATTTGCAAAATCAAAAGGAGATTCTGACCAGTGTTTCAGGCTTAAAAATGGGATAGTAATTGTTTGCTGAAGATTTTTAACATAGGACATCTTAAGCAAAATAAGTCTACAAATCACAGTCATATTCATTCGACATTTCTTAACCCCTTCAGCGTGGCGTGAATTTTCGTGCGGTGCGGGGTTTTAATTAGTGGGCCGGATTCGGACGGCCCCAGGCCGTCGTCAGCACAAGCCCACCATGACATCGGACAGCCGGGTGCTGTCCGAAGCACACAAGGGGTTAAGAATGGGCATTAAAAGGGAGCCATTCCAAGAATACCATTTAGCTAGTACTGCTTACAGTGTGTCATAATAAAATCTGCACCCAGATCGTTTAACAACCATGCTAGGAAGCAGTCAGGAGCAAAACGTGAAATATCTTGTAATCCTAAATCGAATGCGCTCCCAACACCACCCTCCACTCCCAGATCAGTGGATAGCTTTCCCAGATAATGCTTAAGATGCCAATGTGCTTTCCTCATTCTAGTGCCTAAATCGTATTACCACTTCTGCAAGACATCATCTTTCAAAACTAATCTCCTGCCGGTATCTCCATTTTCGTTTGTACACAAAGTCAACCTTCACATAAATCTTCACACGGATGATTGGGGAAATTGATTTCACACAGTCCATCTAATTTCTACAAAAATGATGCCTCTTTTGCAAGGATAACCTGTTGCATTTTCACTTACTCTATCTTGCTACTTAGCCCTACTTGGTGTAAAGGTCTTCAGGAGCATCATAAGAGCGAGTTATTTTGTCAGTGAAAGATCTATTATGTTCCCGGAGATCAAGGAAAAAACTGCTTTGTTAGGATTAAGAGAAGGATGAAAAAGATTCATCAATGACGAAAAAAGGCCAGGACAAAGACGGTATATGCTCAGAACAATTCTAGATCTACAGCTTGATGACTCGAATTAATTCATCATCCAAATAACAGTTCCATTTTCTTACGAGCTCCATCAACACTTCCACAGAGAACAGAAAACAATCACAATCTTACACATTTTTTTAAGATAGTTGTAACTATAAACTGAATATGCGACGTTACAACGCATGAAAGACATCGCATTCCATTACAATGCGGTTGTTACAATGACCACGTTGTTACATTGCATACCATTACAATGCACGTCTGTAAAGGACAAGTAGTCTTAATAAGATCCCAGAAAAGGATTATATTCCAAAAGAGGTTTATTAGTAGGTTCCCAATCACAGGAGGAGTGCCTCATCAGCCAGGAGTCCAAGCAGCAACTGAACATACACAACGGACGCCTGGCTTCTGAAGGTGCCCTATATTCAAAAGAATACATGTGTACATTCTGTGCATGCGCTCATACATGTGCTCACGAGATAAGAACAATAAGCACGAGAAGAGAACGACATAAGAATAACATTACACTACATCACCTTCCCACTTATGCAAAAATACAGAGAAAGGGTAATAATAAAATAACCTAAAAGGAAATAAATTCGTTATATCTTGCAGGGGGTTTTCTGATTTGACCACTGCGACTACAAGATGGGATTGCAGGGGTAACTACAGAACCTTGCGCAGGAGAGGAATCTTTAGAGGAAGAAAGTGAAGTAGGATCTAAACCAACATTTGATTGAACCACATTTGGTTGTAACCAATGTGACCAATCACATCCCTCCTGAGTAGATACATTTTTCCTCCTAGAAATAAGGGCTGCTTGGTCTGCAGTTAACTTTGCCAATTGTCTCACGTTCCACCAGCCTTTGTCCCCCAGAAAAACAGCATTCTTGCTGACTTTAAGAATTCGAACTGGACTTGAAAACATAGACAAACCTTTTGTAACTTTATAGGGTTTTTTGATCATAACCCAATCCCCCACAAACATTTGAACGTCCTTCACGTTTTTCGCCCTGTCAAAATTCTCTTTCATTACTGCCTGCTTCTGTTTAACCGTAAAGTCAATGTTATCCCTAATTGAAGAAAATTGTTTGCCCTCCACCTTCCTTAACCAAGCAGGAAACAAGGGAGAATGTAGTTCCCTACCCCGCAACAATTGAAAAGGGGACACTTGAGTCATACAATGAGGAGAGACATTATAATTCCAAATTTTCTTTTCCAAAAACTTAAAAACATCCACACCAGAAGCTAGGGCCGTTTGAATTCCTTCTTTCAAAACCTTATTACCACGCTCTACCAGTCCATTGGAAGAGGGCGAATAAAGCGCCACCTTCAGCTGCTTTACATTGTGGATTTTCAAAAATGTACACATTTTGTCTGAGACAAAGTGGGTCCCATTGTCGGTCACTAAGACTCGAGGGGCTCCTTCCAAAAGAAACAATCTTTCCAGAAAAGAAATAGTATTATCTGAATCCTGAGCCTCTACAAATCTATAATACATCCACTTCGAGAAATAATCAATTGCTAAAATAAGGTATCTCTTCCCTTCAGGAAGTACTTTATACGGACCGGAGAAATCTGAAGCAACCTTCTCCCAAGCCATCCCCGGAAATTGAGAAGGTTGTAATGGGGTCTGATGAGTCTTCCAATGCTTATCAGACAATAAACATTCCTCACAATTGTCAACAGTTGCTCTTACCTGGGAATCAATACCCGGCCACCAATAATGAGCTTTGATTCTCATACAAGTCTTGGTCACACCAAGGTGACCCTCATGGGCTAACTTGACAATAGTGTTTCTTAACCCACTGGGAGGAACGAATTTATCGCCTCTCAACAAAACTCCATCCTTGACTGAAAGTTCCTCTGCCACCTGAGCAAAATTCCTTAAATCCCCAGATAGGTTTCTAACCTCTGGCCAAACATTAGCAGAAAACTTCAAAGCTTGGGACAAAATACCATCCTTTTCACTAGCCTCCTTCCAATCATTTTCAGACACAACCGAATTCCATTCCTCAACAGCGTCCACCACTGACACACACTCCACGTCTTCCTCCACCATGTCATCCTCATCATCTTTGTCCATCAACATCCTGGACAAGCAATCTGCTCCGAAGTTTTTCCCCCCAGCAATGTGCCTTAACTCAAAGTTGAATTCCTGAAGTTTAGAGACCAGTCTAGTCAGCCTAGGAGAAAGACTATTAGTACCAGAAACTTTGCTAAAAATAAATGAAAGGGGTTTATGATCAGATAGAATCACAAACTTGCGGCCCCAGATGTACATCTTAAACTTTTGAGCCGCCCACACACAGGCCAACGCCTCCCTCTCAATTGTGCTGTAGTGTTTTTCAAAATCTTTCAAGGATCTAGAGGCAAAGGCTACAGTGTGTTCTTTGCCCTCTACCTGTTGACATAACACAGCTCCAAGGCCTTTCATACTTGCATCTACCGCAATAATGCACATGGAATCGTCCCTAAATGCTTGAAGGGAACGTGCAGAAACAATCAAATCCTTGACTTTAGCAAAAGTCTCATCTAAATCCTTGGTCAAAACAAATCTTTGACCTTATTTAAGGAGTAACCGCAGTGGTTCCACCACCTGAGCGTAACCTTCCACGAACCTGGCATAGTACTCTGCCAGTCCCAAAAATGAACGCAGAGCATCTTTTTCACTTGGCGGTTTAGCTTCCATCAGAGCCCTAACCACCGAAAATTTAGGTCTAATGCCAGATTCTGAAATTGAATGACCCAAGTACTCCAATTCGGACACCCCAAACTTGCATTTGTCCTCTCTGACGGTCATACCTTTACCTCCCAGAATGGACAAAACTTTTTTCAAAAGGATATTATGTTCATCCATCGTCTTTGCAAATATCAAAATGTCATCCAAATATGCTTGTACCCCCACCAGATCCCCAAACAAAGAGTCCATTAACCTTTGAAAAACGCTAGCTGCTGAAGCTAGCCCAAATGGAAGTCTCAGAAACTTAAAAGCTCCGAATGGTGTAACAAAGGTTGTTAACTCTTGAGAATCTTTAGACAAGGGAATCTGATGGTAAGCGGACTTTAAGTCCAACAATGAAAACCATTTAGCTCCACCTAGATTTGCCAACAGCTCTTGAATTTTAGGAAGGGGATGACAGTCAATTTTAATGTTTTTATTGAGACCCTGAGGTCCGCACATAGCCTGATCTCATTATTTTTCTTGCGTGCTATGACGATGGGCGCAACCCATTGAGAAGATTCTGAAGGTTCTATAATTTTGTCTTTAACCAAATCCTCAAGCATCTTTTTAAGTTCAGCCCTGACGCTAAGCGGAACAGGGCGAACCTTATGAAAAACAGGAGATGCTCCCGGAATAAGTCTAATCTTGTGCTCCGCCCCCTTCACCAGGCCAATTTTGTTGCTAAACACATTTTTAAACTCATTTAAAAGATCAGCTCTATCAATTTTAGCATCCTCTGCAAAACAGATAGGGAACTCTCGGACCTTAATTGGATTCTCATCACCCGGGACAAGATATAAGCCCATCTTAGCGAGGTCCTTCCAACCTACAATATCTTTCCCTTTAATTGCCACATAGACCTTTGTAACAATGGACCTACCTAGGACTTGAACGTTTGCTAAGAAGAAGCCTAACATGTCAATATCTTTCTCCCCGAAAGCTTTCGAGTTGACATCTGATTGATTTAATTTCATATCATTTCCCCATTAATCAAAAAATGTAGAGTCCCTGAGGATAGTAATAGGAGCTCCAGAGTCGGCCATTACTTGTAACTTAACATTGTCAATTATGGCTTCACATAAAGGCCCTTTAATAGGTTCGGAATCCTCACACTCCACCATTAACATCAGATTATCAAAGTTGTCACAACATTCATCCATATCTACATAGTTGACTTTAACAGATTTCTTTTGGAACCTGCAAACCTTTTGAAAATGTCCCACTTTTTTGCACAAAACACAGCGTTTATTCATGGCAGGACACCCCTTAAAATTCCCAATGTGAAATTTGGATCCACATCTAAAACAAACATTTTGTTTATTCAGGTTACCATTTGTTTTACTTTGCCATTTCTCCTTATTTTCTTTACTAGAAATAGCATATAGACCTTCCTCAGATGTTTCGTCCGAAATAAAATTAACTTTAGCGGAAGTATCAACTGACATCGCTTTGGTAGAAGTTATTGATCTTTCAATACTAAGGCTAAGGTCAATAACTTCAGATAACGATGGATTCTTACAACTGAGGATTCTTTCTTTAACCTTGGTAGAGGAACAATTGAACACGAATTGGTCCCGAATATAATTATCTAGCAAAGGGCCAAAATCACAGGTAATCGCTAACACCCTTAATGCAGATATATATTCGTCAATTTTTTCATCCTCCTTTTGCTTTCTTTTATAAAATTTGTGTCTCTCCAACATGATATTAGGAGACTCCTCAAACTGATTTTTTAATCTGTCGATAGCCTCTATATAAACATTCCACTCACTATCCCCAGAATGAGCGGCTGGAGGTGGAATGGGTACCAGACTCTTAAAAATGCGCTGAGCAGCTAACCCAAGACTGCCAAAGAGAAGAGCAAACTTCCTAGGAGGAGAATAGTCAGAGGCATCAATTGCCATAATGTGATTTTCAAATAAGCCAAACCACTCAGACCATAACAATGTACGTTTTCCAGGCTTTTCCAGGAAAGAAGGAGGTTGAGTGACTTCCCTAACTGAAGACATGTTATAAATAATAAACAGTAAATGTTCAGAAAATAAAATACGGGATGTGCAATATTAGAATTAGCAAATAAACCAAAATGCAAGACTTATTTCACAAAAGTAAAACGTAAAACCTGTATCATCACACGTTTTGCTGAAAAGAAAAGGCTTCGTTAATAGTTCCAAATACAGCTTCCAGATACAACTGTTAACACTTGACTGTGAGGCGTGTGAATCGCCGAGGAAGTCACACGCAGTTAATAAAGAAAGACGTGTGAATCGTCGGTAAAGCGCCACACGCAGTATTGAACCATGGTTGAAGCTTCAAACTTCACCAAAATGGCCGCCGTACGTAGTGCGTAGCGTCGTGAGTATTCCAAGAATTCCAAGCGAAGCCCAGCTTCGAGTTCCGCCTTCGCGTGAAGAAGATGCGATGTCGGAGTTCTGAAAACGCGATGCCGGCGTTCCAAGGAGACCGGTAAGCGCGCAATTCAAAATGCGGGCATCGTCGGACTTTCTTTCTTTTCTTTCAAAGGATGAAATGACAATCCAGACTGAGTCTTTAGGTTCCGACCAAAATCATCAGCACAAAGTCGGTCGAACAACAAATAGTTTCTCAGGATCGGAAGTGTCGAGAACAAAATTCAAATCCGCTCCTCCAAAGTATAAATCTCGACAAAACAATCCACTTCGTGTCTGAAATGAGCATAGAATCGCTCATCCAAATCCAAATTTGACGGGAGAGATTTTTTTAGATCCAAAAAAAAAAATGTAAAATCCGTCAAATGGCAAAAGAAGAAAATCCCTTTGCGTGGGTCGGTGATGGAAACAATCCCGATCGTCGCCAATATGTAAAGGACAAGTAGTCTTAATAAGATCCCAGAAAAGGATTATATTCCAAAAGAGGTTTATTAGTAGGTTTCCAATCACAGGAGGAGCGCCTCATCAGCCAGGAGTCCAAGCAGCAACTGAACATACACAACGGACGCCTGGCTTCTGAAGGCGCCCTACATTCAAAAGAATACATGTGTACATTCTGTGCATGCGCTCATACATGTGCTCACGAGATAAGAACAATAAGCACGAGAAGAGAACGACATAAGAATAACATTACACTACAACGTCATTACAAGAACATGTTGTAGGGGCACTGGATGTTGGAATAGTATAATTTAGTATTCCAATTCCAGTCAGTGCACCAGTAGGGACGGTGTTGGAGTTTAAATCCAACACCTTCTGCCCCCTACAGGAAGTCGGTGTAACGACTTGCATTGTAATGGTTTGCGATGTAACAAAGCAGTCATTGTCACGACCACGTTGTAATGGAATGCCTTGTACGGCATTCGTTCTAAATTATGTCTCCCTATAAACTCTCCTAACACACTGATGCTGGGTGAAAAAAACATTCCTGGTGTTCACAACCATTATGAATGGCTGTAGCCTCAAAAATCTTCTATTATGATCACGCCACTTGTGAAAACTAGAAAATTGAAGCATTAAATGGATTAGTAAAATTGTGTGTAGTGCTATTACCTCATGCAGCAGCAGTGAAGGAGCTGTTGATGTTATTTTGTAAGAGCTGCAATTTGATTTAAAGCGGGGTCTTTGTTGGTAGAAAGGGAAAGTCCATTAAAATAGATTTAGAAATAGATCATAATCCAGTTTGTGGAAGTAAAAAGTATTTTCCACAACTTTTACAAGAATGAGTAATCCTTGGCATCAAAAATAAATTATCTGCAACCAGCATGCTGAAACATAAACAAGGCTGCCTTCCAGAGTATTTGTCCTGGCACTCAGAAAAGAATACGGTTTCATAAATAGAAACAGTGGGAATGCACTTAAAAGCGAGGCATTAGGCCCCCAGAAAAATGGATGCTAACGATGAATTTTCTGTCAAACACATCTGTTTTTCAGCGCCAGTATAAACAATAGTGCCTCGTCGCTGCATAAAAAGCACACGTAGGTTTTCATTAGCCTTGTTATTGAAATCGTGTAACTATATACAGTTCTGTTTCTGTATAAAGGGACTGTTCTTTCTTGGCCCGCAGTCATCAAAGGCATGCTGGCAAAGATATTCGGAGACGCTGTGAAGAAACGTTTTCTAATGTGAAGACAATGGGTCCCATTTATAACTAGCAAATGGTTGATTTACCATTACAAAGTGTTTACGAAAGCTAACCTTGCACTTGTAAATCCTTTTACTCCTGGCTCATGGAGGTCGGTTCACCCAAACACCAGTGGTAGAGAAAGTTACAATACATACCTTTTGACCTTAATGACATCACAGGAAGTGACAACATATTATCTTTGACCCTGAATCTTCCTAGGAAGTCATGTTACCCTCAAAATGTCACATAATCGACAATGCTGATGTTCCATAATAACTGCATGATAAGTAAAACAACACAGACAAAGGTTTTTTGTAGATTCTATATATAATTAAGTGCTGACATGATCTTTGAAAGTGGTGATGTGTAATACTAGCCTGAATTGAAGCCAGTGAGTGATTTCACTGAACCAGTTCTCTTCTTGTGGGGTTTTCCCCCTAGAAAGTTGTGAGAAAATGCAGTCAAATAATACATTTTAAAGCACAATTTTCACATATGTTTGCTAACATTTTGTAAGGGCGCTCATTAATTATTCAAGTCCTTTAATGGTTTTTCAAAACAGTGAATCCTGATACTCCCCAGGATTTGATCCCTTTTTCTTCAAAATGTCCTATGGATTTCTGTCACATGCCAAAAATTATATCCAGTGTGTCAGGGCCAGCATTTTGTCATGTCCCCCCCTCTTATGCCAACAATTGCATAATACGCCAGTGGCAGAATTGTGTCATTCATGTTGTCAATATGCCACAGGTGACCCTTGCATAGAGAAAATACCTCAGTATGTCAGGTTGTCATGGTTGCCTCATTCACATATGCCACGATAGTCCAACCTTTTCCAAGAATTACTTCCAGTGTGGCTAGCACCAGCCTTTTGCCACCGGTGCCCCCATGTCAACAATGTCTTCAATTATGCCAGCTTTTTTCCATGGGTCCCCCATATACGAAGATTTACCTGTAGTATGCCAGTAATGGATTTTACCCTGGTTGCCCATTATTTGGAGACAAACCTCCAGTATGCCAGCGCCAGTATTTGGCCACTCTATATGGCTCTTTTGTGCCTCTATAAAAGATGATTCGCTTCGGTATGCCAGGGCCATTGGCAGGCACAAAAGTATAACACCACATTCTCACTCACTCTCACTTACATTCACTCACCCTCATTCTCACTCACACTGTCACTCATTCATTCTCATTCATTTTCACTTATTTATTCTCACTCACTCTCTTACACACATTCTCCTTTGCAGTCACTCCCAGTCATTCTTACTCTGACTCACTCATACATTCTCACTCATTCAATCTTACTTGCCATCAGTCTTACTCTCACTCTCATATATTAATTCACTATCAGGTATTCTCGCTTACTTTGACTCCCTCATTCTCAGCCATACATTCACACTCACTCTCACTCACATCAACCCTTACAGTCCCCCACACTTTCTGTCTTACTCACAGTCACTCTTACTCACTCATTCTTGCTTATTCTCACCCTGACTTACTCATTCTCAATCACAGTTAAACTAACTCACTATCACTCCTTACTCGTTACACTCACTCACTATCACTTATTCATAATAATTCTCACGCGCAGTATCTCACTCATTTTTTAAAATCATTCACACTCACTTGCAGTCACACTTGCACTCGCTCACTCAATCTCACTTGCTATGATTCACTCATACTTACTTACTGATACTCAGTCTCATGAACTACCTGTCACATATTCTCACCACTTTCACTCACTTAAATACTTACACAAACACACAGATACACATGCTCTCTTTTAAATAAACACACTAACCCACAAACATGTACGAAATATAAATGTAAAGGCAAATTGTTTGACTTACCTCTGCTGCCAACAAAGATGATATTGTAGATAATTGTAGTTCATTTCTTTATTACCCTAATAGTGAATAATATAGAATTATCCACTATTAATATAATAAAACATGAGCGGAAAACCAAAAGAGGAGAGCATGACGCCCATATGGGCCCTGTGCTCCTGGCAATGATGTTGCCTCTAAGTCAGATGTCATAAAGGCAATGCCAGGGGTTGCCAGGGGCAAGCTAGTGGATGCACCTGTGACCTCTAAATAACATCCATGCATGTGCAGCATTACACCATGATTGTGCATTACAGTGTGTAAGTAAATCCCAGAAATGGGCGCGCAAAGAGCAGTCCTGAGCGGGATTACCCTGGAAATTTTGGACACACTTAAAAAACTCTTGTGGTTATTCAAAAGTATTTTTCCAACTCATTCACATCCTTGAATTGGTTAGAAATGTTTTCCTGATAGGGGAGATGTAAATTCCTTTCCACAATGGGAAGGAAAAGGAAAAACCCTCAAAGTTGGCGGATGTGTAAGAGGAAGTATTTCTCATCGGAGAAAAAAGTTTGAAAAAATAACAGCCATTTTACAAATATGAATGCTTTTCAGCATACACAATTTGCATCTCATAGAATTTCGCAAGTGTAAGTAAAACTGCATAGTCACAATAGTAAGTCTAAAAAGTTTTCTGAAGTAGGACTGCAAACCTGTCAGGAGTTTCCAGGAGTACTTATGGAATTCTCAGTTAATTCCTAAAAGTTTAAAATCTGCACCCAAGTGAGAGTGTAATGCTGCAGGTGCAGATTGATGAAAGAGTTTTGTGAATCACAGGGCCTGATGAATGAAAATTCCATTCACAAAAAGTGGTTGCATAGTGGAATCTGATCTTGCGAACTGTCCTGTGTACTAGTAAGTCAGTTTGAAAAATAAGGAACTGTAGGGAGGCATACACCGCCCTGCCTAATACATTTTAAAGGGGTCAGGTCACAGTTTGCGAATCACTACAATTGGTCACCGTCACAGGGATGGTAGCCTGCTAGGGTCAGCCGACCACCATGTTTGATATTGCCTTTAAATAAAGTAAATTATCTATTTTTAAATGTAGACAGTATCCCTGAAATGAAATGGATCTGTAATAAAATAAAAATTGAGTTTTTCTTTAAGGTTTGCTTGGGAGTTTGCAGTGGTTCCCTGGGCCACAGCCTACTCCCCAACAACCTTTTTGTTTTTTTATATTCACAACGGTGAAGGGGTACGAGAAAACATCTTCCCTTTTGTAAATGAGTTACCACCCCAACTCAGAAATCAGTAATTTTTCAATGATTTGCAGCTGGATTACGATTGTAAAACGTGGATAGATCTCATACCGATTTGCAAATCGTAAGTGATGCAAACATCACACCCCTTCCAAATTGTGAATTGGTATCCATTTGCAATTCGATTTTAAGAGCCAGTAAAAGTTTCCAGACGCCTAAAATTGGCACCCAGTAAAAATGCTGTTGCACAACATCACTAAAAGACATTGACAAAACAAATATCTTTTGCACCTACAACACTATAGGCTTTGCCAATGCTTGTTCCTAACACAAACTGTTCTCTGCCTCCGCAGCCATTCATAGCACAAACAGGAAGGATGGTGTTATAGTCAGGCTGCTTTAATATACTGCCACGTGCATTCAATTTATATACTTTTCCAAATTAGCAATTTTAGGAATATCTAGGTAGCTGTCCGTGTGCCCTAATTATGGGGAAAAACTTATTTGAGGTACCAAATGCAGCTATTTAATGAATCACAGAGTTTGCAGCTGCAAAATAAGTTAGTACCTAACTCCTAGTCCATAAAATGAATTTATCAAAAGCAATGCTGTTTCAACCACTTAGCTCAATTATAGCACTAATATTTTAAATGGATAAAAATCCAAACAATTGAATAGGGTAGTGCAGAAGCTTTTTCAACCGAGACCTATAAAAATACTCAAAGCAACAACCTAGGATGCTTAGTTGAGCTGGGGGGTGGAAACTAGTTTATCAGAGGAATATACAGGTATTGTAAGTAACTGATTATGGAAGGTCGAGGTAGTGGCCATACTGTAGCTAAAAGCAGGGCCAAACTGGTGGTAGCGGGCACCGGGTGTTTCCGGGTGGCCCGAAAGGGTGGGGGCTGGTTTTGGACCAGTGGGAGCCGTTTTTGTTACTGGGGGCCGGTTTTGCAGCAATGCTGCAAAATCAGCCTGTTGTAACACAAGAGCAGCAATAGTGTTCCCGCCAGACCCCCCCCCCCCCACCCGCCGGTCGGACGTAATTGCCAGGGCTCGTTTGCGATCTCAGCCCCGCTCTGGCCAAAAGGAAAAATTCAGGGCACAAAGGAAAAGGGAAACAGTTATAAGCAAAATATATTACAACAATTTTCCGAAGCACAGGCCACAAATAAACTGACAGTACAGAAAAATATAAAAGTTGATCTTCATAATATTATGCTTTTCTTGTTTCTTTATTTTGTTTCACTTGATCAGTGTTCTTCCACTCCCTTATGCCAACGCGTTACGTCGTTATGAGGTGTGAACCCATGACTTCCTCAGGGCTGGAAGTAATACATAAAAACACTCATTTGTTTTTATGGATATTAATAACATCCATCACCAATACCATGCAAAGCACCCGCCTCTATGTGCGTAAGGGGAGTATACATACATGTGCAGCATTTATCAAATAGTACTCAGTACATTATCTCTAGCTTTTCAGCATTATCTATGCATCACATTTAGTATCAATGGCGTTCTGATGATTGAGTTTAAAAGTCAATTCTACACCAAGTGAATGAGTGTTTTCGCATATTTGTTTTTCAGTGCACCATTACTGTTGATAAACCTCCCCTGAATATTGTCTAAACTTTTGAATCACACTGACAAACAGCACTAGTACCTTATGTTTCCAGTACGTTTCAGAATTCTGCAAAAAATAAGTCAATTGCAACACTATTTTAGAAATAGAAACCACGGAGGCACGAGAACACAATAGAAAATCATAACGAATCAACTAAAGGTAAGAGACAGTATCTTATCTGTCCCTCACAGTCGCTGAAGGTATTTTGTTTGTTCCAGGGTAGATGATCCCTTTCCTATTTAAAAAACTTTGTCCAGTATCCAATATTTCAACCTAAAAAATGACCTATGTAATAATTCACTTGTAGTTCACCCCACTATCAAGTATAAGCACTATACTGCTTGTGTTTACTTACATATAAATGCGCCAATAAGAATCAGACAAAAGTCCACTTCCAATCTCTCTCCCGGTGGTCTCCCAACATTCAATTATTCAACATATGCCTAAAACAAGTACATGTGTGATTATAATCATGTACATATATCTACCGGGCACAACCACCAAACATACGCTCTCCCCGATCAAAAAAGAGCTTGAGTGCAACTTACATTAACATAACTTCCAATATATCCAAAAGAAATAAGGGTCCTTGCGGAATCAATCCTTCCGCCTAGCAATCCTCCAGTCCCTGCAATATAGGCGACCTGTAATGTATAAAGAGGATTCATATTCGTCTCAAAGATCACTCGACTATGCTTAAAATAAAACTCGGCTCCCCATGTTTGGACGGGCCTCACGTACCTGTGATCCTCCTCTATCTTGTGGTATCCAAAGACGCCGCAGTCTCGAAATCGCCTATAATGCAGGGACTGGAGGATTGCTAGGCGGAAGGATTGATTCCGCAGGGACCGGTATTTCTTTTGGATATATTGGAGTTATGTTAAGGTAAGTTGCACTCAAGCTCTTTTTTGATCGGGCAGAGAGTATGTTTGGTGGTTGTGCCCGGTAGATATATGTACATGATTATAATCACACATGTACTTGTTTTAGGCATATGTTGAATAATTGAATGTTGGGAGACCACCGGGAGAGAGATTGGAAGTGGACTTTTGTCTGATTCTTATTGGCGCATTTATATGTAAGTAAACACAAGCAGTATAGTGCTTATACTTGATAGTGGGGTGAACTACAAGTGAATTATTACATAGGTCATTTTTAAGGTTGAAATATTGGATACTGGACAAAGTTTTTTAAATAGGAAAGGGATCATTTACCCTGGAACAAACAAAATACCTTCAGCGACTGTGAGGGACAGGTAAGATACTGTCTCTTACCATTAGTTGGTTCGTTATGATTTTATATTGTGTTCTCGTGCCTCCGTGGTTTCTATTTCTAAAATAGTGTTGCTATTGACTTATTTTTCACAGAATTCTGAAAGGTACAGGAAACATAAGGTACTAGTGCTGTTTTTCAGTGTGATTCAAAAGTTTAGACAATATTCACGGGAGGTTTATCAACAGTAATGGTGCACTGAAAAACCAATATGCAAAAACACTTATTCACTTGGTGTAGAATTGACTTTTATACTCAATCATCAGAACGCAATTGATACTAAATGCGATGCATAGATAATGTTGAAAAACTAGAGATAATGTACTGAGTACTATTTGATAAATGCTGCACACGTATGTATACTCCCCTTACGCACATAGAGGAGGGTGCTTTGCATGGTATTGGTGATGGATGTTATTAATATCCATAAATACAAATGAGTGATTTTATGTATTACTTCCAGCCCTGAGGAAGTCGTGGGTTCACACCCCATAACGACGAAACGCGTTGGCATAAGGGAGTGGAAGAACACTGATCACGTGAAACAAAATAAAGAAACAAGAAAAGCATAATAATATGAAGATCAACTTGTATATTTTTCTGTACTGTCAGTTTATTTGTGGCCTGTGCTTCGGAAAATTGTTGTAATTTGTATTCAATCTTTTAGATTGATCCCTTAGGAGGGATTGAGTGTACACTCTCCCTTTCTGAAGGCACGGCGATACATACTGAATGGTAGGATATTGTGAGTTCATGTTAAATTGTGTGTAAACCTTACATGAGCGCCCCCGAATCTCTCTAAACACCCAGTCTTTAGTTTTATAAGCGAAATATATCTGACCTCTTTGTACTAGTGCTGTGGTTATACTCTTTCATTTTCTTCACCACAAAAATAAAAACAAGAAAAAAAGAAAACATGCTGCCACCTAAATGCTACATTTTTTTAGATTATATGCCGTTCGGACCTGTAGGCAGGCAGTTAAACTGTGTTTTTCCTCCAGCGATATTAAATTGAATTGTCAGGTTGTGAAGTTCTTCGATTTAATGAAGGAAGGACTCAAGCACACTTGAAAGACTTATCGGGACTTAATAACAACCTTGAATTGATGATAGTAATTGCTGTATTTTACATCAATTATATTGCCATATGGCGTTTTATATTTTTGTAAAGATTTTAATTATTCACACACAAAATAAATATTACTTACTTACTTACTTACTTACCTAAATGCAGTGGCCATATTACAATAAAAATGTTACATTTAAAAAAATCAACTTTCTCTGATAATTATATTAGAACTTCATGGGTGCTTTCTAGCATGCAGGTGTACGTAGAAGAGGAATAGAAATAGAGAGCCTTTTTTAGTTTTGATGAATTTTAAAGGAAAATATGATTGTTATGGGTACAATGAATAGATACTCCTGACTTTGAATTACCTTCACCTCAAGAGATAGCTTAAACATACAAGGATAACTACAAAAAAGAATGGGGGGCCGTGGCTAGCCATGAACCACAATGGCTGCACTTCTTTTAGCGCTCTGCCATCCGCCTCCGATCCCTGCTCGTCCTGGAGGTTTAAGGAGCTGGGAGCACCTGATATCTGGGCTTTGGGCTGTCTGAAATTGAGAGGAAACCCAGCGTAAATAAACTAACAGCTGCAGTGCTCCTGGTGTCTGTGGTCCAGTGGCTGAGAAGTCCTGCATCGGGTGGATTCAAGATGTCATCGGCCGGCTTTCCATCTCTGCGATCCTGGTAAGTGGGCCTCGTGGGATAGTTGGATTCCTCTACGGGGAGATGAATCCTTGCCCACCTCCCTGGGTGCCCATGAGGAGATTGAGTGGTCAAGCTCACCAGAGGTGGCCCCAGGTCCTTGATGAGGCCCAAGGGCGGTGGCACTACAGAAGGTGGAGACTACACGGTTCAGACATGCTTGGGTCTAGTATACAGGAGTGGATGCCTCAACAAAAGAGGCAACTGGATCCCATCTGTTGGGAAATAATCTACACGAGGCTGACAAACCTTGTTGGGGGATCCCAACTGAAAGCTGGAGGTGCAGAAGGGGGCCCCTTTGGAGGGACCATGCACGGTGCTGGGGAACGACGCTGGGGCTGGTAGGGTCATTGGATACCCAGAACACTGAAAAGGTAGCCTGCACTGACTGAGGCAACTCAATCACACAGCTGGTGAGTGGGTTCAGAAGGAGCCAGGGGTCCTGCGGACTGCTTGTAGGCATGGGCCTGCGCACGACATTTGGATCCTGCTGGCGACACAATAGGGTAGTCTGGTGAATTGAAACTCCTGGGACGAATCAGAAGGATGTAGTCGCTGACACATATTAAGGTTGTTTGCTTGCCAGAATAAGTGAAGAGTAAGGCCATGTTCTCATTTCTGGAGGAAGGGCTGTCAAAGGAGGGGGCCCCATAAGGACTGTTGAACTTTTAAGAATTGGTAATAGTGCAAAGAAAGAACTCCGCAACAGAGCCGGTAGTGGCGCGCCTGTTGCATTCTCATAATAGAAACCTGGTATTGCAGGATGTCCGAAAGGTAGTCAGCTTCTAGGTCAAGAACGCCTCAGTTGCTAGCAAAGAGCCTCCTTTCTGGATGGCACAAAGGAGCTATGAGAGACTGGCCTTCAGTTTATGCTCCTGGTTTCCGCACGACTCAAAGTCATAGTTGACGATCGCAACACAGTCTTTACTTAATCAAAAGAGCCCGAGGACTGGTTTAGAAATATATAGCAAGAGCTGATGCAATAGACAAGCAAGTCACCTGCTCCTGAAGCATCCTGTCTCCGGAGAAGGGTAATTGCATAATCCAAGCGGCCACCATGAGTCAGACCGAACAGGAAAAAACAGCAGCTCTTGAGACTTTCATGCACTGCTGCGACAGACCGAAAATTGACACCACACTGACTCCACATTTGAGAGCCTGGGCTCTGATACTGCCAAGAAAGCAAGGATTAATACTTGAGCCCCAAATGAAGCCTAGTTTGGTACTGACTCATAGTAGGTCCCTGATGAGCGGAAACTATTAAGAGCTGTAAGAAAATCATGGCCTACTGCGTTGTTACTACTGTACATAATGCTGTGGTAATAATGGTTCCTCCTAGTTAAAAGATGATGTGATCAAGCTTCTGGCTTGATAATCCTTGTATAATCCTATCAGTGGGAATGAGAGACAGAGTAGACTAGCACAAAATCACCCACGCTGCCAACCATCAAAAGCCCCTTGACTGTTAGAGTTGTACTAGCTTTGGTCTAGATTAATGTTAAATTTGCAGTTTATTGGACAGAAGGCTGCTGTCAATCTGACCTGGGGATGGAGAATTGCAGATTTTTGTTGTGTGTAAACCCAGTTTCATTGCTGCACTCATACTATATACTCCACTGAGGTGCAGAGCCACAACCTTAACCACATGGCTGCTGGGCGTTTTCCCCCCTGTGCTGGAAAATGCCATTTTAGTGGCACCATGACGAGCTCAGCTCGTCATCAGCACACGACACCCGTGGGTGATGACGAGCTGAGCTCGTCATCAGCATCGAAAGGGTTAAGAAGTAGGTGCCTGACACCGAATAGCACAGGAGGTTTCCAGTTTCTGGGATGAGGTGGGTGTAAAAAGAAGATACAATTACACCACACACAATGACCACAAGTATAACCAAATAATAATTCCTTACCTGGAAAGTGAGAGACATGGGATTTGCTGGCAAATCTTACAAGATTCTGTGGTTTTGAGGCGTAGAAGTGTGGATGTAGCCCTTCTTCAGGAGTATCACTTGGTGAGAGGAGAAGTGGCGAAAACTGTAAAGGAGATGGAGGGGCCAGGTTTCATGAGGGGGTACACTATGTAAAGCTGGGAACACTACTGGATGTCAAAAGAGTTTACGTAGATAAAGAGGGATACTATGTCTTCCTTCAAGGGAAACGTAATGGTGTCCACCTGGGGAGGCCTGTTGTTTTAGGTGAGTTGTGCCATCTTGTTTTAAGGCGTGCCAAGGATATCTGAAGCAATGAGGCCTAGGATTACAAAGGTCTGACTGTCAAAGACATGATAATACAGGGTGAGATTATATGATTCAGGTACTTGTACAGGGGTGTAAAATGGGCCAGAGAGGTAGGGGGTTGCAATGAGGTTGGGGTAATCAGGTAAGATATTCCCAGTGTCAGTGTATGGTCAGATTGTGAATGAGATAGGACCAGGATCAGGCAGGGCATTCAAGCATGAGGATGGCAGCAATATAACAGTAGTGAAAAACAAATGTAAGAATTTTTCACTTCTAGGACATGTAAAACTTAAACGTGCATGTCCAACTTTTTAAATACACTGCTCCCTGATCTTTCAGCTGTCCAGGGCTTATCCTGGGGGTGACTTATAAGTATTAAAAGGAAGGTTTGAGCCTGGCAAAAGGTTTATTTTGCCATGTCGAAATGGCAGTTTAAAACCGCACACAACCGCAGGCCAGGCATGTTTAAATGGCTACTTAACTGGGTGGCACCATAAGTGATCAGCATTCCATCCATCATTTGTTGCCGCAACACTTTTTGCCCTAAGTGGAATGAGGGTTCCAGGATGCTTGTTTCCGGTCCAGGAAGGACCTGCCTTGGCAGTTTGGGATGGACTGTTCCCATGAGGAGCAGGGTCAAGACTGATTTGCATATGGTCGGGTCCAACTGAGGTGGCCATAGTGAGCATAAGAATAATAGATTTAACCAAGATCTCTAGAGTGGAGAGTGAATGTTTGATTGGCTCAGCATTCCGTCCATCGTTTGTTGCCATGACACCTTTTTCCATAAGTAGGATGGGTATGCCCAGACGTAGGTCCCTTGCTCGCTGTGCCACTGGGTTCTGGCTATCCCAGCTGATGAGGGGTAATACCCCAAAACCGGCCCCAGGGAGGCCTGTTTCTGGTCCAGGGAGGACCTGGCTTAGCAGTTCGGGCAGGACTGTTCCCATGAGGAACAGGGTCAGGAATGATTTTCATATGGCTGGGTCTAAACTGGGGTGGTGTAGTGAGCAAAAGAACAATGGATTTAATCCATATCTCTTGACTGGGGTGAATGTTTGATTGATTCAGCATTTCGCCTGTCATTTTTTGCCTCAGTGCATTCCTACTAGTAGCATTTCATTTACAGGTCCTGGGCACATGTAGCACCACTTTACTAGGAACTTACGAGTAAATTCAATATGCCAATTGGATGCAGGCCAATTATACTATGTTTAAAGGAAAGAGCACGAGCAGTTAACACTGGTTAACAGTGGTAAAGTACACTGACACCTAAAAGCCAACAAAAATGCGGTTCAGAAAACAGGAGGGTGAAGGCAAAAAGTCTGGGGATGACCCTCTAGAAAGGCCCAAGTACAACAATGGGTATCTATAATTTACAGTTTGCTTGCAGCTGATTTCCAAATTTCCAAAATGCAATGCACCCAGTTTATCACCTGTGGGCACACTGAACCAATAAAAACCCATAAATGTATTATATCTTCACACTTGGGAGACCCTGAGGAAAAAAAACATTAGGGGTCAAGTGTTAGCAGGGATATGTTCCTAGACAAATAAAACTAGAGGGAATTCCTATGTTTTGAAATAGAAATTATTAAAAATCTGACAAACATCGTGTTCAGAGTGTTTTACTGGCAAGCCACTCTCTGCAAGGCAGGTCTGACTTTAACCAATACATTGGGTACGCAAACCAGCCCACACTTCAGCTGTGAGGGAAACAGCTTTGCTAAGCAGCGCACCCACATCCTGACAATTGCCGTGAGGGGAACGGCTTCAACATCCGCCGCCATCCACCCGGTGCCACACGCAGCTGGGGAACTACATCACCCAGCTGCCCCGGGGCTCGACGCGGCGGGACTGACGCCACACACGCACCAGGAGGCGCCTTATCAGCAGGGAGCGCCGAAGCGCTCTGGGGGCACACAAACCAAGCCACACTTCAGCCGTGAGGGAAATGGCTTTGCCAAGCAGCGCACCCACCTCCTGACAATTGCCGTGAGGGGAACGGCTTCAACATCCGCCGCCATCCACCCGCTGCCACACGCAGCTGGGGAACTACATCACCCAGCTGCCCCGGGGCTCGGCGCAGCGGGACTGACGCCACACACGCGCCAGGAGGCGCCTTATCAGCAGGGAACACCTCTCGCCCCGTGCGCGGGAGCATCCGGGAGCAGTCTGGGACAAGGGCGGGACAGTCTGTGGCAGTCCGGGGCAGAACGAGGCTGGGCTGGGCCAAGGACTCTGGATGTTGTCGAGGCCATTAACCCCTACACTGTGAGACTTTGTGATTTACTCTGGTGGTGTATTACTATTAGTGCTTCTTAAAAGTTCTGTGCCACCAGGAACAGGCGCTGATATAATCTTACTTTTATTTTTCTTGTGCAATTCATGATAGCTTTCGGATATTAATAGTAGTTTTGTCTTAGTTATATTTTTTAAATATGTCTAAACTGAAATCTGTGAAAACCCCAGCAGTATTGGCTACACTAGATAATTACCTAGTTAAGGTGTTCAGCAAAATTAATAATGATAGGCGATTATCTTTAGGTCTAGGTAGTCCCCACCCTGCCAGTCTTATTAGTCCCACCAGCACTAGATGATAATAGTGGTCTCAATAATCCCGATGTTATCGACAAGGAAGTGCCAGAGCAACTGATGTCCAATCAAGCTGTGCTGGACGACTCCCCTGTTACCTCGGTACAGTGCTCCCAGGCCCCTGCCCCTAGAGTGGCTAGAGCATGCAGGAAAGTTCAAATTAAACGAGGGGGAACCCGTAACACTAAAAAAGAGCACTTAAAAATATTGCTGAGGATGGGGAGTCTACGGTTAAAGACGGCTCAGTTACAATGGACATCGGGCAATTTAATTTCTTGATTAGTGTCATTGATTCTAAAATAGAAGGGATTATTAAACCCCTAGTGGCTAAACTTGACCAGATTTCTGCTGAGGTTATAAGATTAGGGGGCCTTTTGGACACCCATATGGCCTCAGAGAGAAGCTCAAAGGCCCCAGCTGAGAGCACTAGTGTTAGTAAAGCCTCAGCAAGAAGCTCTAAAGTTCCAGCAGAGAGCACTAGTGTTAGTGTTAGTAAAGCTGCTCCATCTGAGGGGGGTCATGCGTCAATGAGATAGCTACGCAGTGATAGAATTCACTTTTCGATACCCTAATTGCCCTTTGATGATGTGCGAGTTAGCATCATATGACTAACTAATGAAGGTCGTATATGCACCTATGCTGAATTATTATTCTTATTCCTTACTTATATTCAAATGTACGTGTGACTATATTAGTTTCTTAGCTTAGCCTGTGTGCCACCATTTTGTGTATCCCTCTGTGCCTGCGGGCCCTGCTCGCTCATATGCCCCTCCCGCAGGAATACAGAAATTCACTAAGACAGCAGTTTTCGTTTCTCGGCTTACTGTGGCCGAAACTAACAAGTTTCTTTATCAGTAATGTTCCCATGCCCAGAGACGCCGAAGCCTAGCTCCATGGCCTTGAGTAGAGATAATGATGTATCCCTTGCAGGTGCAGATGCCTGCTGTATGAGAGCATTGTCCACTGGTCCGAGGCTCGGTAACTTTCCACAAGGGGCGTACCCCTTTTACTGTATTGCATTATAATGTATTGCTGTGATGCAGAGAGTCAGTCCTCTCGTTCGCACTCCTAGGAGTGAGGTCGGACAGGGCCCTCTCATATGAGTGTTGTTTGGCCTAATAAAGACTTTTGTTTATTCTTCTCCACTGTCCGGCTGACTTCCTATATAGTGACTATAGGTGAGTGCGGTAAGTCACTCGGGTGGATTTGAGCCACGCTTATCAGATGGCGCCCGAATAGGGACCCCGCGATAAGGATCTTTCTCACCCGTAAGTGGGTAGCAGAAGACCGGGGACCCGCTGGTCGGCACGGTGGGCCCGGGTACCCATCTGATGCCGAGCTTGGTTCTCGCAGCGCTGCCCCACCCTGCTGATCGGGAGAGGTCCCGGTTCGGATCTTACGCCGGGGTCCAGAAGGCGGAACTTGAAGCTGACTGTGTTGGTCCTGGCAGCCGGAGGTGGAGAACGGTAGAGGTCGGTGCCGCCTACGGAAGGTGAGTGGTCCACCTGTGATTGTTTCAGGAACAGGAGTGTTCCGGGAGACTAGGGTGTCTCCAGTGGTTTGAGGAGCCGGTGTGCTCCTGGGGCTAGTGTGCTCCGGGGAACTCAGAGTACGAGAAGGTGCTCTGACAGACTTGACGAGGTTGGGGAAATATCTAGATGTATTGTTTGTAGCGATCCGACCGGGTGGTACTGCGGTGAAGGCGTGGCTCATTGCGGGCAGACTCCGGTGCTTACCCTGAACTCCTAGAGTGGTGGTTCAGTGGAGGTGAGATCTGGGTTTCCCGTGGTAAAGTGCGCAGTGATCCATAGTGCCGCACGGGTGGCGGATCTGTTCCCCATCCTCAGAACAGTTAGGGTACTGTTCGGTCTGCGGTAGAGTCCAGGTTCCCCAGGACTTGGTCGACGGGCCTTGTCCCATCTGATAACACGTGTTTGGAGGTATTGTAGATGTGCGAGTGTGGTTTCCTAATGTATGTCTATATATGTGTATGAACGAGCTCGAGCTAGCGACTCAAGGTAACGTAGCCTGTGGTGAAGTGTTTCTTTCATACTGAAGTAAAGATGCCGTGTTTTAGTAAGTTACGATGCTTTGGATGTTGTTGTCGACCCTCAGATACTAGACTGGCCGAAAGCCAACCTGCACCCCCTGAAGGCACTCCAAGCTTTGATATGTACGTCAAGCATGGATTGGTCCCGATTTTGTTTGGTACTTTGTGGCACCGGTACACTGCCGATAATGTGGATTTACAATGGCCTTTGACAGGTTCTTTCGATGAAGATAAGTTGGATTATTTGCAAGACAAACTGTTTGCTAGGCGTAGCCGTCAGAGTATGTTTGATTCTTTGCGAGTGTGGCAGAAAGAGGCCAGGAAACGCAAGTTGAGAGACGAGAAAGAGGCTTATAAAAAGTCCACCCAGACTATGGCGCAGAAGGCGAGAGAACAGGTTGGAAATGAGAATGCGCTACGTATGGAGCGCTCAGATAGACTTTGTAGGTTGAAAGAAAATAAAAGTTATGTAGTGCGAGAGGACGACCCAGATGATATGGAAGACATTTTGAATACCTGACCCCCTCCCCCTTATGCCCCGCAGCCCTTGTATCCCTCCTTGCCAATTCCAGCCCCCGGTAGTGGAGTTCCGGGTCCTTCAGCAAGTGCCCCCCAACAATACTCGCCCTCGACACCCCTTGTTTCATTACTCCAGACCACTTCACCCGCACCCTCCCAATTTTCTTTAGCACTCCCTACTGTTTCAGCTAGTACCACCCCCAGTCAGGAGATGCTAACGCCGAGTCGAGGCGCAAGTAGCGGATTACTCTCGCAGGTACGGAAGTTGCTTACGCGTTCTACAGTTGGTTTAGATGAAAAGAGTATGGTGGCTAATCAGGCAAGTCAGTGGGCCAGGAATAATATTTATTCGTTTGAAGATATTTGGTCCACTATGAAAGATTTTGAGCCTTTGATGCAACAGCACGCTTTGTGGCACATGTCAAATGTATTGATACCGCTATGGGAGCAGGGGTATGGAGGTGTGGCTCCAGCGGTTTTACGAGATATACAGGCTGGAGCCTATAGAACGAATACCGGGGTGAAAGAAGTGATGAGTAGTTTACGTGCACTATTACAATACAGGAACGAATTACCCTCTGCCGGCACACCCCATTTCCCAGGTCTCCACCCAATGCGCGAGGTGCACCCTATTTTTCATCCCGAGGTCCCCGAGTTGCTAGATCCAGTAACGAAGGCTGTTACCAGGAACAGGATAGATGCACATTTCCAGGAGCAATGGGTGTATACGCCATGGAAGAGAAGTGAGGTATTATCATTGAAAGCTCAGCTGCCGGATTCTAGAAAGAACCCGACTGCCTACTACAAAGAGCTGACAGAAGCCGCGTCTTCCACTGTGATGACTTTGGCTGATGTTGAATTGTTTTTTGGGCTTTTGGTCCCGGTTGATGTGTGGCGGCAAGTGAAAGGTACTGACCATGCGGAAGAGTTAGGAGGTACGTGGCAGGAGTTGCAGGATTGGGACAAGGAGCGTAAGCCAGGGGAGAAGCCGAAGGCTGAGATTTTAGCTTTACCAGGGCGCATACTAAAATATATGCATTCTCTCATTCCCCCGAAAAAGGTAGATTGGGACAAGTTGACGGCCTGTAAACAGAAAAAGGATGAGGCAGTCTCGGACTTCTTTACGAGGTTTGAGGAAACGTTCATAGACTTTAGTGGGCAAGATGTGTCACAGGATGGCGGGTTACGGCTTTTTGTTAACAGGTTTGTCATGAACTTATTACCTGAAATTTCAGCAAGACTGCAAGCGTCGGAGAGCACGTGGACAACGTCCTCTCCTTCGGGCATTCTCAGTATGGCACAGTATTATGAGCACAGAGAAAATGAAAGTAAGGACAAGCAGGAAAAGAAGGCTAAGGATCTCAAGACAAGAGTTTTGTTGCAGCAAGTGGCTAGAGGCAGAGGAAGGGGTGCAGCGCCGAGTCGTGGGGGCGGCTTTGGGAGAGGGGAGAGTAGGGAAAGGCTGGGGCAAAACCAGTGCGTGAAGTGTAAGCAGGAGGGGCATTGGTGGAGGGATTGCCCACTGCTTCAGTCGAACGCTGGTCCCGGGAGAGGAAGAGGAAGAGGTAGTGGTGATTTTGGGAGACAGGCTACACGATCAGAAGGAGGCGGGAGACCGGGAGGAAATTACTTTGACAATGGTGCAGACAGACAACAGTTGCAGAGGGGAGGTGGTCAGTACTATAATGATGATTACTCAGTGGACGATTTGACAGGGTTTTCCCACAACTAGGACAGCGTAGGACAGAGCATGGGACCAGTACTTATGGAAGTTGATCAGAGGGGACCCTATGTCGAAGCAGACTTATTGGGGTCCCAACAAAAATTTCTAGTGGATACGGGTGCAATGAAAAGTTCAGTGGCTCGTTCTAGGGTCCCAGGGGCGGCTCTGTCCGGCAAAAATAACATCTCTGTGGGTTTCGCAGGAACTCCGGTGATTAGCCCCATTTCTAAACCTCTCACGTTAACGATTGGCCCTTTCACTGTTGATTCACCGTTTCTATTGACATCGAATTGTGGGGAAAATTTGCTGGGCTTGGATCTATTGAAAAGATTGCACGCCACCATTTATTGTTCCCCAGACGGCGTGTATCTCACTTTGGGCCCGAATGTTGCCCGTCCATTGCAGTGTTTTTCGAAAGATGACCCATTACCACCTGAATTCCAAGGCATACCCGACAGCTTGTGGGCTGTCAATGATACAGATGTAGGTAAAATGGATATTGCCCCGGTGACCATAAGAGTGAAGGTGGGAGCGAAATTACCCAGGGTTCCACAGTACAGGATTCCTAGGGAGGGAGAGAAGGCCCTGTTACAAATAATACAAGATTTAATACGGTCTGGTGTAGTGGAAGAGACTGATTCGAATATATGTAACAGCCCTATTTTACCTATCCTCAAAAGACGGTCACCTGAAGCTACTGATAATACTCCTGATGTTTATAGATTTGTGATTGATTTGCGACACGTAAATAGAGTAGTGGAGCCACAGTACCCGGTGGTCTCGGACATCACTACAATATTGACCATGATCCCTCCCTCAGCAAAATATTTCTCTGTCCTAGACTTGAAAAATGCTTTCTTCAGTATTCCAGTACATGAAGACAGCCGTTATCTCTTCGGATTCTCATTGGCTGGCCGAAGCTTCCGCTTTAAGAGAATTCCTCAGGGGTACACTGAGAGTCCGAGCATATATAGTCAAGCATTGAAGGCACAATTGGATGAACTGGAACTTCCATCTGGCAACGTCATGTTGCAGTATGTGGATGATATCCTGATAGCATCGGACGACGAGAAGGGTTGTCGGGATGCTACTGTGAAATTGCTCCACCATTTGGCTAAAAGAGGGCATAAAGTGTCCCTTCCAAAATTTCAATACTGTCGAACGGAGGTCACCTACCTCGGTCACCTCCTTTCAAAAGTGGGGAGGAGATTGACGCCAGAGCGCATAAAAGCTATTAATAATATGACTGTACCTAACACGCAGCGAGAGGTGCGCGCGTTCTTGGGCATAACATCGTATTGTCGCCAGTGGATACCTAACTATGCGTTACTAACAAAACCCCTATTGTATCTGACTACCAAGGAAGTGCGCGAGCCCCTACCCTGGACCCCCGCATGTCAAGAAGCGTTTGAGTCACTAAAAACGGCTTTATGTTTTGCGCCTGTTCTTGGAACACCTGATTACCAGAAGCATTTTGCTCTTTACGTACATGAGGCGGAAGGTTGCGCGTTGTCTGTTTTAACTCAGGGTTTTGGGGGGAAGCAGAGACCCTGCGCTTACTTTTCCGCAATGCTTGACAATGTGGCAAGAGCACTGCCGAGTTGTCTGAGGGCCACGGCGGCTGCTGCGGTCTCTATAAGACAATCGGCAGGGCTCGTATTGGGATCAGATCTCACAGTAATGGTACCGCATGCTGTGGACATTTTGTTGAACAGAACACAGACGCAGCACTTAACTAGTGCTCGTCTTACGGGTTATGAGATGACTCTTTTTGCACCCCATGTGACGATCAAAAGGTGTGCTACACTGAATCCGGCCACATTGTTACCTATCCCCACAGATACAAGGGACGATGACATACATGACTGTTTGTTTAGGACCGAAGAGGAGACAAAGGGGAGGGTGGATCTGACAGACAGACCCTTGGACGAACCAGACGGGGAGTTGTATGTGGATGGGTCCTGTTTTAAATTGCCGGACGGTACATCGACAGCAGCATACGCAATAACAACATTACAGACGGTAGTGGAGACTTCTAGGGTACCTTACAATTCTGCCCAAGCTGCTGAGATTATAGCCCTACTGAGAGCATGTGAATTGAGTGAGGGGCTAGACGTGAACATTTATACTGACAGCCAATACGCCTTTGGCGTGGCTCATAATTATGGGCGACTTTGGGCAGAACGGGGATTCCTGACTTCTCATGGACAACGCATACAACATGGTCCACTGATATTACGACTGCTAGCGGCATTGACACTACCCAAAAGATTGGCTGTGATAAAGTGTAGCGCACACAAGACAATAGTGGATGATGTAGGACGAGGCAATGCCTTCGCCGATGAAACAGCAAAAGAGACTGCTAGAGAAAAATTACCACGAATGTTTGTGGCAGGACCAGCTAGATGGGTCCCAGATGTTCATATGTTCTCAGACACTGTACAGAGTGTAAAGAACATACAGGGAAAAGCGACAGAAGATGAATTGAGGGCATGGAAGGATGGACAGGGACGATTGGATGCGGATGAATGTTGGACAGATGTGACCGATAAGAGACGATGGTTACTCCCGAATGCATATGTTCTTCCAGTAGTGACGATGGCGCACGGGCCTGCTCATGTTAGTGCAAAGGGCATTTGTAAATTGTTAGACCCAGTGTGGAGCAATAAGAATATCTCTAAAGTGGCCACTCACTTGGTTCGACAGTGCATGGTGTGTTTGAGACATAATCCTGGAAAGGGTACCCCTGTCCCAACTGGAAATTTTGCACCCCCTTCTTTCCCTTTTGAGGTGATTCAGATGGATTACATCGAAATGGAAAGGGTCAATAACTTGAAGTATGTCCTTGTAGTCGTATGTGCCTTTAGTAGGTGGGTGGAGGCGTACGCAACGAAAGATTGCACGGCCATGTCTACTGCAAAAATGTTGATCAAGGAGTATTTTTCTCGCTTTGGATTACCTAGGGTGATCTGGAGTGATAATGGTACGTCCTTTAATGCAGAACTAGTGAAGCAAATATGTAAAGGGTTACAGATTTCCCAAAAATTTCATTCAGCCTTACACCCTCAGGCAGCAGGACTCGTGGAGCGGTTTAACGGCACGCTCAAATTAAAGATGGCCAAAATATGTGAGAGTACAGGTCTCCGTTGACCAGACGCCCTTCCCTTAGCCTTGCTTTCAACGAGAGTTACTGTGAATGCGAAAATGGGCGTCTCCCCCCACGAGGTGGTATTTGGCCGTCCGGCCAATATCTGGGGAGTGCCCAGGCCTAAATGTTTCACAGAAGTACCATATCCATTGTTGACGGATTATCTGTATGCTTTGACTAAAGATCTTCATTCTATTCATCAGCAGGTAGCAGACACTCTGAAGCCGTTGCCGGAGGGGCCTGGACACTCCATCAACCCAGGGGACTGGGTTGTGATTAGAAGATATCAGCGGAAGTCCTGTCTGGAGCCAAGGTGGTCGGAGCCGCGCCAGGTGCTCCTCACCACGCGTACTGCACTTCGGGTGGACGGAAGGAAGGCGTGGACCCACGCCTCACATGTGAAAAGGGTCCCGCTCCCGTTGCCCTATGATCAGTGGGTAAAGGATGGCATTGCTGACGAAGAGCATGAAAATATCCCAAGGTATGCTCCTTTCTCGGATGCTTCACTGATTGGAGAAGAGCGAAGCGGAATAGAGAATTCAGTGAGCTCTACTACTCCTGTTGCTACTAGTGAAGAGACACCAGAGAGTCCAGCATCTGCCACAGATACACCTGCCTTGTTCACTGACCCCGAAGTGCCAGGGAGCACTCGATATAATTTGCGGCCCCGAAGAAAATAAGTAACAGTGCTGAAATATGATGGACTAAACAGTGGAAGAAGGGCTTAGTGGACTTTCTGAATACGAAGATTTAGTGGTAGGGACGGACCTGTAAGAGCCCTGGTGTTTAGCCGAAGATTGTGTGTTATGAGACTATAGAGTGGTGCGGGGCCCGAATTAAGTGCTCCCTTGTTTTCAATTGTTGAACAGCAACGTTGGAATAAGGTATGGACGGTAAAAGCCTGCCTGTGAGGCTTTGAAGGACACAGGGAGAAGATCCCTTTTTAAGGGTTGAAGAACCCCTCTGGCCGGTTGAGGATTGTCTGGGACTATTTTTTCTTAGTAGAAGTGTTTTTCATTCTTTTTAATTTTTGGTATATTTTGAAAGTTCTTGAGAATGTATCCTTTTGGACGCCCCATTCCTGATGAGGAGCAGCCCTTTGCGGCTCCTCCGAGACCTGTGCCTAATTCCCCCTGGTTGGCCCTTCCCCGAAAAGGAAAGATCGTGGTCATCATTATTATTCTGATTGCTTTTATAGTGACTCTTGGAATATTGTTTTTCCTGGATAAAGCTTACCCCGTTCATGTGTTTGCACCCACACCCACTGCCGTTCCTGAACATAATATGATTACTGTTGATTATGGTGAAAGAATGTTGAGAAAAGGTTATAAAGAAAATGTTTTTATTAAGACTTTGCACCATGCACACGCCACTACCAACTTGACAGATTGTTGGGTTTGTGGGCTCTTGCCTTCTGCTGCCTATAAGAAAGACAGATTTCTTGCCCTCCCTTTGACGCCAGTGAATAGTTGTGTGGGGTGGTATACTCTCATAGGTCTTGTTAAATATTTCCAACAGCCAGATTCCCTGACTCCTCGACTGCAGAATAGGGGGTGGACAATGACAATGCGAGTACGCCCTCTGCCTCCATCTTCCCTTGGACGAATATATACTGACGGACGTTTTGACCAGAAATTTATAGAGACATGTGAGAAAAAGTTGGGCCGGTTTCTGACACCAAATGATACTGACAAACTTAGGGAAAGTTTCCTGAAATTGAATGCTTCTCTGTCCTACAGACACCCCCCGAAGGGTAACAACAGTTCCAAGTCTCTGATACCCCTGGCTGTGGTAGGTCCTTCTCCATATTTCTGTATAGAGGGGAGGGGTCCCATCAAAGTCGGTAATAGCTCCTGTAATGTGACTGCTTCGATACGCTTGCCTCTCAGCCCCTCTTTGATTGCCCCACCCAGCATCTATTTCGTGTGTGGAGATAATGGATACTTATGGTTGCCCGAGGGTTGGGGTGGGGTATGTTACCTAGCCTACATGATTCCTCCTGTGTATGTGGCTCCTTCTGATTATCACAAAACTCATCGTCGATTCCCCAGTCCACAAGAGCAGCCGCAAGAGCAGCGTAAAAGGAGGGAACTTCAGGTAGATGACGTTGATCAGACGGACACCTCGTACCAACAATGGACTGATTTTTCTAAGGGTTTGTTACCTTTCTGGGGTCCGATATTTAACAGCAGAGCTATTCGACGACTGTCTAGGGTAATGGAAAAGGTAGTTCTCACCGAAGCTGACATTACGACTAACATATCTGTCGAGATTCAGGCTATGAGATTATTTACGATCCAGAACAGGATGGTGCTTGACGTCATACTAGCCGATAGGGGCGGGGCCTGTCGCGTCATTGGGACGTCTTGTTGCGTTTATATACCTGACTCAGCCCCGACTGTTAACTTGGCCGTACAGAAATTACATCGATTAGCGACTGAACTACATCAGGATAATGGGACATGGTCCTTACAGGGGTGGCTCTGGGGTGCCTTCTCTTCCTGGGGTTGGAAAATATTGATGGGTTTGGTTGGTGTGGTGAGTGTAATTCTGACTTGCTGCCTTTGCATATATTGCCTCCCTCCATGTTGCTCAATGTGTGCTACGAATTTACGTCCGAAAGAGAAGTTACCTGGTCAATATACCACTTCTATGATTACTGAAATTCCTGCTGATGCAAGTTGGTTGATGTTTATTGCAGAGGATGTCCTGGACTAAAGAAATAAATAAGGGTGTAGAAAAGTCCTGCCCCTAGAATGGATGTCGGCACTACCTTTTGGCAAATAAATGAGGCTATAGTTAGCCAATGATGCTAAAAGGAGGGTCTGATAGAATTCACTTTTCGATACCCTAATTGCCCTTTGATGATGTGCGAGTTAGCATCATATGACTAACTAATGAAGGTTGTATATGCACCTTTGCTGAATTATTATTCGTATTCCTGACTTATATTCAAATGTATGTGTGACTATATTAGTTTCTTAGCTTAGCCTGTGTGCCACCATTTTGTGTATCCCTCTGTGCCTGCGGGCCCTGCTCGCTCATATGCCCCTCCCGCAGGAATACAGAAATTCACTAAGACAGCAGTTTTCGTTTCTCGGCTTACTGTGGCCGAAACTAACAAGTTTCTTTATCAGTAATGTTCCCATGCCCAGAGACGCCGAAGCCTAGCTCCATGGCCTTGAGTAGAGATAATGATGCATCCCTTGCAGGTGCAGATGCCTGCTGTATGAGAGCATTGTCCACTGGTCCGAGGCTCGGTAACTTTCCACAAGGGGCGTACCCCTTTTACTGTATTGCATTATAATGTATTGCTGTGATGCAGAGAGTCAGTCCTCTTGTTCGCACTCCTAGGAGTGAGGTCGGACAGGGCCCTCTCATATGAGTGTTGTTTGGCCTAATAAAGACTTTTGTTTATTCTTCTCCACTGTCCGGCTGACTTCCTATATAGTGACTATAGGTGAGTGCGGTAAGTCACTCGGGTGGATTTGAGCCACGCTTATCAGCAGAACACCCCTTTTACGGCCTGTTTGGATAAGCAGGCCGTAAAACCAGATGAGAATAAAGTGGGATGGACTGAAGAGAAGAGAAGGCGCTCTATTAACCTCCCTCCTGATTGTGCACCATATGTGGTGGTTTTAACTAATGTACCGCCCACCGAAACCCGTATGAGCCAGAGCCAGCAGGAATCTCATGAATCGCTAAAAAATAAAACAGTTTCTTGGCTGCATAGACAATGTGGGTTTCCAACTGCTTACTCTGATCAGGTATTGACTACTAGAAGGGTCAACTGGATAGGGAACTCTAGGAAGAATTGCAGGGGCGACTGTGTTATTGTTAATTTTAAGCACCCAAAACACGCCGCCACTGTTTTGCTTAGAGCAGCTTCCCTACCGACCCCTGATAATAGTGTGTGCGTGCGCTCACTTGGCTTTTTTTATAGCCACCTTAACAAAGTCCCATATGACAATAAAAGTACCAGGCTCTATCCAACTTCTCATAGGCCACATTTTGATATCCTGATTCAAAATCGATTCCATGCTCTAAACTCCTTGGATGCAAATGACTGACTTGCCCAGGACGGCCAGTCCAAACTCTGTGAGACCCGAAGTGTTCAGTTATATAAGACAGTTGATAATATCATAGCACCGGAGTTAAATGTGATGGCCAATTTAAGTCTGACTACCGAGTGTGGGGCCCAGAGCTATGGAAACCAAAATGAGGGAGATGGTATTAACGGTCATTTTATGTCAGATGGCACAGGAATAAGGGGTAAAGGGATTACGATTGTCAGTTGGAACGTTGCAGGATTAAAATCTAAGGGGAATGTTCTAGGCTGGACGAACCTCATTAACACCTGCGATATTCTCTGTTTCCAAGAAACGTGGTGCAGGGAAGATGTCAGTTATGAGGGATTTGTTTCTTATAATTTGCAAGCACAGGGAACTGGACCAGGGAGAGCGAAAGGTGGTTTACTGATATTAGTATCTATTCTTCGCCCAATAGTAATAAAAAAGTATATAACTGTGGGAGATCATGTTTAGATTCTTTGGCTTCTTGAGGACAAAGCTCATAATATTCTACTGTTAAATTACTATAATAACATTTTTGATAATACTAGGGTGACAGTAGTAACCAACCTGGCTAGTGCCATTGAAAATTTATGTTTAGAAGGGAATGTTACATTTTATTTTATTTGGGTAGGTGATTTTAATATCACATTATGTGAATTGTCAACACAAAAGGTCTTTGGGGTCACAAATAATGCCGGGTGGGATGATTTGCATTTTGGACATAACAGCTATGGGGAAGCACTACACAAATTTATGGGCTGTTATGACCTGGAAATTTTGGACTATTCGAAAGATGTAAATGGCCAAACCATTCCGACTTTTAAAAACCGGCATTCTAGCTCTGTTATCGACCATGTGATTGTTTCTTCCGATATTATCTCGTGTTGTGCTCCCCCCAGAATTGAAGTAACCACATTAAGCGTTCATAATCATATCATCTTGGATACTATCTTTTGGGGCAGTAGCTCGGTTAAAGTAGGAATTACAATCACCAATGTAGAGCCACACAGACCCAATGGAGTTAGATTAAGATGGGCAGGGGATAAGGCCCATGACTTAATCAGTTCTATAGTGAAGGATAGTTTGGTAGATATTATCTTCATCCTTGAAAATAGCGCTGATTATGAGAAGGTTTTAATCTCTTTCCTTGGTATTAATAATTCTATCGATGCCAGGTTCACTAAACATAATGGCGGACAGCGTAGTAAAGGACCAGGTTGGTTCGATCACTTATGCACTACCTCATTAACTAAACTCAAACAGGCGCTTGCAAAAAAGCCCAGGGACACCACTTCCATTACCAAACTAGGAGTGGATTATAAGCTTGCACTGAAACAGAGGAAGAGTGAGTTACAGCAGCAGGCCTAGGACTCCCTTAATCAAGCAGCGGAGTTATCCAATAGTACTCTGTTTTGGGCAACAGTCAATTCTCCTTTCCTAAAAGACGAAACGAGACCAGAGTTGACCTCCAATGTCCCGAGTGAAGGGTGGGTCGCTCACTTTTCTAACATCTTTGATAGTAATGGAAATGTAGATATCGACCCTAGCAGGTGGATTGTTTTACCGTTGGATATAACAGTTGGTGAGGTTGAACTTGGCATACGTGCAAGTAAGGGGGGCAAAGCCCAAGGCCCTGACGGGGTGCGGATTGATGTATATAAGGCAGCACCTGAGATGTGGGGATCTCTTCTGGCTAATGTCTTTAATCCAGCTGTGTGTACCGAGGCTCCCAAAACCTGGGGAGAATCTATCATTGTCCCGATTCATAAAAAGGGCAGTAGGTCTGATGTGGAGATTTATCGCCTCATTACTCTTCTTGACTCCTCAGTTAAGATCATGAGTAGAGTCATGCTTGTCAGGTTAGAGGAATGGGTCGAGCGAGAGGGCATTTTGGCTGATAGCCAGTATAGCTTTAGGAAGGGCAGGGGTACACTCGATCAGTGCATCAATCTTGATTTACTGATCGGGAAATATACTGAAGCAAAACCTGGCTCACTTTACCTCGGCTTTGCTGGCCTAAGTAGTGCCTTTGACATGGTAGACCACTCTATCTTATGGCCAACCTTGCTACAGTTAGGAGCTCCTGAGGGCATAATCTTCTTTCTCGCCAAGTTGTATGGGAACCTACAAACATGTGTGCGCTTCGGTACAAAAGATGAATGCACCCCAAAATTTAGTGTTAAAAGAGGGATTTGGCAGAGCTGTGTATTGGCCCCCCTCCTTTTTATATTATTTATTAATGGAATCGACGCCAATCTGAAAAAGATTAATGCAGATGCCCCCCAGATCAAAGGCGTCCCCGTACCAGTGTTATTATACTCCGATGACGCTGTTCTACTTTCTAGAACCCCTTTGGGACTACAGCGCTTGATTGACAGTTTTTCTTCCTTTATCAAGGACAGAAAACTAGTTATCAACAAGGGGAAAACACACACTATGACCTGCGAGGTAAAAAATACATTTTTTAATGCCTTTTTTATTGATCGTGAAAAGGTGCAGCAGGTAGACAAATTCTGTTACCTTGGTATTACCTTCTCTAAAGACAGGAAATGGACCGAAGAATTTAATAATATCCGGAATAAAATGGCCAAAAATGCCCACAGAGTTTTTAGATTTGCTGCTAAGGTTGGGGACCGACGAACCAGGGATATGCTTAAGATCTATCAAGCAAGATGTGTTTCCATCGCATTATATGGGGCGGGTGTATGGGGCCACAGATGCGAATATAATTTGCAAATAGAGGAAAATTCTTTCTTAAAAAAGCTCCTGTCTCTACCAATTTCCGCTCCAACTGAGTTAATCCACCGAGAATTAGATATAAATTATTTAATTGATCTGTTATCATTAAGGCCACTTATGATTTGGCGTTCTATTTGGCTTAAGGCTGAAAAGTCTTTTAACAGGTCTATAATCGAGGATTGTTTATCACTGGATAAACATCTTAAGATACCCTTGGGTAAAATAAGTTGTTGGTTCTTTTTCCGAGATATTTAACTTGAATCTTTTGCTTGATCCAAGTGCAGCATCTAGGATACCCAAAGCTGAGTTGAAAAGAAATTTCTTGGCCTTTAGGGTGAGGAAGCGGGCATTAGCCTACGGATCCTTGACCACTGTCGTGCTCTACACCAGATATAGTATGGTAGAAGGTTTTCCTTTGTATCTAGCCATGGTGACTAGGCCATCTCATAAGTTTGTGCTCACTAGACTCAGATTCGGTATGGCACACCATTTGGTGGCCCTTCCGGCTCTCAAGAAACACCCGTTGGGCCATGCATGTGTGATGGCGTTTCTATTCAGAGCACTTTGCATTTTTTACTGTTCTGTAAACTGTACTCGAATTTACGTACTGCCTTTTTGAAACCGATGTTCGTAAAATATGGTGTGCGTACAGTTAAGCAGGCAATGACTTTAATTTTTAATCTGCAATCGGCTGATATCTGTTTTTATACATCCACGTTTTTAAATTACTGTATTAATGCCAGGAAAAGTATGTGTTTTTAATGATTCATGTCTGTAATATGCTTTG